>NW_028274807.1:156513172-156817012 GCF_037043125.1 Eumetopias jubatus | reverse complement strand
CTCGTGCTTTCACACAAACACCCCACAGGTGATATTTGCGTTCAGGAAGGGCGTTCTTGGCGGAGGGTCGGGGCCTCTGGCGTTTGGTTCCTTGGCGTGAGGCGGATGACAGTTCGGACTAAACGCACACAGGGCCAGACGACCTAGCTTCAGGAAAGAGGTATTTGCGTCGAGAGGTGCCTTGGGCCCCTGCCTCTTTATGCCTTGGAGTTCAGCTGGGACGCACGCCCAAGGTGGGCACACAAGCACGGGTGAACGTGTGGCCGCCCCCTGTGGAGATGGTACGGGAGCTACAGTTGTGCTAATTTGGAAGCTGCTTTCTTACAAGTCAGGGTTGAGCACCGAGAGTGCCAAAGCCACGGGGAGAAGTGTAGAGTTAGCAGCGCCAGGTAGCAATGGCTGAGTCGAGAGTGCCTTTCGCAACGGCCTGCCTCTAACTTCGCTTAGGCGTACGGAACCCGTGCCCCAGGCTTTCGCGCCCGGACACCGTACACTGCTTCCTCCCGCAGAGAGTTCGGCGGTAGCTACAGTACGCATACTCCACACTGTTTTTGCTTCGCGTTCGTCCGCTAGCAATGAGGCTTGCCTTCCCAAGCGGAGCCGCAGGCCCGGCTTCATGAAACAAGTGGGGAGTCGTGTTCTGCCTTCTACCGCCGCCTGAGTCCCACTCCGAAAATAATTCTTGCACTCGCTGGCAGAGCCCGACCGCAGGCAGAGAGCAGAATGCTTCCACTCTCAGCACCGGCTGCCCTGGCGAAAGCAAGGGTGCTCTCCAGTGTGGTTCCCTGGAGTTAGGTGGTGGTGTTGTGGCCTGCACTCACACAAGGGGGAACGGGACTAGGCCCAGAAACGAGAGCTGAGCCAAGAGGTGTGTCTTCGGCACCGGCCGTTTTCTCACTCGGGTTGACATTAGGGAGGCCGTTCCCAGAGCTCTCAGCCACACTACACCGTATACCGCGTCCTCTCACCGAGGGACCGGCGGGACTTTAAGGAATGGTATCTGCCCAGACTTCTGCCTTTGAAGGAGGTGCCTGGATCTCAGGGCTCCACGCACCCATGCCGGAAGAGCGCCAGCTTCGTGACCCTGGAGCTGCTAGGAGAGGTGCCTCTGCGCGAAGCCGTTTCTCTCACCCTGTGATGTAGGGGAATCGTTTCCTAGGCTCTCACGCAGACACACTGAAAGTGTTTCCACCCTCCCGAACCGTGATGCTGTCTACAGCACCGTCCCTTCCTCTGCTGTTAGCTAGTGTTCCGTCCCTAAACAGCCTGGCTTCTCCATGCTAGTGGTTAGTTACCTAGGTCTGCTGGCAGGCCCACAGGGTAGGGCAGTGCTCACTTCCTCACACAAGAGAGGGGTCGAGGGAGCAGCCTTGCTTACAGGCCTGTTTTCTCGGTCAGAGGAACATTTACTTTCCATTGCTCGTGGTTTCACACAAACACCCCAGAGGTGATATGTGCGCTCAGGAAGGGCGTTCTTGGCCGAGGGTCGGGGCCTCTGGTGTTTGGTTCTTGGCGTGAGGCGGATGACAGTTCGGACTAAACACACACAGGGCCAGACGACCTAGCTTCAGGAAAGAGGTGTTTGCCTCGAGAGGCGCCTTGGGCCCCTGCCTCTTTCTCCCTTGGAATTCTGCTGGGACCCACGCCCCAGGTTGGCACATAAGCACGGTTAAACGTGTGCCCCCCCCCCCCCCCGTGGAGAGGGGACGGGTGCTACAGCTGTGCTTGTTTCCAGGGTGCTTTCTTACAAGTCAGGTTTAAGCACCGAGAGTGCCAGAGCCACGGGGAGCAGTGTAGAGTTAGCAGCCCCAGGTAGCAAGGGCTGAGCCATGAGGTGCCTTCCGCAACGGCCTGCGTCTAACCTTGCTTTGGCGAACGGAACCCGTGCCCCAGGCTTTCGGGCCCGGACAACATACACTGCTTCCTCCCGCAGAGAGGTCGGCGGTAGCTACAGCACGCATACTCCACACTGTTTTTCCTTTGCGTTCTTTCGCCAGCAATGAGGCTTGCCTGCCCAAGCGGGGCCGCAGGCCCGGCTTCATGAAACAAGTGGGGAGGCGTGCTCTGCCTTCTACCGCCGCCTGAGTCCCACTCCGAAAATGATTTTGGACTCGCTGGCAGCGCACGCTCGCAGGCACACAGCAGAATGCTTCCACCCTCAGCACCGGATGCCTTGGCTGACCAAGGGTGCTCTCCAGTGTAGTTCCTTGGAGTCAGGTGGTGGTATTGCGGCCTGCACTCATACTCGGGGCAACGGGTCTAGGCCCAGAAATGAGAGCTGAGCCAAGAGGTGTGTCTTTGGCACCGGCCGTTTTCTCACTCTGGTTGAGATTAGGGAGGTCGTTCCCAGAGCTCTCAGCCACACTACACCGTGTACCCCGTCATCTCACCCAGGGACCGACGTGAGCTTAAGGCACGGTATATGTCCAGATTTCTGTCTTCGGAGGAGGTGCCTGGAACTCAGGGCTCCACGCACCCATGCCGGAGCAGTGCCGGCTTCGTGACCCTGGAGCTGCTGCGAGAGGTGCCTCACCGCGAAGCCGTTTCTCTCGCCCTGTGATGTAGGGGAATCGTTTCCTAGGTTCACACGCAGACACCCTGAAAGTGTTCCCACCCTCCCGATCCGTGATTATGTCTACAGCACGGTCCATCTCCACTGCTGTTACCTAGTGTTCGGTCCCTCTACACCCTGGCTTCTCCGTGCTAGTTTTTAGGTACCTAGGTCTGCTGGCAGGCCCACAGGGTAGAGCAGTGCTCACTTCCTCACACCAGAGAGGGGTCGAGAGAGCAGCCTTCCTTCCAGGCCTGTTTTCTCGGTCAGAGGTACATTTGGCTCCATTACTCGTGCTTTCACACAAACACCCCACAGGTGATATTTGCGTTCAGGAAGGGCGTTCTTGGCGGAGGGTCGGGGCCTCTGGCGTTTGGTTCCTTGGCGTGAGGCGGATGACAGTTCGGACTAAACGCACACAGGGCCAGACGACCTAGCTTCAGGAAAGGGGTGTTTGCGTCGAGAGGCGCCTTGGGCCCCTGCCTCTTTATCCCTTGGAGTTCAGCTGGGACGCACGCCCAAGGTGGGCACACAAGCACGGGTGAACGTGTGGCCGCCCCCTGTGGAGAGGGGACCGGAGCTACAACTGTGCTTGTTTACAGGCTGCTTTCTTACAAGTCAGGTTTGAGCACCGAGAGTGCCAGAGTCACGGGGAGCAGTGTAGAGGTAGCAGCGCCAGGTAGCAAGGGCTTAGGCGAGAGTGCCTTTCGCAACGGCCTGCGTCTAACCTCACTTCGGCGTACGGTACCCGTGCCCCAGGCTTTCGCGCCCGGACACCGTACACTGCTCCCTCCGGCAGAGAGGTCGGCGGTAGCTACATTACGAATACTCCACACTGTTTTTGCTTCGCCTTCGTCCGCTAGCAATGAGGCTTGCCTGCCCAAGCGGAGCCGCAGGCCCGGCTTCATGAAACAAGTGGGGAGGCGTGTTCTGCCTTCTACCGCCGCCTAAGTCCCACTCCGAATATGATTTTGGACTCGCTGGCAGAGCCCGAACGCAGGCACACAGCAGAATGCTTCCAACCTCAGCACCGGCTGCCCTGGCTGACCAGGGGTGCTCTCCAGTGTAGTTCCTTGGAATCAGGTGGTGGTATTGCGGCCTGCACTCACCCTCGGGGCAACGGGTGTAGGCCCAGAAACGAGAGCTGAGCCGAGAGATGTGTCTTCGGCACAGGCCGTTTTCTCACTCTGGTTGAGATTAGGGAGGTCGTTCCCAGAGCTCTCAGCCACACTACACCTTATAACCCGTCATCTCACCCAGGGACCGGCGTGAGCTTAACGCACGGTATATGTCCAGATTTCTGCCTTCGAAGGAGGTGCCTGGAACTCAGGGCTCCCACGCAACCATGCCGGAGCAGTGCCAGTTCGTGACCCTGGAGCTGCTGCGAGAGGTGCCTCACCGCGAAGCCGTTTCTCTCGCCCTGTAATGTAGGGGAATCGTTTCCTAGGTTCTCACGCAGACACCCTGAAACTGTTCCCACCCTCCCGAACCGTGATGCTGTCTACAGCACGGTCCCTCTCCACTGCTGTTAGCTAGTGTTCGGTCCCTCTACACCCTGGCTTCTCCGTGCTAGTTGTTAGGTACCCAGGTCGCTGGCAGGCCCACAGGGTAGAGCAGTGCTCACTTCCTCACACCAGAGATGGGTCGAGCGAGCAGCCTTCTTTCCAGGCCTGTTTTCTCGGTCAGAGGAACATTTCGGTTCCATTACTCGTGCTTTCACACAAACACCCCACAGGTGATATTTGCGTTCAGGAAGGGCGTTCTTGGCGGAGGGTCGGGGCCTCTGGCGTTTGGTTCCTTGGCGTGAGGCGGATGACAGTTCGGACTAAACGCACACAGGGCCAGACGACCTAGCTTCAGGAAAGAGGTATTTGCGTCGAGAGGTGCCTTGGGCCCCTGCCTCTTTATGCCTTGGAGTTCAGCTGGGACGCACGCCCAAGGTGGGCACACAAGCACGGGTGAACGTGTGGCCGCCCCCTGTGGAGATGGTACGGGAGCTACAGTTGTGCTAATTTGGAAGCTGCTTTCTTACAAGTCAGGGTTGAGCACCGAGAGTGCCAAAGCCACGGGGAGAAGTGTAGAGTTAGCAGCGCCAGGTAGCAATGGCTGAGTCGAGAGTGCCTTTCGCAACGGCCTGCCTCTAACTTCGCTTAGGCGTACGGAACCCGTGCCCCAGGCTTTCGCGCCCGGACACCGTACACTGCTTCCTCCCGCAGAGAGTTCGGCGGTAGCTACAGTACGCATACTCCACACTGTTTTTGCTTCGCGTTCGTCCGCTAGCAATGAGGCTTGCCTTCCCAAGCGGAGCCGCAGGCCCGGCTTCATGAAACAAGTGGGGAGTCGTGTTCTGCCTTCTACCGCCGCCTGAGTCCCACTCCGAAAATAATTCTTGCACTCGCTGGCAGAGCCCGACCGCAGGCAGAGAGCAGAATGCTTCCACTCTCAGCACCGGCTGCCCTGGCGAAAGCAAGGGTGCTCTCCAGTGTGGTTCCCTGGAGTTAGGTGGTGGTGTTGTGGCCTGCACTCACACAAGGGGGAACGGGACTAGGCCCAGAAACGAGAGCTGAGCCAAGAGGTGTGTCTTCGGCACCGGCCGTTTTCTCACTCGGGTTGACATTAGGGAGGCCGTTCCCAGAGCTCTCAGCCACACTACACCGTATACCGCGTCCTCTCACCGAGGGACCGGCGGGACTTTAAGGAATGGTATCTGCCCAGACTTCTGCCTTTGAAGGAGGTGCCTGGATCTCAGGGCTCCACGCACCCATGCCGGAAGAGCGCCAGCTTCGTGACCCTGGAGCTGCTAGGAGAGGTGCCTCTGCGCGAAGCCGTTTCTCTCACCCTGTGATGTAGGGGAATCGTTTCCTAGGCTCTCACGCAGACACACTGAAAGTGTTTCCACCCTCCCGAACCGTGATGCTGTCTACAGCACCGTCCCTTCCTCTGCTGTTAGCTAGTGTTCCGTCCCTAAACAGCCTGGCTTCTCCATGCTAGTGGTTAGTTACCTAGGTCTGCTGGCAGGCCCACAGGGTAGGGCAGTGCTCACTTCCTCACACAAGAGAGGGGTCGAGGGAGCAGCCTTGCTTACAGGCCTGTTTTCTCGGTCAGAGGAACATTTACTTTCCATTGCTCGTGGTTTCACACAAACACCCCAGAGGTGATATGTGCGCTCAGGAAGGGCGTTCTTGGCCGAGGGTCGGGGCCTCTGGTGTTTGGTTCTTGGCGTGAGGCGGATGACAGTTCGGACTAAACACACACAGGGCCAGACGACCTAGCTTCAGGAAAGAGGTGTTTGCCTCGAGAGGCGCCTTGGGCCCCTGCCTCTTTCTCCCTTGGAATTCTGCTGGGACCCACGCCCCAGGTTGGCACATAAGCACGGTTAAACGTGTGCCCCCCCCCCCCCCGTGGAGAGGGGACGGGTGCTACAGCTGTGCTTGTTTCCAGGGTGCTTTCTTACAAGTCAGGTTTAAGCACCGAGAGTGCCAGAGCCACGGGGAGCAGTGTAGAGTTAGCAGCCCCAGGTAGCAAGGGCTGAGCCATGAGGTGCCTTCCGCAACGGCCTGCGTCTAACCTTGCTTTGGCGAACGGAACCCGTGCCCCAGGCTTTCGGGCCCGGACAACATACACTGCTTCCTCCCGCAGAGAGGTCGGCGGTAGCTACAGCACGCATACTCCACACTGTTTTTCCTTTGCGTTCTTTCGCCAGCAATGAGGCTTGCCTGCCCAAGCGGGGCCGC
Organism: Eumetopias jubatus; assembly: GCF_037043125.1. Taxonomy (NCBI): domain Eukaryota; kingdom Metazoa; phylum Chordata; class Mammalia; order Carnivora; family Otariidae; genus Eumetopias; species Eumetopias jubatus. The sequence continues at coordinate 156,810,727 of NW_028274807.1, read as the reverse complement.
AGGCCCGGCTTCATGAAACAAGTGGGGAGGCGTGCTCTGCCTTCTACCGCCGCCTGAGTCCCACTCCGAAAATGATTTTGGACTCGCTGGCAGCGCACGCTCGCAGGCACACAGCAGAATGCTTCCACCCTCAGCACCGGATGCCTTGGCTGACCAAGGGTGCTCTCCAGTGTAGTTCCTTGGAGTCAGGTGGTGGTATTGCGGCCTGCACTCATACTCGGGGCAACGGGTCTAGGCCCAGAAATGAGAGCTGAGCCAAGAGGTGTGTCTTTGGCACCGGCCGTTTTCTCACTCTGGTTGAGATTAGGGAGGTCGTTCCCAGAGCTCTCAGCCACACTACACCGTGTACCCCGTCATCTCACCCAGGGACCGACGTGAGCTTAAGGCACGGTATATGTCCAGATTTCTGTCTTCGGAGGAGGTGCCTGGAACTCAGGGCTCCACGCACCCATGCCGGAGCAGTGCCGGCTTCGTGACCCTGGAGCTGCTGCGAGAGGTGCCTCACCGCGAAGCCGTTTCTCTCGCCCTGTGATGTAGGGGAATCGTTTCCTAGGTTCACACGCAGACACCCTGAAAGTGTTCCCACCCTCCCGATCCGTGATTATGTCTACAGCACGGTCCATCTCCACTGCTGTTACCTAGTGTTCGGTCCCTCTACACCCTGGCTTCTCCGTGCTAGTTTTTAGGTACCTAGGTCTGCTGGCAGGCCCACAGGGTAGAGCAGTGCTCACTTCCTCACACCAGAGAGGGGTCGAGAGAGCAGCCTTCCTTCCAGGCCTGTTTTCTCGGTCAGAGGTACATTTGGCTCCATTACTCGTGCTTTCACACAAACACCCCACAGGTGATATTTGCGTTCAGGAAGGGCGTTCTTGGCGGAGGGTCGGGGCCTCTGGCGTTTGGTTCCTTGGCGTGAGGCGGATGACAGTTCGGACTAAACGCACACAGGGCCAGACGACCTAGCTTCAGGAAAGGGGTGTTTGCGTCGAGAGGCGCCTTGGGCCCCTGCCTCTTTATCCCTTGGAGTTCAGCTGGGACGCACGCCCAAGGTGGGCACACAAGCACGGGTGAACGTGTGGCCGCCCCCTGTGGAGAGGGGACCGGAGCTACAACTGTGCTTGTTTACAGGCTGCTTTCTTACAAGTCAGGTTTGAGCACCGAGAGTGCCAGAGTCACGGGGAGCAGTGTAGAGGTAGCAGCGCCAGGTAGCAAGGGCTTAGGCGAGAGTGCCTTTCGCAACGGCCTGCGTCTAACCTCACTTCGGCGTACGGTACCCGTGCCCCAGGCTTTCGCGCCCGGACACCGTACACTGCTCCCTCCGGCAGAGAGGTCGGCGGTAGCTACATTACGAATACTCCACACTGTTTTTGCTTCGCCTTCGTCCGCTAGCAATGAGGCTTGCCTGCCCAAGCGGAGCCGCAGGCCCGGCTTCATGAAACAAGTGGGGAGGCGTGTTCTGCCTTCTACCGCCGCCTAAGTCCCACTCCGAATATGATTTTGGACTCGCTGGCAGAGCCCGAACGCAGGCACACAGCAGAATGCTTCCAACCTCAGCACCGGCTGCCCTGGCTGACCAGGGGTGCTCTCCAGTGTAGTTCCTTGGAATCAGGTGGTGGTATTGCGGCCTGCACTCACCCTCGGGGCAACGGGTGTAGGCCCAGAAACGAGAGCTGAGCCGAGAGATGTGTCTTCGGCACAGGCCGTTTTCTCACTCTGGTTGAGATTAGGGAGGTCGTTCCCAGAGCTCTCAGCCACACTACACCTTATAACCCGTCATCTCACCCAGGGACCGGCGTGAGCTTAACGCACGGTATATGTCCAGATTTCTGCCTTCGAAGGAGGTGCCTGGAACTCAGGGCTCCCACGCAACCATGCCGGAGCAGTGCCAGTTCGTGACCCTGGAGCTGCTGCGAGAGGTGCCTCACCGCGAAGCCGTTTCTCTCGCCCTGTAATGTAGGGGAATCGTTTCCTAGGTTCTCACGCAGACACCCTGAAACTGTTCCCACCCTCCCGAACCGTGATGCTGTCTACAGCACGGTCCCTCTCCACTGCTGTTAGCTAGTGTTCGGTCCCTCTACACCCTGGCTTCTCCGTGCTAGTTGTTAGGTACCCAGGTCGCTGGCAGGCCCACAGGGTAGAGCAGTGCTCACTTCCTCACACCAGAGATGGGTCGAGCGAGCAGCCTTCTTTCCAGGCCTGTTTTCTCGGTCAGAGGAACATTTCGGTTCCATTACTCGTGCTTTCACACAAACACCCCACAGGTGATATTTGCGTTCAGGAAGGGCGTTCTTGGCGGAGGGTCGGGGCCTCTGGCGTTTGGTTCCTTGGCGTGAGGCGGATGACAGTTCGGACTAAACGCACACAGGGCCAGACGACCTAGCTTCAGGAAAGAGGTATTTGCGTCGAGAGGTGCCTTGGGCCCCTGCCTCTTTATGCCTTGGAGTTCAGCTGGGACGCACGCCCAAGGTGGGCACACAAGCACGGGTGAACGTGTGGCCGCCCCCTGTGGAGATGGTACGGGAGCTACAGTTGTGCTAATTTGGAAGCTGCTTTCTTACAAGTCAGGGTTGAGCACCGAGAGTGCCAAAGCCACGGGGAGAAGTGTAGAGTTAGCAGCGCCAGGTAGCAATGGCTGAGTCGAGAGTGCCTTTCGCAACGGCCTGCCTCTAACTTCGCTTAGGCGTACGGAACCCGTGCCCCAGGCTTTCGCGCCCGGACACCGTACACTGCTTCCTCCCGCAGAGAGTTCGGCGGTAGCTACAGTACGCATACTCCACACTGTTTTTGCTTCGCGTTCGTCCGCTAGCAATGAGGCTTGCCTTCCCAAGCGGAGCCGCAGGCCCGGCTTCATGAAACAAGTGGGGAGTCGTGTTCTGCCTTCTACCGCCGCCTGAGTCCCACTCCGAAAATAATTCTTGCACTCGCTGGCAGAGCCCGACCGCAGGCAGAGAGCAGAATGCTTCCACTCTCAGCACCGGCTGCCCTGGCGAAAGCAAGGGTGCTCTCCAGTGTGGTTCCCTGGAGTTAGGTGGTGGTGTTGTGGCCTGCACTCACACAAGGGGGAACGGGACTAGGCCCAGAAACGAGAGCTGAGCCAAGAGGTGTGTCTTCGGCACCGGCCGTTTTCTCACTCGGGTTGACATTAGGGAGGCCGTTCCCAGAGCTCTCAGCCACACTACACCGTATACCGCGTCCTCTCACCGAGGGACCGGCGGGACTTTAAGGAATGGTATCTGCCCAGACTTCTGCCTTTGAAGGAGGTGCCTGGATCTCAGGGCTCCACGCACCCATGCCGGAAGAGCGCCAGCTTCGTGACCCTGGAGCTGCTAGGAGAGGTGCCTCTGCGCGAAGCCGTTTCTCTCACCCTGTGATGTAGGGGAATCGTTTCCTAGGCTCTCACGCAGACACACTGAAAGTGTTTCCACCCTCCCGAACCGTGATGCTGTCTACAGCACCGTCCCTTCCTCTGCTGTTAGCTAGTGTTCCGTCCCTAAACAGCCTGGCTTCTCCATGCTAGTGGTTAGTTACCTAGGTCTGCTGGCAGGCCCACAGGGTAGGGCAGTGCTCACTTCCTCACACAAGAGAGGGGTCGAGGGAGCAGCCTTGCTTACAGGCCTGTTTTCTCGGTCAGAGGAACATTTACTTTCCATTGCTCGTGGTTTCACACAAACACCCCAGAGGTGATATGTGCGCTCAGGAAGGGCGTTCTTGGCCGAGGGTCGGGGCCTCTGGTGTTTGGTTCTTGGCGTGAGGCGGATGACAGTTCGGACTAAACACACACAGGGCCAGACGACCTAGCTTCAGGAAAGAGGTGTTTGCCTCGAGAGGCGCCTTGGGCCCCTGCCTCTTTCTCCCTTGGAATTCTGCTGGGACCCACGCCCCAGGTTGGCACATAAGCACGGTTAAACGTGTGCCCCCCCCCCCCCCGTGGAGAGGGGACGGGTGCTACAGCTGTGCTTGTTTCCAGGGTGCTTTCTTACAAGTCAGGTTTAAGCACCGAGAGTGCCAGAGCCACGGGGAGCAGTGTAGAGTTAGCAGCCCCAGGTAGCAAGGGCTGAGCCATGAGGTGCCTTCCGCAACGGCCTGCGTCTAACCTTGCTTTGGCGAACGGAACCCGTGCCCCAGGCTTTCGGGCCCGGACAACATACACTGCTTCCTCCCGCAGAGAGGTCGGCGGTAGCTACAGCACGCATACTCCACACTGTTTTTCCTTTGCGTTCTTTCGCCAGCAATGAGGCTTGCCTGCCCAAGCGGGGCCGCAGGCCCGGCTTCATGAAACAAGTGGGGAGGCGTGCTCTGCCTTCTACCGCCGCCTGAGTCCCACTCCGAAAATGATTTTGGACTCGCTGGCAGCGCACGCTCGCAGGCACACAGCAGAATGCTTCCACCCTCAGCACCGGATGCCTTGGCTGACCAAGGGTGCTCTCCAGTGTAGTTCCTTGGAGTCAGGTGGTGGTATTGCGGCCTGCACTCACACTCGGGGCAACGGGTCTAGGCCCAGAAATGAGAGCTGAGCCAAGAGGTGTGTCTTTGGCACCGGCCGTTTTCTCACTCTGGTTGAGATTAGGGAGGTCGTTCCCAGAGCTCTCAGCCACACTACACCGTGTACCCCGTCATCTCACCCAGGGACCGACGTGAGCTTAAGGCACGGTATATGTCCAGATTTCTGTCTTCGGAGGAGGTGCCTGGAACTCAGGGCTCCACGCACCCATGCCGGAGCAGTGCCGGCTTCGTGACCCTGGAGCTGCTGCGAGAGGTGCCTCACCGCGAAGCCGTTTCTCTCGCCCTGTGATGTAGGGGAATCGTTTCCTAGGTTCACACGCAGACACCCTGAAAGTGTTCCCACCCTCCCGATCCGTGATTATGTCTACAGCACGGTCCATCTCCACTGCTGTTACCTAGTGTTCGGTCCCTCTACACCCTGGCTTCTCCGTGCTAGTTTTTAGGTACCTAGGTCTGCTGGCAGGCCCACAGGGTAGAGCAGTGCTCACTTCCTCACACCAGAGAGGGGTCGAGAGAGCAGCCTTCCTTCCAGGCCTGTTTTCTCGGTCAGAGGTACATTTGGCTCCATTACTCGTGCTTTCACACAAACACCCCACAGGTGATATTTGCGTTCAGGAAGGGCGTTCTTGGCGGAGGGTCGGGGCCTCTGGCGTTTGGTTCCTTGGCGTGAGGCGGATGACAGTTCGGACTAAACGCACACAGGGCCAGACGACCTAGCTTCAGGAAAGGGGTGTTTGCGTCGAGAGGCGCCTTGGGCCCCTGCCTCTTTATCCCTTGGAGTTCAGCTGGGACGCACGCCCAAGGTGGGCACACAAGCACGGGTGAACGTGTGGCCGCCCCCTGTGGAGAGGGGACCGGAGCTACAACTGTGCTTGTTTACAGGCTGCTTTCTTACAAGTCAGGTTTGAGCACCGAGAGTGCCAGAGTCACGGGGAGCAGTGTAGAGGTAGCAGCGCCAGGTAGCAAGGGCTTAGGCGAGAGTGCCTTTCGCAACGGCCTGCGTCTAACCTCACTTCGGCGTACGGTACCCGTGCCCCAGGCTTTCGCGCCCGGACACCGTACACTGCTCCCTCCGGCAGAGAGGTCGGCGGTAGCTACATTACGAATACTCCACACTGTTTTTGCTTCGCCTTCGTCCGCTAGCAATGAGGCTTGCCTGCCCAAGCGGAGCCGCAGGCCCGGCTTCATGAAACAAGTGGGGAGGCGTGTTCTGCCTTCTACCGCCGCCTAAGTCCCACTCCGAATATGATTTTGGACTCGCTGGCAGAGCCCGAACGCAGGCACACAGCAGAATGCTTCCAACCTCAGCACCGGCTGCCCTGGCTGACCAGGGGTGCTCTCCAGTGTAGTTCCTTGGAATCAGGTGGTGGTATTGCGGCCTGCACTCACCCTCGGGGCAACGGGTGTAGGCCCAGAAACGAGAGCTGAGCCGAGAGATGTGTCTTCGGCACAGGCCGTTTTCTCACTCTGGTTGAGATTAGGGAGGTCGTTCCCAGAGCTCTCAGCCACACTACACCTTATAACCCGTCATCTCACCCAGGGACCGGCGTGAGCTTAACGCACGGTATATGTCCAGATTTCTGCCTTCGAAGGAGGTGCCTGGAACTCAGGGCTCCCACGCAACCATGCCGGAGCAGTGCCAGTTCGTGACCCTGGAGCTGCTGCGAGAGGTGCCTCACCGCGAAGCCGTTTCTCTCGCCCTGTAATGTAGGGGAATCGTTTCCTAGGTTCTCACGCAGACACCCTGAAACTGTTCCCACCCTCCCGAACCGTGATGCTGTCTACAGCACGGTCCCTCTCCACTGCTGTTAGCTAGTGTTCGGTCCCTCTACACCCTGGCTTCTCCGTGCTAGTTGTTAGGTACCCAGGTCGCTGGCAGGCCCACAGGGTAGAGCAGTGCTCACTTCCTCACACCAGAGATGGGTCGAGCGAGCAGCCTTCTTTCCAGGCCTGTTTTCTCGGTCAGAGGAACATTTCGGTTCCATTACTCGTGCTTTCACACAAACACCCCACAGGTGATATTTGCGTTCAGGAAGGGCGTTCTTGGCGGAGGGTCGGGGCCTCTGGCGTTTGGTTCCTTGGCGTGAGGCGGATGACAGTTCGGACTAAACGCACACAGGGCCAGACGACCTAGCTTCAGGAAAGAGGTATTTGCGTCGAGAGGTGCCTTGGGCCCCTGCCTCTTTATGCCTTGGAGTTCAGCTGGGACGCACGCCCAAGGTGGGCACACAAGCACGGGTGAACGTGTGGCCGCCCCCTGTGGAGATGGTACGGGAGCTACAGTTGTGCTAATTTGGAAGCTGCTTTCTTACAAGTCAGGGTTGAGCACCGAGAGTGCCAAAGCCACGGGGAGAAGTGTAGAGTTAGCAGCGCCAGGTAGCAATGGCTGAGTCGAGAGTGCCTTTCGCAACGGCCTGCCTCTAACTTCGCTTAGGCGTACGGAACCCGTGCCCCAGGCTTTCGCGCCCGGACACCGTACACTGCTTCCTCCCGCAGAGAGTTCGGCGGTAGCTACAGTACGCATACTCCACACTGTTTTTGCTTCGCGTTCGTCCGCTAGCAATGAGGCTTGCCTTCCCAAGCGGAGCCGCAGGCCCGGCTTCATGAAACAAGTGGGGAGTCGTGTTCTGCCTTCTACCGCCGCCTGAGTCCCACTCCGAAAATAATTCTTGCACTCGCTGGCAGAGCCCGACCGCAGGCAGAGAGCAGAATGCTTCCACTCTCAGCACCGGCTGCCCTGGCGAAAGCAAGGGTGCTCTCCAGTGTGGTTCCCTGGAGTTAGGTGGTGGTGTTGTGGCCTGCACTCACACAAGGGGGAACGGGACTAGGCCCAGAAACGAGAGCTGAGCCAAGAGGTGTGTCTTCGGCACCGGCCGTTTTCTCACTCGGGTTGACATTAGGGAGGCCGTTCCCAGAGCTCTCAGCCACACTACACCGTATACCGCGTCCTCTCACCGAGGGACCGGCGGGACTTTAAGGAATGGTATCTGCCCAGACTTCTGCCTTTGAAGGAGGTGCCTGGATCTCAGGGCTCCACGCACCCATGCCGGAAGAGCGCCAGCTTCGTGACCCTGGAGCTGCTAGGAGAGGTGCCTCTGCGCGAAGCCGTTTCTCTCACCCTGTGATGTAGGGGAATCGTTTCCTAGGCTCTCACGCAGACACACTGAAAGTGTTTCCACCCTCCCGAACCGTGATGCTGTCTACAGCACCGTCCCTTCCTCTGCTGTTAGCTAGTGTTCCGTCCCTAAACAGCCTGGCTTCTCCATGCTAGTGGTTAGTTACCTAGGTCTGCTGGCAGGCCCACAGGGTAGGGCAGTGCTCACTTCCTCACACAAGAGAGGGGTCGAGGGAGCAGCCTTGCTTACAGGCCTGTTTTCTCGGTCAGAGGAACATTTACTTTCCATTGCTCGTGGTTTCACACAAACACCCCAGAGGTGATATGTGCGCTCAGGAAGGGCGTTCTTGGCCGAGGGTCGGGGCCTCTGGTGTTTGGTTCTTGGCGTGAGGCGGATGACAGTTCGGACTAAACACACACAGGGCCAGACGACCTAGCTTCAGGAAAGAGGTGTTTGCCTCGAGAGGCGCCTTGGGCCCCTGCCTCTTTCTCCCTTGGAATTCTGCTGGGACCCACGCCCCAGGTTGGCACATAAGCACGGTTAAACGTGTGCCCCCCCCCCCCCCGTGGAGAGGGGACGGGTGCTACAGCTGTGCTTGTTTCCAGGGTGCTTTCTTACAAGTCAGGTTTAAGCACCGAGAGTGCCAGAGCCACGGGGAGCAGTGTAGAGTTAGCAGCCCCAGGTAGCAAGGGCTGAGCCATGAGGTGCCTTCCGCAACGGCCTGCGTCTAACCTTGCTTTGGCGAACGGAACCCGTGCCCCAGGCTTTCGGGCCCGGACAACATACACTGCTTCCTCCCGCAGAGAGGTCGGCGGTAGCTACAGCACGCATACTCCACACTGTTTTTCCTTTGCGTTCTTTCGCCAGCAATGAGGCTTGCCTGCCCAAGCGGGGCCGCAGGCCCGGCTTCATGAAACAAGTGGGGAGGCGTGCTCTGCCTTCTACCGCCGCCTGAGTCCCACTCCGAAAATGATTTTGGACTCGCTGGCAGCGCACGCTCGCAGGCACACAGCAGAATGCTTCCACCCTCAGCACCGGATGCCTTGGCTGACCAAGGGTGCTCTCCAGTGTAGTTCCTTGGAGTCAGGTGGTGGTATTGCGGCCTGCACTCACACTCGGGGCAACGGGTCTAGGCCCAGAAATGAGAGCTGAGCCAAGAGGTGTGTCTTTGGCACCGGCCGTTTTCTCACTCTGGTTGAGATTAGGGAGGTCGTTCCCAGAGCTCTCAGCCACACTACACCGTGTACCCCGTCATCTCACCCAGGGACCGACGTGAGCTTAAGGCACGGTATATGTCCAGATTTCTGTCTTCGGAGGAGGTGCCTGGAACTCAGGGCTCCACGCACCCATGCCGGAGCAGTGCCGGCTTCGTGACCCTGGAGCTGCTGCGAGAGGTGCCTCACCGCGAAGCCGTTTCTCTCGCCCTGTGATGTAGGGGAATCGTTTCCTAGGTTCACACGCAGACACCCTGAAAGTGTTCCCACCCTCCCGATCCGTGATTATGTCTACAGCACGGTCCATCTCCACTGCTGTTACCTAGTGTTCGGTCCCTCTACACCCTGGCTTCTCCGTGCTAGTTTTTAGGTACCTAGGTCTGCTGGCAGGCCCACAGGGTAGAGCAGTGCTCACTTCCTCACACCAGAGAGGGGTCGAGAGAGCAGCCTTCCTTCCAGGCCTGTTTTCTCGGTCAGAGGTACATTTGGCTCCATTACTCGTGCTTTCACACAAACACCCCACAGGTGATATTTGCGTTCAGGAAGGGCGTTCTTGGCGGAGGGTCGGGGCCTCTGGCGTTTGGTTCCTTGGCGTGAGGCGGATGACAGTTCGGACTAAACGCACACAGGGCCAGACGACCTAGCTTCAGGAAAGGGGTGTTTGCGTCGAGAGGCGCCTTGGGCCCCTGCCTCTTTATCCCTTGGAGTTCAGCTGGGACGCACGCCCAAGGTGGGCACACAAGCACGGGTGAACGTGTGGCCGCCCCCTGTGGAGAGGGGACCGGAGCTACAACTGTGCTTGTTTACAGGCTGCTTTCTTACAAGTCAGGTTTGAGCACCGAGAGTGCCAGAGTCACGGGGAGCAGTGTAGAGGTAGCAGCGCCAGGTAGCAAGGGCTTAGGCGAGAGTGCCTTTCGCAACGGCCTGCGTCTAACCTCACTTCGGCGTACGGTACCCGTGCCCCAGGCTTTCGCGCCCGGACACCGTACACTGCTCCCTCCGGCAGAGAGGTCGGCGGTAGCTACATTACGAATACTCCACACTGTTTTTGCTTCGCCTTCGTCCGCTAGCAATGAGGCTTGCCTGCCCAAGCGGAGCCGCAGGCCCGGCTTCATGAAACAAGTGGGGAGGCGTGTTCTGCCTTCTACCGCCGCCTAAGTCCCACTCCGAATATGATTTTGGACTCGCTGGCAGAGCCCGAACGCAGGCACACAGCAGAATGCTTCCAACCTCAGCACCGGCTGCCCTGGCTGACCAGGGGTGCTCTCCAGTGTAGTTCCTTGGAATCAGGTGGTGGTATTGCGGCCTGCACTCACCCTCGGGGCAACGGGTGTAGGCCCAGAAACGAGAGCTGAGCCGAGAGATGTGTCTTCGGCACAGGCCGTTTTCTCACTCTGGTTGAGATTAGGGAGGTCGTTCCCAGAGCTCTCAGCCACACTACACCTTATAACCCGTCATCTCACCCAGGGACCGGCGTGAGCTTAACGCACGGTATATGTCCAGATTTCTGCCTTCGAAGGAGGTGCCTGGAACTCAGGGCTCCCACGCAACCATGCCGGAGCAGTGCCAGTTCGTGACCCTGGAGCTGCTGCGAGAGGTGCCTCACCGCGAAGCCGTTTCTCTCGCCCTGTAATGTAGGGGAATCGTTTCCTAGGTTCTCACGCAGACACCCTGAAACTGTTCCCACCCTCCCGAACCGTGATGCTGTCTACAGCACGGTCCCTCTCCACTGCTGTTAGCTAGTGTTCGGTCCCTCTACACCCTGGCTTCTCCGTGCTAGTTGTTAGGTACCCAGGTCGCTGGCAGGCCCACAGGGTAGAGCAGTGCTCACTTCCTCACACCAGAGATGGGTCGAGCGAGCAGCCTTCTTTCCAGGCCTGTTTTCTCGGTCAGAGGAACATTTCGGTTCCATTACTCGTGCTTTCACACAAACACCCCACAGGTGATATTTGCGTTCAGGAAGGGCGTTCTTGGCGGAGGGTCGGGGCCTCTGGCGTTTGGTTCCTTGGCGTGAGGCGGATGACAGTTCGGACTAAACGCACACAGGGCCAGACGACCTAGCTTCAGGAAAGAGGTATTTGCGTCGAGAGGTGCCTTGGGCCCCTGCCTCTTTATGCCTTGGAGTTCAGCTGGGACGCACGCCCAAGGTGGGCACACAAGCACGGGTGAACGTGTGGCCGCCCCCTGTGGAGATGGTACGGGAGCTACAGTTGTGCTAATTTGGAAGCTGCTTTCTTACAAGTCAGGGTTGAGCACCGAGAGTGCCAAAGCCACGGGGAGAAGTGTAGAGTTAGCAGCGCCAGGTAGCAATGGCTGAGTCGAGAGTGCCTTTCGCAACGGCCTGCCTCTAACTTCGCTTAGGCGTACGGAACCCGTGCCCCAGGCTTTCGCGCCCGGACACCGTACACTGCTTCCTCCCGCAGAGAGTTCGGCGGTAGCTACAGTACGCATACTCCACACTGTTTTTGCTTCGCGTTCGTCCGCTAGCAATGAGGCTTGCCTTCCCAAGCGGAGCCGCAGGCCCGGCTTCATGAAACAAGTGGGGAGTCGTGTTCTGCCTTCTACCGCCGCCTGAGTCCCACTCCGAAAATAATTCTTGCACTCGCTGGCAGAGCCCGACCGCAGGCAGAGAGCAGAATGCTTCCACTCTCAGCACCGGCTGCCCTGGCGAAAGCAAGGGTGCTCTCCAGTGTGGTTCCCTGGAGTTAGGTGGTGGTGTTGTGGCCTGCACTCACACAAGGGGGAACGGGACTAGGCCCAGAAACGAGAGCTGAGCCAAGAGGTGTGTCTTCGGCACCGGCCGTTTTCTCACTCGGGTTGACATTAGGGAGGCCGTTCCCAGAGCTCTCAGCCACACTACACCGTATACCGCGTCCTCTCACCGAGGGACCGGCGGGACTTTAAGGAATGGTATCTGCCCAGACTTCTGCCTTTGAAGGAGGTGCCTGGATCTCAGGGCTCCACGCACCCATGCCGGAAGAGCGCCAGCTTCGTGACCCTGGAGCTGCTAGGAGAGGTGCCTCTGCGCGAAGCCGTTTCTCTCACCCTGTGATGTAGGGGAATCGTTTCCTAGGCTCTCACGCAGACACACTGAAAGTGTTTCCACCCTCCCGAACCGTGATGCTGTCTACAGCACCGTCCCTTCCTCTGCTGTTAGCTAGTGTTCCGTCCCTAAACAGCCTGGCTTCTCCATGCTAGTGGTTAGTTACCTAGGTCTGCTGGCAGGCCCACAGGGTAGGGCAGTGCTCACTTCCTCACACAAGAGAGGGGTCGAGGGAGCAGCCTTGCTTACAGGCCTGTTTTCTCGGTCAGAGGAACATTTACTTTCCATTGCTCGTGGTTTCACACAAACACCCCAGAGGTGATATGTGCGCTCAGGAAGGGCGTTCTTGGCCGAGGGTCGGGGCCTCTGGTGTTTGGTTCTTGGCGTGAGGCGGATGACAGTTCGGACTAAACACACACAGGGCCAGACGACCTAGCTTCAGGAAAGAGGTGTTTGCCTCGAGAGGCGCCTTGGGCCCCTGCCTCTTTCTCCCTTGGAATTCTGCTGGGACCCACGCCCCAGGTTGGCACATAAGCACGGTTAAACGTGTGCCCCCCCCCCCCCCGTGGAGAGGGGACGGGTGCTACAGCTGTGCTTGTTTCCAGGGTGCTTTCTTACAAGTCAGGTTTAAGCACCGAGAGTGCCAGAGCCACGGGGAGCAGTGTAGAGTTAGCAGCCCCAGGTAGCAAGGGCTGAGCCATGAGGTGCCTTCCGCAACGGCCTGCGTCTAACCTTGCTTTGGCGAACGGAACCCGTGCCCCAGGCTTTCGGGCCCGGACAACATACACTGCTTCCTCCCGCAGAGAGGTCGGCGGTAGCTACAGCACGCATACTCCACACTGTTTTTCCTTTGCGTTCTTTCGCCAGCAATGAGGCTTGCCTGCCCAAGCGGGGCCGCAGGCCCGGCTTCATGAAACAAGTGGGGAGGCGTGCTCTGCCTTCTACCGCCGCCTGAGTCCCACTCCGAAAATGATTTTGGACTCGCTGGCAGCGCACGCTCGCAGGCACACAGCAGAATGCTTCCACCCTCAGCACCGGATGCCTTGGCTGACCAAGGGTGCTCTCCAGTGTAGTTCCTTGGAGTCAGGTGGTGGTATTGCGGCCTGCACTCACACTCGGGGCAACGGGTCTAGGCCCAGAAATGAGAGCTGAGCCAAGAGGTGTGTCTTTGGCACCGGCCGTTTTCTCACTCTGGTTGAGATTAGGGAGGTCGTTCCCAGAGCTCTCAGCCACACTACACCGTGTACCCCGTCATCTCACCCAGGGACCGACGTGAGCTTAAGGCACGGTATATGTCCAGATTTCTGTCTTCGGAGGAGGTGCCTGGAACTCAGGGCTCCACGCACCCATGCCGGAGCAGTGCCGGCTTCGTGACCCTGGAGCTGCTGCGAGAGGTGCCTCACCGCGAAGCCGTTTCTCTCGCCCTGTGATGTAGGGGAATCGTTTCCTAGGTTCACACGCAGACACCCTGAAAGTGTTCCCACCCTCCCGATCCGTGATTATGTCTACAGCACGGTCCATCTCCACTGCTGTTACCTAGTGTTCGGTCCCTCTACACCCTGGCTTCTCCGTGCTAGTTTTTAGGTACCTAGGTCTGCTGGCAGGCCCACAGGGTAGAGCAGTGCTCACTTCCTCACACCAGAGAGGGGTCGAGAGAGCAGCCTTCCTTCCAGGCCTGTTTTCTCGGTCAGAGGTACATTTGGCTCCATTACTCGTGCTTTCACACAAACACCCCACAGGTGATATTTGCGTTCAGGAAGGGCGTTCTTGGCGGAGGGTCGGGGCCTCTGGCGTTTGGTTCCTTGGCGTGAGGCGGATGACAGTTCGGACTAAACGCACACAGGGCCAGACGACCTAGCTTCAGGAAAGGGGTGTTTGCGTCGAGAGGCGCCTTGGGCCCCTGCCTCTTTATCCCTTGGAGTTCAGCTGGGACGCACGCCCAAGGTGGGCACACAAGCACGGGTGAACGTGTGGCCGCCCCCTGTGGAGAGGGGACCGGAGCTACAACTGTGCTTGTTTACAGGCTGCTTTCTTACAAGTCAGGTTTGAGCACCGAGAGTGCCAGAGTCACGGGGAGCAGTGTAGAGGTAGCAGCGCCAGGTAGCAAGGGCTTAGGCGAGAGTGCCTTTCGCAACGGCCTGCGTCTAACCTCACTTCGGCGTACGGTACCCGTGCCCCAGGCTTTCGCGCCCGGACACCGTACACTGCTCCCTCCGGCAGAGAGGTCGGCGGTAGCTACATTACGAATACTCCACACTGTTTTTGCTTCGCCTTCGTCCGCTAGCAATGAGGCTTGCCTGCCCAAGCGGAGCCGCAGGCCCGGCTTCATGAAACAAGTGGGGAGGCGTGTTCTGCCTTCTACCGCCGCCTAAGTCCCACTCCGAATATGATTTTGGACTCGCTGGCAGAGCCCGAACGCAGGCACACAGCAGAATGCTTCCAACCTCAGCACCGGCTGCCCTGGCTGACCAGGGGTGCTCTCCAGTGTAGTTCCTTGGAATCAGGTGGTGGTATTGCGGCCTGCACTCACCCTCGGGGCAACGGGTGTAGGCCCAGAAACGAGAGCTGAGCCGAGAGATGTGTCTTCGGCACAGGCCGTTTTCTCACTCTGGTTGAGATTAGGGAGGTCGTTCCCAGAGCTCTCAGCCACACTACACCTTATAACCCGTCATCTCACCCAGGGACCGGCGTGAGCTTAACGCACGGTATATGTCCAGATTTCTGCCTTCGAAGGAGGTGCCTGGAACTCAGGGCTCCCACGCAACCATGCCGGAGCAGTGCCAGTTCGTGACCCTGGAGCTGCTGCGAGAGGTGCCTCACCGCGAAGCCGTTTCTCTCGCCCTGTAATGTAGGGGAATCGTTTCCTAGGTTCTCACGCAGACACCCTGAAACTGTTCCCACCCTCCCGAACCGTGATGCTGTCTACAGCACGGTCCCTCTCCACTGCTGTTAGCTAGTGTTCGGTCCCTCTACACCCTGGCTTCTCCGTGCTAGTTGTTAGGTACCCAGGTCGCTGGCAGGCCCACAGGGTAGAGCAGTGCTCACTTCCTCACACCAGAGATGGGTCGAGCGAGCAGCCTTCTTTCCAGGCCTGTTTTCTCGGTCAGAGGAACATTTCGGTTCCATTACTCGTGCTTTCACACAAACACCCCACAGGTGATATTTGCGTTCAGGAAGGGCGTTCTTGGCGGAGGGTCGGGGCCTCTGGCGTTTGGTTCCTTGGCGTGAGGCGGATGACAGTTCGGACTAAACGCACACAGGGCCAGACGACCTAGCTTCAGGAAAGAGGTATTTGCGTCGAGAGGTGCCTTGGGCCCCTGCCTCTTTATGCCTTGGAGTTCAGCTGGGACGCACGCCCAAGGTGGGCACACAAGCACGGGTGAACGTGTGGCCGCCCCCTGTGGAGATGGTACGGGAGCTACAGTTGTGCTAATTTGGAAGCTGCTTTCTTACAAGTCAGGGTTGAGCACCGAGAGTGCCAAAGCCACGGGGAGAAGTGTAGAGTTAGCAGCGCCAGGTAGCAATGGCTGAGTCGAGAGTGCCTTTCGCAACGGCCTGCCTCTAACTTCGCTTAGGCGTACGGAACCCGTGCCCCAGGCTTTCGCGCCCGGACACCGTACACTGCTTCCTCCCGCAGAGAGTTCGGCGGTAGCTACAGTACGCATACTCCACACTGTTTTTGCTTCGCGTTCGTCCGCTAGCAATGAGGCTTGCCTTCCCAAGCGGAGCCGCAGGCCCGGCTTCATGAAACAAGTGGGGAGTCGTGTTCTGCCTTCTACCGCCGCCTGAGTCCCACTCCGAAAATAATTCTTGCACTCGCTGGCAGAGCCCGACCGCAGGCAGAGAGCAGAATGCTTCCACTCTCAGCACCGGCTGCCCTGGCGAAAGCAAGGGTGCTCTCCAGTGTGGTTCCCTGGAGTTAGGTGGTGGTGTTGTGGCCTGCACTCACACAAGGGGGAACGGGACTAGGCCCAGAAACGAGAGCTGAGCCAAGAGGTGTGTCTTCGGCACCGGCCGTTTTCTCACTCGGGTTGACATTAGGGAGGCCGTTCCCAGAGCTCTCAGCCACACTACACCGTATACCGCGTCCTCTCACCGAGGGACCGGCGGGACTTTAAGGAATGGTATCTGCCCAGACTTCTGCCTTTGAAGGAGGTGCCTGGATCTCAGGGCTCCACGCACCCATGCCGGAAGAGCGCCAGCTTCGTGACCCTGGAGCTGCTAGGAGAGGTGCCTCTGCGCGAAGCCGTTTCTCTCACCCTGTGATGTAGGGGAATCGTTTCCTAGGCTCTCACGCAGACACACTGAAAGTGTTTCCACCCTCCCGAACCGTGATGCTGTCTACAGCACCGTCCCTTCCTCTGCTGTTAGCTAGTGTTCCGTCCCTAAACAGCCTGGCTTCTCCATGCTAGTGGTTAGTTACCTAGGTCTGCTGGCAGGCCCACAGGGTAGGGCAGTGCTCACTTCCTCACACAAGAGAGGGGTCGAGGGAGCAGCCTTGCTTACAGGCCTGTTTTCTCGGTCAGAGGAACATTTACTTTCCATTGCTCGTGGTTTCACACAAACACCCCAGAGGTGATATGTGCGCTCAGGAAGGGCGTTCTTGGCCGAGGGTCGGGGCCTCTGGTGTTTGGTTCTTGGCGTGAGGCGGATGACAGTTCGGACTAAACACACACAGGGCCAGACGACCTAGCTTCAGGAAAGAGGTGTTTGCCTCGAGAGGCGCCTTGGGCCCCTGCCTCTTTCTCCCTTGGAATTCTGCTGGGACCCACGCCCCAGGTTGGCACATAAGCACGGTTAAACGTGTGCCCCCCCCCCCCCCGTGGAGAGGGGACGGGTGCTACAGCTGTGCTTGTTTCCAGGGTGCTTTCTTACAAGTCAGGTTTAAGCACCGAGAGTGCCAGAGCCACGGGGAGCAGTGTAGAGTTAGCAGCCCCAGGTAGCAAGGGCTGAGCCATGAGGTGCCTTCCGCAACGGCCTGCGTCTAACCTTGCTTTGGCGAACGGAACCCGTGCCCCAGGCTTTCGGGCCCGGACAACATACACTGCTTCCTCCCGCAGAGAGGTCGGCGGTAGCTACAGCACGCATACTCCACACTGTTTTTCCTTTGCGTTCTTTCGCCAGCAATGAGGCTTGCCTGCCCAAGCGGGGCCGCAGGCCCGGCTTCATGAAACAAGTGGGGAGGCGTGCTCTGCCTTCTACCGCCGCCTGAGTCCCACTCCGAAAATGATTTTGGACTCGCTGGCAGCGCACGCTCGCAGGCACACAGCAGAATGCTTCCACCCTCAGCACCGGATGCCTTGGCTGACCAAGGGTGCTCTCCAGTGTAGTTCCTTGGAGTCAGGTGGTGGTATTGCGGCCTGCACTCACACTCGGGGCAACGGGTCTAGGCCCAGAAATGAGAGCTGAGCCAAGAGGTGTGTCTTTGGCACCGGCCGTTTTCTCACTCTGGTTGAGATTAGGGAGGTCGTTCCCAGAGCTCTCAGCCACACTACACCGTGTACCCCGTCATCTCACCCAGGGACCGACGTGAGCTTAAGGCACGGTATATGTCCAGATTTCTGTCTTCGGAGGAGGTGCCTGGAACTCAGGGCTCCACGCACCCATGCCGGAGCAGTGCCGGCTTCGTGACCCTGGAGCTGCTGCGAGAGGTGCCTCACCGCGAAGCCGTTTCTCTCGCCCTGTGATGTAGGGGAATCGTTTCCTAGGTTCACACGCAGACACCCTGAAAGTGTTCCCACCCTCCCGATCCGTGATTATGTCTACAGCACGGTCCATCTCCACTGCTGTTACCTAGTGTTCGGTCCCTCTACACCCTGGCTTCTCCGTGCTAGTTTTTAGGTACCTAGGTCTGCTGGCAGGCCCACAGGGTAGAGCAGTGCTCACTTCCTCACACCAGAGAGGGGTCGAGAGAGCAGCCTTCCTTCCAGGCCTGTTTTCTCGGTCAGAGGTACATTTGGCTCCATTACTCGTGCTTTCACACAAACACCCCACAGGTGATATTTGCGTTCAGGAAGGGCGTTCTTGGCGGAGGGTCGGGGCCTCTGGCGTTTGGTTCCTTGGCGTGAGGCGGATGACAGTTCGGACTAAACGCACACAGGGCCAGACGACCTAGCTTCAGGAAAGGGGTGTTTGCGTCGAGAGGCGCCTTGGGCCCCTGCCTCTTTATCCCTTGGAGTTCAGCTGGGACGCACGCCCAAGGTGGGCACACAAGCACGGGTGAACGTGTGGCCGCCCCCTGTGGAGAGGGGACCGGAGCTACAACTGTGCTTGTTTACAGGCTGCTTTCTTACAAGTCAGGTTTGAGCACCGAGAGTGCCAGAGTCACGGGGAGCAGTGTAGAGGTAGCAGCGCCAGGTAGCAAGGGCTTAGGCGAGAGTGCCTTTCGCAACGGCCTGCGTCTAACCTCACTTCGGCGTACGGTACCCGTGCCCCAGGCTTTCGCGCCCGGACACCGTACACTGCTCCCTCCGGCAGAGAGGTCGGCGGTAGCTACATTACGAATACTCCACACTGTTTTTGCTTCGCCTTCGTCCGCTAGCAATGAGGCTTGCCTGCCCAAGCGGAGCCGCAGGCCCGGCTTCATGAAACAAGTGGGGAGGCGTGTTCTGCCTTCTACCGCCGCCTAAGTCCCACTCCGAATATGATTTTGGACTCGCTGGCAGAGCCCGAACGCAGGCACACAGCAGAATGCTTCCAACCTCAGCACCGGCTGCCCTGGCTGACCAGGGGTGCTCTCCAGTGTAGTTCCTTGGAATCAGGTGGTGGTATTGCGGCCTGCACTCACCCTCGGGGCAACGGGTGTAGGCCCAGAAACGAGAGCTGAGCCGAGAGATGTGTCTTCGGCACAGGCCGTTTTCTCACTCTGGTTGAGATTAGGGAGGTCGTTCCCAGAGCTCTCAGCCACACTACACCTTATAACCCGTCATCTCACCCAGGGACCGGCGTGAGCTTAACGCACGGTATATGTCCAGATTTCTGCCTTCGAAGGAGGTGCCTGGAACTCAGGGCTCCCACGCAACCATGCCGGAGCAGTGCCAGTTCGTGACCCTGGAGCTGCTGCGAGAGGTGCCTCACCGCGAAGCCGTTTCTCTCGCCCTGTAATGTAGGGGAATCGTTTCCTAGGTTCTCACGCAGACACCCTGAAACTGTTCCCACCCTCCCGAACCGTGATGCTGTCTACAGCACGGTCCCTCTCCACTGCTGTTAGCTAGTGTTCGGTCCCTCTACACCCTGGCTTCTCCGTGCTAGTTGTTAGGTACCCAGGTCGCTGGCAGGCCCACAGGGTAGAGCAGTGCTCACTTCCTCACACCAGAGATGGGTCGAGCGAGCAGCCTTCTTTCCAGGCCTGTTTTCTCGGTCAGAGGAACATTTCGGTTCCATTACTCGTGCTTTCACACAAACACCCCACAGGTGATATTTGCGTTCAGGAAGGGCGTTCTTGGCGGAGGGTCGGGGCCTCTGGCGTTTGGTTCCTTGGCGTGAGGCGGATGACAGTTCGGACTAAACGCACACAGGGCCAGACGACCTAGCTTCAGGAAAGAGGTATTTGCGTCGAGAGGTGCCTTGGGCCCCTGCCTCTTTATGCCTTGGAGTTCAGCTGGGACGCACGCCCAAGGTGGGCACACAAGCACGGGTGAACGTGTGGCCGCCCCCTGTGGAGATGGTACGGGAGCTACAGTTGTGCTAATTTGGAAGCTGCTTTCTTACAAGTCAGGGTTGAGCACCGAGAGTGCCAAAGCCACGGGGAGAAGTGTAGAGTTAGCAGCGCCAGGTAGCAATGGCTGAGTCGAGAGTGCCTTTCGCAACGGCCTGCCTCTAACTTCGCTTAGGCGTACGGAACCCGTGCCCCAGGCTTTCGCGCCCGGACACCGTACACTGCTTCCTCCCGCAGAGAGTTCGGCGGTAGCTACAGTACGCATACTCCACACTGTTTTTGCTTCGCGTTCGTCCGCTAGCAATGAGGCTTGCCTTCCCAAGCGGAGCCGCAGGCCCGGCTTCATGAAACAAGTGGGGAGTCGTGTTCTGCCTTCTACCGCCGCCTGAGTCCCACTCCGAAAATAATTCTTGCACTCGCTGGCAGAGCCCGACCGCAGGCAGAGAGCAGAATGCTTCCACTCTCAGCACCGGCTGCCCTGGCGAAAGCAAGGGTGCTCTCCAGTGTGGTTCCCTGGAGTTAGGTGGTGGTGTTGTGGCCTGCACTCACACAAGGGGGAACGGGACTAGGCCCAGAAACGAGAGCTGAGCCAAGAGGTGTGTCTTCGGCACCGGCCGTTTTCTCACTCGGGTTGACATTAGGGAGGCCGTTCCCAGAGCTCTCAGCCACACTACACCGTATACCGCGTCCTCTCACCGAGGGACCGGCGGGACTTTAAGGAATGGTATCTGCCCAGACTTCTGCCTTTGAAGGAGGTGCCTGGATCTCAGGGCTCCACGCACCCATGCCGGAAGAGCGCCAGCTTCGTGACCCTGGAGCTGCTAGGAGAGGTGCCTCTGCGCGAAGCCGTTTCTCTCACCCTGTGATGTAGGGGAATCGTTTCCTAGGCTCTCACGCAGACACACTGAAAGTGTTTCCACCCTCCCGAACCGTGATGCTGTCTACAGCACCGTCCCTTCCTCTGCTGTTAGCTAGTGTTCCGTCCCTAAACAGCCTGGCTTCTCCATGCTAGTGGTTAGTTACCTAGGTCTGCTGGCAGGCCCACAGGGTAGGGCAGTGCTCACTTCCTCACACAAGAGAGGGGTCGAGGGAGCAGCCTTGCTTACAGGCCTGTTTTCTCGGTCAGAGGAACATTTACTTTCCATTGCTCGTGGTTTCACACAAACACCCCAGAGGTGATATGTGCGCTCAGGAAGGGCGTTCTTGGCCGAGGGTCGGGGCCTCTGGTGTTTGGTTCTTGGCGTGAGGCGGATGACAGTTCGGACTAAACACACACAGGGCCAGACGACCTAGCTTCAGGAAAGAGGTGTTTGCCTCGAGAGGCGCCTTGGGCCCCTGCCTCTTTCTCCCTTGGAATTCTGCTGGGACCCACGCCCCAGGTTGGCACATAAGCACGGTTAAACGTGTGCCCCCCCCCCCCCCGTGGAGAGGGGACGGGTGCTACAGCTGTGCTTGTTTCCAGGGTGCTTTCTTACAAGTCAGGTTTAAGCACCGAGAGTGCCAGAGCCACGGGGAGCAGTGTAGAGTTAGCAGCCCCAGGTAGCAAGGGCTGAGCCATGAGGTGCCTTCCGCAACGGCCTGCGTCTAACCTTGCTTTGGCGAACGGAACCCGTGCCCCAGGCTTTCGGGCCCGGACAACATACACTGCTTCCTCCCGCAGAGAGGTCGGCGGTAGCTACAGCACGCATACTCCACACTGTTTTTCCTTTGCGTTCTTTCGCCAGCAATGAGGCTTGCCTGCCCAAGCGGGGCCGCAGGCCCGGCTTCATGAAACAAGTGGGGAGGCGTGCTCTGCCTTCTACCGCCGCCTGAGTCCCACTCCGAAAATGATTTTGGACTCGCTGGCAGCGCACGCTCGCAGGCACACAGCAGAATGCTTCCACCCTCAGCACCGGATGCCTTGGCTGACCAAGGGTGCTCTCCAGTGTGGTTCCTTGGAGTCAGGTGGTGGTATTGTGGCCTGCACTCACACACGGTGCAACGGGTCTAGGCCCAGAAACGAGAGCAGAGCCAAGAGGTGTGTCTTCGGCACAGGCCATTTTCTCACCCGGGTGGAGATGAGGGAGGTCGTTCCCAGAGCTCTCAGCCACACTACACCGTATACCCCGTCATCTCGCCCAGGGACCGGCGTGAGCTTAAGGCACGGTATATGTCCAGATTTCTGCCTTCGAAGGAGGTGCCTGGAACTCAGGGCTCCACGCACCCATGCCGGAGGAGTGCCGGCTTCGTAGCCCTGGAGCTGCTGCGAGAGGTGCCTCACCGCGAAGCCGTTTCTCTCGCCCTGTGATGTAGGGGAATCGTTTCCTAGGTTCTCACGCAGACACACTGAAAGTGTTCCCACCCTCCCGAACCGTGATGCTGTCTACAGCACGGTCCCTCTCCACTGCTGTTAGCTAGTGTTCGGTCCCTCTACACCCTGGCTTCTCCGTGCTAGTGGTTAGGTACCTAGGTCTGCTGGCAGGCCCACAGGGTAGAGCAGTGCTCACTTCCTCACACCAGAAAGGGGTCGAGAGAGCAGCCTTCCTTCCAGGCCTGTTTTCTCGGTCAGAGGAACATTTAGGTTCCATTGCTCGGGCTTTCACACAAACACCCCACACGTGATATTTGCGTTCAGGAAGGGCGTTCTTGGCGGAGGGTCGGGGCCTCTGGCGTTTGGTTCGTTGGCGTGAGGCGGATGACAGTTCGGACTAAACGCACACAGGGCAGACCACCTAGCTTCAGGAAAGAGGTGTTTGCGTCTAGAGGTGCCTTGGGCCCTTGCCTCTTTATCCCTTGGAGTTCTGCTGGGACGCACGCCCAAGGTGGGCACACAAGCACGGGTGAACGTGTGGCCGCCCCCTGTGGAGAGGGGACGGGAGCTACAGCTGTGCTTGTTTCCAAGCTGCTATTTTACAAGTCAGGGTCGAGCACCGAGAGTGTCAGAGCCACGGGGAGAAGTGTAGAGGTAGCAGCGCCAGGTAGCAAGGGCTGAGCCGAGAGTGCCTTTCGCAACGGCCTCCGTCTAACTTCGCTTAGGCGTACGGAACCCGTGCCCCAGGCTTTCGCGCCCGGACACTGTACACTGCTTCCTCCCGCAGAGAGTTCGGCGGTAGCTACAGTATGCATGCTCCACGCTGTTTTTGCTTCGAGTTCACCCGCTAGCAATGAGGTTTGCCTTCCCAAGCGGAGCCGCAGGCCCGGCTTCATGAAACAATTGTGGAGTCGTGTTCTGCCTTCTACCGCCGCCTGAGTCCCACTCCGAAAATGATTTTGGACTCGCTGGCAGCGCACGCCCGCAGGCACACAGCAAAATGCTTCCACCCTCAGCACCGGCTGCCGTGGCTGACCAAGGGTGCTCTCCAGTGTGGTTCCTTGGAGTCAGGTGGTGTTATTGCGGCCTGCACTCACACACGGAGCAACGGGTCTAGGCCCAGAAACGAGAGCTGAGCCAAGAGGTGCGTCTTCGGCACCGGCCATTTTCTCACTCCGGTTGACTTTAGGGAGGCCGTTCCCAGAGCTCTCAGCCACAGTACACCGTATACCGCGTCAGCTCACGCAGGGACCGGCGTTAGCTTAAGGCACGGTATATGCCCAGATTTCTGCCTTCGAAGGAGGTGCCTGGAACTCAGGGTTCCACGCACCCATGCCGGAGGAGTGCCGGCTTCGTGACCCTGGAGCTGCTGCGAGAGGTGCCTCACCGCGAAGCTATTTCTCTCGCCCTGTGATGTAGGGGAATCGTTTCCTAGGCTCTCACGCAGACACACTGAAAGTGTTGCCACCCTGCGGAAACGTGATGCTGTATACAGCACGGTCCCTCTCCACTGCTCTTAGCTAGTGTTCGGTCCCTCTACACCCTGGGTTCTTCGTGCTAGTGGTTAGGTACCTAGGTCTGCTGGCAGGCCCACAGGGTAGCGCAGTGCTCACTTCCTCACACAGGAGAGGGGTCGAGGGAGCAGCCTTCCTTACAGGCCTCTTTCCTCGGTCAGAGGAACATTTAGGTTCCATTGCTCGTGCTTTCCCACAAACACCCCACAGGTGATATTTGCGTTCAGGAAGGGCGTTCTTGGCGGAGGGTCGGGGCCTCTGGCGTTTGGTTCCTTGGCGTGAGGCGGATGACAGTTCGGACTAAACGCACACAGGGTCAGACGACCTAGCTTCAGGAAAGAGGTGTTTGCGTCGAGAGGTGCCTTGGGCCCCTGCCTCTTTATCCCTTGGAGTTCTGCTGGGACGCACGCCCCAGGTGGGCACACAAGCACGGGTGAACCTGTGGCCGCCCCCTGTGGAGAGGGGACGGGAGCTACAGTTGTGCTTGTTTCCAAGCTGCATTTTTATAAGTCAGGGTTGATCACCGAGAGTGCCAGAGCCAAGGGGAGCAGTGTAGAGTTAGCAGCGCCAGGTAGCAAGGGCTGAGCCGAGAGTGCCTTTCCCAACGGCCTGCGTCTAACCTCGCGTAGGCGTACGGAACCCGTGCCTCAGCCTTTCGCGCCCGGACACCATACACTGCTTCCTCCCGCAGAGAGGTCCGCGGTAGCCACAGCACGCATACTCCACACTGTTTTTGCTTCGCGTTCGTCCGCTAGCAATGAGGCTTGCCTGCCCAAGCGGGGCCGCAGGCCCAGCTTCATGAAACAAGTGGGGAGTCGTGCTCTGCCTTCTGCCGCCCCGAGTCCCACTCCGAAAATGATTTTGGACTCGCTGGCTGCACACGCCCACAGGCACACAGCAGAATGCTTCCACCCTCAGCTCCTGCTGCCCTGGCTGACCAAGGGTGCTCTCCAGTGTGGTTCCTTGGAGTCAGGTCGTGGTATAGCGGCCTGCCTTTACACACAGAGCAACGGGTCTAGGCCCAGAAACGAGAGCTGAGCCAAGAGGTGTGTCTTCGGCACAGGCCGTTTTCTCACTCTGGTTGAGATTAGGGAGGTCGTTCCCAGAGCTCTCAGCCACACTACACCTTATAACCCGTCATCTCACCCAGGGACCGGCGTGAGCTTAACGCACGGTATATGTCCAGATTTCTGCCTTCGAAGGAGGTGCCTGGAACTCAGGGCTCCACGCACCCATGCCGGAGCAGTGCCAGTTCGTGACGCTGGAGCTGCTGCGAGAGGTGCCTCACCGCGAAGCCGTTTCTCTCGCCCTGTAATGTAGGGGAATCGTTTCCTAGGTTCTCACGCAGACACACTGAAAGTGTTCCCACCCTCCCGAACCGTGATGCTGTCTACAGCACGGTCCCTCTCCACTGCTGTTAGCTAGTGTTCGGTCCCTCTACACCCCGGCTTCTCCGTGCTAGTTGTTAGGTACCTAGGTCTGCTGGCAGGCCCACAGGGTAGAGCAGTGCTCACTTCCTCACACCAGAGAGGGGTCGAGAGAACAGCCTTCCTTCCAGGCCTGTTTTCTCGGTCAGAGGTACATTTAGCTCAATTACTCGTGCTTTCACACAAACACCCCACAGGTGATATTTGCGTTCAGGAAGGGCGTTCTTGGCGGAGGGTCGGGGCCTCTGGCGTTTGGTTCCTTGGCGTGAGGCGGATGACAGTTCGGACTAAACGCACACAGGGCCAGACGACCTAGCTTCAGGAAAGGGGTGTTTGCGTCGAGAGGCGCCTTGGGCCCCTGCCTCTTTATCCCTTGGAGTTCAGCTGGGACGCACGCCCAAGGTGGGCACACAAGCACGGGTGAACGTGTGGCCGCCCCCTGTGGAGAGGGGACCGGAGCTACAACTGTGCTTGTTTCCAGGCTGCTTTCTTACAAGTCAGGTTTGAGCACCGAGAGTGCCAGAGTCACGGGGAGCAGTGTAGAGGTAGCAGCGCCAGGTAGCAAGGGCTTTGGCGAGAGTGCCTTTCGCAACGGCCTGCGTCTAACCTCACTTCGGCGTACGGTACCCGTGCCCCAGGCTTTCGCGCCCGGACACCGTACACTGCTCCCTCCGGCAGAGAGGTCGGCGGTAGCTACATTACGAATACTCCACACTGTTTTTGCTTCGCCTTCGTCCGCTAGCAATGAGGCTTGCCTGCCCAAGCGGAGCCGCAGGCCCGGCTTCATGAAACAAGTGGGGAGGCGTGTTCTGCCTTCTACCGCCGCCTAAGTCCCACTCCGAATATGATTTTGGACTCGCTGGCAGAGCCCGAACGCAGGCACACAGCAGAATGCTTCCAACCTCAGCACCGGCTGCCCTGGCTGACCAAGGGTGCTCTCCAGTGTAGTTCCTTGGAATCAGGTGGTGGTATTGCGGCCTGCACTCACCCTCGGGGCAACGGGTGTAGGCCCAGAAACGAGAGCTGAGCCGAGAGATGTGTCTTCGGCACAGGCCGTTTTCTCACTCTGGTTGAGATTAGGGAGGTCGTTCCCAGAGCTCTCAGCCACACTACACCTTATAACCCGTCATCTCACCCAGGGACCGGCGTGAGCTTAACGCACGGTATATGTCCAGATTTCTGCCTTCGAAGGAGGTGCCTGGAACTCAGGGCTCCCACGCAACCATGCCGGAGCAGTGCCAGTTCGTGACCCTGGAGCTGCTGCGAGAGGTGCCTCACCGCGAAGCCGTTTCTCTCGCCCTGTAATGTAGGGGAATCGTTTCCTAGGTTCTCACGCAGACACCCTGAAACTGTTCCCACCCTCCCGAACCGTGATGCTGTCTACAGCACGGTCCCTCTCCACTGCTGTTAGCTAGTGTTCGGTCCCTCTACACCCTGGCTTCTCCGTGCTAGTTGTTAGGTACCCAGGTCGCTGGCAGGCCCACAGGGTAGAGCAGTGCTCACTTCCTCACACCAGAGATGGGTCGAGCGAGCAGCCTTCTTTCCAGGCCTGTTTTCTCGGTCAGAGGAACATTTAGGTTCCATTACTCGTGCTTTCACACAAACACCCCACAGGTGATATTTGCGTTCAGGGAGGGCGTTCTTGGCGGAGGGTCGGGGCCTCTGGCGTTTGGTTCCTTGGCGTGAGGCGGATGACAGTTCGGACTAAACGCACACAGGGCCAGACGACCTAGCTTCAGGAAAGAGGTATTTGCGTCGAGAGGTGCCTTGGGCCCCTGCCTCTTTATGCCTTGGAGTTCAGCTGGGACGCACGCCCAAGGTGGGCACACAAGCACGGGTGAACGTGTGGCCGCCCCCTGTGGAGATGGTACGGGAGCTACAGTTGTGCTAATTTGGAAGCTGCTTTCTTACAAGTCAGGGTTGAGCACCGAGAGTGCCAAAGCCACGGGGAGAAGTGTAGAGTTAGCAGCGCCAGGTAGCAATGGCTGAGTCGAGAGTGCCTTTCGCAACGGCCTGCCTCTAACTTCGCTTAGGCGTACGGAACCCGTGCCCCAGGCTTTCGCGCCCGGACACCGTACACTGCTTCCTCCCGCAGAGAGTTCGGCGGTAGCTACAGTACGCATACTCCACACTGTTTTTGCTTCGCGTTCGTCCGCTAGCAATGAGGCTTGCCTTCCCAAGCGGAGCCGCAGGCCCGGCTTCATGAAACAAGTGGGGAGTCGTGTTCTGCCTTCTACCGCCGCCTGAGTCCCACTCCGAAAATAATTCTTGCACTCGCTGGCAGAGCCCGACCGCAGGCAGAGAGCAGAATGCTTCCACTCTCAGCACCGGCTGCCCTGGCGAAAGCAAGGGTGCTCTCCAGTGTGGTTCCCTGGAGTTAGGTGGTGGTGTTGTGGCATGCACTCACACAAGGGGGAACGGGACTAGGCCCAGAAACGAGAGCTGAGCCAAGAGGTGTGTCTTCGGCACCGGCCGTTTTCTCACTCGGGTTGACATTAGGGAGGCCGTTCCCAGAGCTCTCAGCCACACTACACCGTATACCGCGTCCTCTCACCGAGGGACCGGCGGGAGTTTAAGGAATGGTATCTGCCCAGACTTCTGCCTTTGAAGGAGGTGCCTGGATCTCAGGGCTCCACGCACCCATGCCGGAAGAGCGCCAGCTTCGTGACCCTGGAGCTGCTAGGAGAGGTGCCTCTGCGCGAAGCCGTTTCTCTCACCCTGTGATGTAGGGGAATCGTTTCCTAGGCTCTCACGCAGACACACTGAAAGTGTTTCCACCCTCCCGAACCGTGATGCTGTCTACAGCACCGTCCCTTCCTCTGCTGTTAGCTAGTGTTCCGTCCCTAAACAGCCTGGCTTCTCCATGCTAGTGGTTAGTTACCTAGGTCTGCTGGCAGGCCCACAGGGTAGGGCAGTGCTCACTTCCTCACACAAGAGAGGGGTCGAGGGAGCAGCCTTGCTTTCAGGCCTGTTTTCTCGGTCAGAGGAACATTTACTTTCCATTGCTCGTGGTTTCACACAAACACCCCAGAGGTGATATGTGCGCTCAGGAAGGGCGTTCTTGGCCGAGGGTCGGGGCCTCTGGTGTTTGGTTCTTGGCGTGAGGCGGATGACAGTTCGGACTAAACACACACAGGGCCAGACGACCTAGCTTCAGGAAAGAGGTGTTTGCCTCGAGAGGCGCCTTGGGCCCCTGCCTCTTTCTCCCTTGGAATTCTGCTGGGACCCACGCCCCAGGTTGGCACATAAGCACGGTTAAACGTGTGCCCCCCCCCCCCGTGGAGAGGGGACGGGTGCTACAGCTGTGCTTGTTTCCAGGGTGCTTTCTTACAAGTCAGGTTTAAGCACCGAGAGTGCCAGAGCCACGGGGAGCAGTGTAGAGTTAGCAGCCCCAGGTAGCAAGGGCTGAGCCATGAGGTGCCTTCCGCAACGGCCTGCGTCTAACCTTGCTTTGGCGAACGCAACCCGTGCCCCAGGCTTTCGGGCCCGGACAACATACACTGCTTCCTCCCGCAGAGAGGTCGGCGGTAGCTACAGCACGCATACTCCACACTGTTTTTCCTTTGCGTTCTTTCGCCAGCAATGAGGCTTGCCTGCCCAAGCGGGGCCGCAGGCCCGGCTTCATGAAACAAGTGGGGAGGCGTGCTCTGCCTTCTACCGCCGCCTGAGTCCCACTCCGAAAATGATTTTGGACTCGCTGGCAGCGCACGCTCGCAGGCACACAGCAGAATGCTTCCACCCTCAGCACCGGATGCCTTGGCTGACCAAGGGTGCTCTCCAGTGTGGTTCCTTGGAGTCAGGTGGTGGTATTGTGGCCTGCACTCACACACGGTGCAACGGGTCTAGGCCCAGAAACGAGAGCAGAGCCAAGAGGTGTGTCTTCGGCACAGGCCATTTTCTCACCCGGGTGGAGATGAGGGAGGTCGTTCCCAGAGCTCTCAGCCACACTACACCGTATACCCCGTCATCTCGCCCAGGGACCGGCGTGAGCTTAAGGCACGGTATATGTCCAGATTTCTGCCTTCGAAGGAGGTGCCTGGAACTCAGGGCTCCACGCACCCATGCCGGAGGAGTGCCGGCTTCGTAGCCCTGGAGCTGCTGCGAGAGGTGCCTCACCGCGAAGCCGTTTCTCTCGCCCTGTGATGTAGGGGAATCGTTTCCTAGGTTCTCACGCAGACACACTGAAAGTGTTCCCACCCTCCCGAACCGTGATGCTGTCTACAGCACGGTCCCTCTCCACTGCTGTTAGCTAGTGTTCGGTCCCTCTACACCCTGGCTTCTCCGTGCTAGTGGTTAGGTACCTAGGTCTGCTGGCAGGCCCACAGGGTAGAGCAGTGCTCACTTCCTCACACCAGAAAGGGGTCGAGAGAGCAGCCTTCCTTCCAGGCCTGTTTTCTCGGTCAGAGGAACATTTAGGTTCCATTGCTCGGGCTTTCACACAAACACCCCACACGTGATATTTGCGTTCAGGAAGGGCGTTCTTGGCGGAGGGTCGGGGCCTCTGGCGTTTGGTTCGTTGGCGTGAGGCGGATGACAGTTCGGACTAAACGCACACAGGGCAGACCACCTAGCTTCAGGAAAGAGGTGTTTGCGTCTAGAGGTGCCTTGGGCCCTTGCCTCTTTATCCCTTGGAGTTCTGCTGGGACGCACGCCCAAGGTGGGCACACAAGCACGGGTGAACGTGTGGCCGCCCCCTGTGGAGAGGGGACGGGAGCTACAGCTGTGCTTGTTTCCAAGCTGCTATTTTACAAGTCAGGGTCGAGCACCGAGAGTGTCAGAGCCACGGGGAGAAGTGTAGAGGTAGCAGCGCCAGGTAGCAAGGGCTGAGCCGAGAGTGCCTTTCGCAACGGCCTCCGTCTAACTTCGCTTAGGCTTTCGGAACCCGTGCCCCAGGCTTTCGCGCCCGGACACTGTACACTGCTTCCTCCCGCAGAGAGTTCGGCGGTAGCTACAGTACTCATGCTCCACGCTGTTTTTGCTTCGAGTTCACCCGCTAGCAATGAGGTTTGCCTTCCCAAGCGGAGCCGCAGGCCCGGCTTCATGAAACAATTTTGGAGTCGTGTTCTGCCTTCTACCGCCGCCTGAGTCCCACCCCGAAAATGATTTTGGACTCGCTGGCAGCGCACGCCCGCAGGCACACAGCAAAATGCTTCCACCCTCAGCACCGGCTGCCGTGGCTGACCAAGGGTGCTCTCCAGTGTGGTTCCTTGGAGTCAGGTGGTGTTATTGCGGCCTGCACTCACACACGGAGCAACGGGTCTAGGCCCAGAAACGAGAGCTGAGCCAAGAGGTGCGTCTTCGGCACCGGCCATTTTCTCACTCCGGTTGACTTTAGGGAGGCCGTTCCCAGAGCTCTCAGCCACAGTACACCGTATACCGCGTCAGCTCACGCAGGGACCGGCGTTAGCTTAAGGCACGGTATATGCCCAGATTTCTGCCTTCGAAGGAGGTGCCTGGAACTCAGGGTTCCACGCACCCATGCCGGAGGAGTGCCGGCTTCGTGACCCTGGAGCTGCTGCGAGAGGTGCCTCACCGCGAAGCTATTTCTCTCGCCCTGTGATGTAGGGGAATCGTTTCCTAGGCTCTCACGCAGACACACTGAAAGTGTTGCCACCCTGCGGAATCGTGATGCTGTATACAGCACGGTCCCTCTCCACTGCTCTTAGCTAGTGTTCGGTCCCTCTACACCCTGGGTTCTTCGTGCTAGTGGTTAGGTACCTAGGTCTGCTGGCAGGCCCACAGGGTAGCGCAGTGCTCACTTCCTCACACAGGAGAGGGGTCGAGGGAGCAGCCTTCCTTACAGGCCTCTTTCCTCAGTCAGAGGAACATTTAGGTTCCATTGCTCGTGCTTTCCCACAAACACCCCACAGGTGATATTTGCGTTCAGGAAGGGCGTTCTTGGCGGAGGGTCGGGGCCTCTGGCGTTTGGTTCCTTGGCGTGAGGCGGATGACAGTTCGGACTAAACGCACACAGGGTCAGACGACCTAGCTTCAGGAAAGAGGTGTTTGCGTCGAGAGGTGCCTTGGGCCCCTGCCTCTTTATCCCTTGGAGTTCTGCTGGGACGCACGCCCCAGGTGGGCACACAAGCACGGGTGAACCTGTGGCCGCCCCCTGTGGAGAGGGGACGGGAGCTACAGTTGTGCTTGTTTCCAAGCTGCATTTTTATAAGTCAGGGTTGATCACCGAGAGTGCCAGAGCCAAGGGGAGCAGTGTAGAGTTAGCAGCGCCAGGTAGCAAGGGCCGAGCCGAGAGTGCCTTCCGCAACGGCCTGCGTCTAACCTCGCATAGGCGTACGGAACCCGTGCCTCAGCCTTTCGCGCCCGGACACCGTACACTGCTTCCTCCCGCAGAGAGGTCCGCGGTAGCCACAGCACGCATACTCCACACTGTTTTTGCTTCGCGTTCGTCCGCTAGCAATGAGGCTTGCCTGCCCAAGCGGGGCCGCAGGCCCAGCTTCATGAAACAAGTGGGGAGTCGTGCTCTGCCTTCTGCCGCCCCCTGAGTCCCACTCCGAAAATGATTTTGGACTCGCTGGCTGCACACGCCCACAGGCACACAGCAGAATGCTTCCACCCTCAGCTCCTGCTGCCCTGGCTGACCAAGGGTGCTCTCCAGTGTGGTTCCTTGGAGTCAGGTCGTGGTATAGCGGCCTGCCCTTACACACAGGGCAATGGAACTAGGCCCAGAAATGAGAGCTGAGCCAAGAGGTGTGTCTTCGGCACCGGCCGTTTTCTCACTCCGGTTGACTTTAGGGAGGCCGTTCCCAGAGCTCTCAGCCACAGTACACAGTATCCCGCGTCCTCTCACCCAGGGACCGGCGGGAAGTTAAGGCACGGTATCTGCCTAGATTTCTGCCTTCGAAGTAGGTGCCTGGAACTCAGGGCTCCAGCACCCATGCCCGAGGACTGCCGGCTTCGTGACCCTGGAGCTGGTGTGAGAGGTTCCTCTGCGCGAAGCTGTTTCTCTCGCCCTGTAATGTAGGGGAATCGTTTCCTAGGCTCTCACGCAGACACACTGAAAGTGTTGCCACCCTCCCGAACCGTGATGCTGTCTACAGCACGGTCCCTCTCCCCTGCTGTTAGCTAGTGTTCGGTCACTCTACAGCCTGGCTTCTCCGTGCTAGTGGTTAGGTACCTAGGTCTCCTGGCAGGCCCACAGGGTAGAGCAGTGCTCACCTCCTCACACCAGAGTGGGGTCGAGAGAGCAGCCTTCCTTACAGGCCTGTTTTCTCGGTCAGAGGAACGTTTAGGTTCCAGTGCTCATGCTTTCACACAAATACCCGACAGGTGATATGTGCGCTCAGGAAGGGCGTTCTCGGTGGAGGCTCGAGGCCTCTGGCTTTTGGTTCCTTGGCGTGAGGCGGATGGCTCTTCGGACTAAACGCACTCAGGGCAGACGACCTAGCTTCACGAAAGAGCTGTTTGCATCGAGAGGCACCTTGGGCCCCTGCCTCTTTCTCACTTGGAATTCTGCCGGGACCCACGCCCTAGGTGGCTACACAAGCACGGTTGAACGTGTGGCCGCCCCCTGTGGAGAGGGGACGGGAGCTACAGCTGTGCTTGTTTCCAGGCTGCTTTCTTACAAGTCAGGTTTGAGCACCGAGAGTGCCAGAGCCACGGGGATCAGTGTAGAGTTAGCAGCGCCAGATAGCAAGGGCTGAGCCGAGAGGTGCCTTCCGCAACGGCCTGCGTCTAACCTCGCTTTGGCGTATGGAACCCGTGCCCCAGGCTTTCGCGCCCGGACACCGTACACTGCTTCCTCCCGCAGAGAGGTCGGCGGTAGCTACTGTACGCATTCTGCACACTGTTTTTGCTTCGCGTTCTTCCCCTACACCATCCTACACTGTCTCAGCATGCACATGAATAACTCATCCCAAACCCAAGCCTCCGAATTTTCGGATGGCTTCATCTCCAGTGACCTTCACCTCCATTCCACCTCAGCTGCCCAGGCCCCTCATGTGGCCTTGACATGCTTGCACATGCTCCAAAATCCTCTTGACTTCACATCCCACGTCTTCTCACAGCTTCCTTCCCTCTGTTGCTCTTCCTTTGCTCATCTCTACAAGTTCTTCAAGCTCTCCAGCCCACCACTCCTCCTCTGCACCTCTTGGCATCACTCCCTCTCCTGTTCAGCCTCAGCTTGGAAAGACAACATCTTGAGGAATGAATTCCTTTCTAATTCATACTCAGGGGTCATGGGCCCAGTAGTATCCCTCTTCTGATGAGTACAAGGTTTTGAGTTGGCTGATCGATAGGAAACAGCAAATGGGCACGTTGAGTCCAGTGAGCACTGGAATAGTGCATTGAGGAGCAGAGAGGGGCAATGAGCCTGTTGGCCTCACACGTTCGGGACATGGTAGGCTGTGTAACTGTGTTCTGCTCCCCCTTAGTTCCTTGTCCTTGTGAGCACCCCTTAGGTGGGTATTAGTCTACCTTTGTGAAGGAGGAGTCACCTGGGGCTCTATGATTGTTCCATGCTGCATCCAAGGTGTCCATCATGCTTAAAACAAAAGCACCCCCTTATTTGTCCATGAAAAGTAATTCCATTTTTCCCTTCAAGTTCAGGAACTTCATGAACTCAGTGCAAAGGAGCTAGGAAAATACACTTATCTACATCTTGAATTTTGCTGGCAAGTGCTATGAAGTTAGGAGCTGATTACCATTTTTATAGGAGAAAATCATATTTCAGATCTTGTTTTTTAATCCTAAGAGAAGGACTTGAGCATTTCTTAAATAGGATGATTTGCAGAGGTCATGTTGGGGTGGTTAGTGGTCATCTGAGATGTGACTTGCTGGAAGGGGGAGTAGGGAATTGTAGGTGTTGGGGACAACATGGCCCAAGACTTGGCTGAGGGCACAAGCCAGTTTTTCCAGCAAGAGTCCTTCCCATGCTGCCTGTGGCTGAGCTTTAGAGTCAGGTGACCCTGAAATTGTTGGTGACACTTATCTCTGTGTCCTTGCAAACTTGAGCATGGGAGAGATGGTCTATGACACTCTCAAAGGGACTTGGGTCCTTACCTTTCCCACCCCCAAGTCAGTTTTGAAAGCTGGGCAGAATAATTTGTTCTAACATCAATGAAATGATATTTGCTGATTTCTGTCCTGAGAGACTGCCTTTTCCCGGAAGGCTTGGCCTGGCTTTGTGACCACCCAGACTTACCCTCTGTCCTTTTCTCTCCATCCTAGGCCAACACTGGACAAATTGATGATCCCCAGGAGCAGCACAGAGTTATCAGCAGTAACCTTGCCCTCATTCAGGTGACTTTCCCCTTTGTCCGATCGCTGAATCTCCTCCCTGCTTTTGAATCTGCAGCCAGGCCTGCTCCATGTAGGAAGGCTGAAGACTAAGTAAGCCTTTGTCCCTGCACTCCAGACGGAACTTGGGGAATGGGCCACCCATCCACCCTGCACCCACCAGACCACACTCATATGGCAGCGGGAGGCTCAGCCCAACTATAGGGCACTAGCATGTCCAACTGAAAGTAGATGCCTCTTCTGAGAACCCAAGGTCCCTCCAGCGCCCCCAGCCCCTTTTTTTCAAGACAGGCTTATTGAAAGATTCACCTATACTTGCTCGCTCCTCTCTCTTATAGCCTGGACAGAGCTGACAGCTTTCTCTTCCCACTATCTTGACTCAAGCTGTGCTTGCCAAGGTCACTGACATCTTAATTGGTATACCCTCTGATTGCCTCATACATGTGATCCTACTTATTCTCTCTGGAGCATCTGCTATTCTTTCTGCCTGGAGGTTCCTCTGTGGCTGCACTCCCGCCACGTGCAGACTTTGCAGGACACTCTGCCCCCCATGCCTTTGTCCCTTAAATGCTTCATGCTCGTTCAAATTTGTACCTCCTTCTAGCAGACCCTAGTTGGGCTCAATTCTCATCCTAGGAGTCTCAGAGTATTAGAGAGTCAGGAGGCCCAGGGCAGGGGGAGACTGGGAAGAGATTGGCTCAAGGTAAGAGAGGAAGTGGCTTCATCCAGAACCTTCTGGGCTTCTCTGGCTGGGGGCAGCCTATGGCCACACAAAGAACCTGGACTCTGAGATCAGACAGCCCTGGAG
This sequence comes from Eumetopias jubatus, assembly GCF_037043125.1. NCBI lineage: Eukaryota > Metazoa > Chordata > Mammalia > Carnivora > Otariidae > Eumetopias > Eumetopias jubatus. The sequence continues at coordinate 156,775,903 of NW_028274807.1, read as the reverse complement.
TTAAGGCTATCATGTATCAACTGGGTGGCCTTGGGCAGGACACACAAGACTTGCTTAGCTGTATTTCCCTGTCCATCAAATTAGGAGGATACCCACTTTAACTCTTACCTGGGCTCCAGAGCCCCTGTTTCTAGCTCTCCACTGGGTATCTCCATCTACCTGTACCAGAAGCATCCACAAAACAGCTTAGCCAGATCTGGCCTCATCACTTCCTCTCCTCGCACTCACTTCTGGTGAAGTCCCCAACCCTGAAGAGTTTGATGGTTGAAAGCTCATTCTGGGGGTCGACCAGCTGGAGGCCCTTGGGCAAGTCACCTCACCTTCTCCGCAAGATGGGCCATTGTGAGGTTTCAGTCATGGAAGACTGTGACACCTGGCTAGCACATGGTAATCTCCCAGTCGTGGTCGCTGTGCCCATTAATCAAGCTAGAGACCAAGTCACCCTCAGCGTTTCTCTGCTCCTTACCCTTCTGTCCAGTCCTGAGGAGTCTGCGTCTGAGCTGTGCTTGAATCAGCCCTGCTTCTCCTCCTCCTTGCCTTGGCCTCTTGGTCTCTGGCCTCACTGACGACAGACCTCTTCACTGTTCTCACTGCCCCAAGCTTCTTCCTGTCTGGCTCTCCTCTGCATGGCCACCTGAGCGGCCTTCTCTAAATCCTAAAGCTGATCAGGCGTCCTCCTCCTGAGGTGCCTTTGTTGGTCCTTCTTGTCCAAGTGTGGGCCTAGCCCAGAGGCACTCCTGGCCTGGTCCTGCCCTCCTGCAGTCTCAGTCCCCATCCCTGCTGCCTTTGCATATGTGGTTGTCTCTCCTTGGAATGTCCTTTCTCTTCCTGTTCTCCTGGCAGTGAAGCTCCAGTCAGTTCCAGCCCGATACCGGGTACTCTCTGGGGCCTTGTACAAGCTGCTGGGGCTGCCCTGGTTGCCATTCTGTGTTTAGATGTCTGCCTTCCCCACTTGAGCTGAGTCACATAGGCCAGGACCCCAGCCTGTGGCTGAAGAACTTTGGAGATTAAATGAGATGCTCGTGATGCCCTTAACAGAGGGTCTGACAAGGGGCAGGTTATAAATGCCTCAGCTACAAGTCACCAAGTCCTTACCCATATGCATGCACATTTCCACATGATTGATTCTCAACAAACATTCATTAAGTCCCACTCTGGGCCAGGCACTGGCTTGGCACATTGTCCTGATCATAGCATGGATATAATTTTGTCTCCCCCATTTTTTAAAAAGTTTAACATTGAATCACAAGTGGTACAATAAATTTCATAATTGAACTTTTTAATAACTTTGTATTCTATCACAAATATACCCAAGAGTGATATTTAACAACATTGGCAGGGCCAATGCCAACTGTCCAGACTCAGCCCTGTTCCACTTCTTTCAACTGTCACCACGAGTGTGCACCTGCAATTGTTTGTATGCTTCTACTCGATAAATTATACTGCAATGAAATTATTCTCTTTTGCATGAATTTCTTAAGAGAAGTTCCCACAAGTTCACAAGGTATGAACAATTTGAAGTTCTAGATTTTTTTCCAAAAAGGTTATAAGATATTTGAATTCTTAGTACCAAATAATAGACCAGTATTAATATTTCAGTTATTAATTTCTCCATAACCTCACCAGCATTGGAAGTATTCTTCTGAATGACTTTCTGCATTTGCCATATATATGTATGTGTCCATAGACAATATATGATACAACTTTCTGTGTTTTTTAAGCATTAGAAGTATTGTACTGGACATATAATTCTGTTACTTGTACTTTTAAGAGTGACTTAATGAATGAAAATCACTGAGAATAGCAGATAGTAAGCACTCAGTAAATATCAGCTCCAGTCATCATTATCATTATTTTGTGACTCTTTGTTCACATGTGCAAATGTATTCCTGGGAAAATGCTAGATCATAAAGAGTAACGAAATCCCCTCCCCCCAAATTCTTGTACCAATTATATCACATCTATGTATAAGAGAACCATTTTCCCATATATTTGTCAATGTGTATCTCATGTTATTGGCCTTTTAAATTTTAAGTTTACCTAGTCTGATGGATAAAAATAGTATATCCCATCCATTAATTCATTCATTGATTGGATGAGCACAGATGAGGGCTGAGCACCTGCAGAGATGGCACTGACCTTTTAGTAGAGGAAGACCAACGTCAGTTACAAAGAAATGATACCTACTATCAAATTGGGATTTTATTTTAAATTTTCCTGATTATTCAGGAAGTTGGTCACATTTTTGTGTGTTTCTTAGCCATTTGTATTTCCTTTTACGTGAATTGTCTATCCATACCCCTTGTACATTTTTCTTTCAGGTTGTCTTTTTTAAAAATTGCCATTGGTTTGTTATTTTGATCACTAACACTTTATTAGTTGTAAATGCTGGAGATATTTTCTCCAGCTGTCTCTCCATCTTTGAATTTCTGGTATCGCATAGAAGTCATACTTGGAGTTATATACATTTATCTCTATTTTTCTTTATAGATTTTACATGTTATATCTTCAGAAGGAGTCCCTTTCTAATCCAAAATCTGAAACATACTTTTCTATATTTTCTCCTGTTTTACACTTGAGGTTTTATGTTTAGTGGTGTGTGTGTGTGTGTGTGTGTGTGTGTGTGTGTGTGTGTGCACGCACGGTATAAAGTAGAAATATATTTTCTCCCCCCAGACAGATGCCTGCTTTCCCTTTCCCTGTTTATTCAGTATCCACCCATTCCATACTGATTTGAAATGCCACTTTTATCTTTATTAAATTTTTATATATTAAATTTTCATATATTCATGATACTATTCCCGGACACCAGTCTGTCCTGCTGATCTATTTGTCTATTTCTCTGCCAATACCACCATGTTTTAATTACTATAGCCCTAAAACTATGTATTGATAATGAATGTGCCAAAACTCCCTCTTGATCTTTTTTCTCAAATTGTCTTGGCTATTCTTGCACATCTACTCATCTTTGTGAAACTTAAGATAAGTTGTCAAGTGCCATGAAGAAGCTTGTTGGGACTTTGATTGGAATTATATAGGTTAACTTGGGGAGCAAGTTTCATCCATGTATACGGTAAAGTTCTCTGTTTATTCAGCCTTCTTTAATAACACAACATGTTTCCATTTCCATTAAGACATTTGAATTGCAGTTGACCCTTGGACAACACAGGTTTGAACTGGGCAGGTCTGCCCCTATGCAGATTTGTTTCAATAAATACAGTACTGTAAGTGTATGATTCCTTATGATTTTCTTAATTTTCTCTTCTCTAGCTTACTGAATTGTAAGGATATAAGTAACTTTATGTCATGGGTAAGACTTCCAGTCAACAGTAAGCTATTAGTAGTTAAGTTCTGGGGGAGTCGCAAGTTATACACAGATTTTCACCTGCATCGGCACACCAATGCCTCTGTTGTTGAAGGGTCAACTGTACTGATAACAGGTGCCAGTATTGATACTCAGACCTGGACACATCATGGTACTGGCCTGAGTGAGCAGCAGAGATGTGTCCCCACCAAGATGAAATGGGAACTGCAGCTGGGATGGGGGAGAATGTAGAGAAAGGGGGCACCAGCATGCAGAGCAAGTGCCAAGGAAGGAAGCCAGGGAGAAAGATGGAAATTGTACACAGAGGCTTCCAAGGTGTAGCTGTGGATCATGGAGTGTTTCCACATTGCAGGGGAGATTGGTTGTCTGTACAGCTGGAGAGCACTTTTGCCTAGAGCCGTGGGAGGAGCCACAGGCAAGAGACTGGTGGCCTTTGGCCAAGGGCCGAGTAGAAGATGAAGATTTCATGAAGCAAGATGGCATTGAGCTAGCTGCAGAACAGGAAAACAACAGTTTTCAAGGGAGTTGGATTGAAGCAAGGTGTTAGTCTTTGTTTTTCCCAGGTTGGAGGGGCCATTGGCAGACTTTAGGGTAAGGGACGAGAGGTAGTGGTGAGTGACATACTGACCTCTCAAGGTCACAGAGGAGGCAGAGTGAAAGGCAGGGAGGAGCGATGGTGGTCAGTGGCACCTTTCCTCACATTTCTGATTTCTGCCCTGACAGGTGCAGGCCACCGTCGTGGGGCTCCTGGCTGCTGTGGCCGCCCTGCTGCTGGGCGCTGTGTCTAGGGAGGAGTTAGATGTGGCAAAGGTGCAGTTGCTGTGTGCCAGTAGCGTCATCACCGCCTTCCTTGCCGCGTTTGCCCTCGGTGAGCTGTGCGCCCACCCCAGTGACCACCCCCCCAGCTTGCTCCGCCCCCCTTCCTCAGTGCTCTGCTCTCAGCTCTTTGTGTTGCAATTCCTTGAGATGTGAAAGATGGGAGCACTAATGGTGGAGCCTCATATATCCTGCCAGGGGCTGGGGGAAAGCCTGTTGGGTTACCAAGACGCACCTTAAAGGTGGGCAGGGAAGATGATGAGTCCTACTCTTAGGCAGGGTGTGTGTGCCAGAGCGAGCTGCTGACTCCACATCTCTTCCCTCTGCTTGTTTAAAGAACTGGCCTTTGCTCAGTAGACACATTCATTTCTTCATCCATCCATCCATTCATTCATTCACTTACTCATTCAGTTAGTCTTTAAACATTTCTCAAGCATGGCTTGCATATGGGCTTGTGGTGGGATCTGGAGTCTGCAGTCATGGTGGGGAGCAAGGCTCAGGTTTTAACTTCAATTTCATCTCTGCAGGTGGCCCTTGCACACGTTCCATCCTCCGCCCTTCTCCCCAGCTGCCACCATGCTCTTCTGCGCCGTGCACCTGTTTTCCTTATAGAGCACTTGTGAAAATCTGTAATCATCCACTTTCTTCATTCATTTTCTGTCTCACTTCCTTGCTAAAATGTCAGCACCTCAGACAGGGGCCCTGCTTCTCCAGTTCTGTTCCTATCACACTGCCTGCCACACATCAATTGCTTCCTATGTGTCTGCAGAAGGCGGGAAGACACAAGCATTGACAGACATGAGCTCACGCATGACAGTGGCCAGGCAGTTACTGTAGAATGTCACCCCTTCGCTCATTTCCTCAGTACTTACTGAGTGTCTGCTGCGTGCCAGGCACTGTTGCGGTGCTAGGGATGCTCTGGTGAGTGACTGCACCGTTCTGTGATGTTGATATTCTGGTGCAGTGAGACATCCATACACGAGCACAAAGGGCCAAGTGTCTAGGGTAGCCCCCCATTCACAGTCATGCTTTCTTTTCATGTCCTGTTTGTTTACTTCAAATTCTTGTTCACTTATTTGTGCACTCTCTGTTCCTCTGCCCAACAGGCATTTACTGTGTGAGTGCAGAGCCTGATGGTTCTTTTCTTTTCTTTTAAATTTTTTTATTGTTATGTTAATCTGATGGTTATTTTCATTACCTAAAATAGGCGTATTTTAGCTCCTAAATGTTTGCTGAATGAATGGGCTTTATTCTGGTTCTCTTCTGGTCTGAGTGTCTCTTGCAAACCATGTGCAAGTACAAGAAGGAATAAGTGAAAACAATAAATTGGATTTGCATTTACACTTCTGTCCTCCATCTGACTGCTCATAAAACCCCTTTGAGCTCAGTGTTCTGTAAGATGATGTGGCGGGCTATGTGGTGAATTCTGTTCCTTCCTGTGCTAGTGTATATAATCAGGAGGGAGGGTACAAGTGCAGAAACCCAGGAGCAGATTCACAAGCTGCGCTTCCCTGGGTAGGAGTGTGCTCCTGGCCAGATACCTGTAGCAGTCTGGCCAACGGAAGAGCAGGGTGAGTACGCCACACCTTCTGGAGAATTAGAGCCCAGGAGATGCTTGACATGAAGTCTCTTCTGAAAACAGCACCATCAGGGCGCCTGGGTGGCTCAGTCATTAAGCGTCTGCCTTCGGCTCAGGTCATGATCCCAGGGTCCTGGGATCGAGTCCTGCATCGGGCTCCCTGCTCCGTGGAAAGCCTACTTCTCCCTTTGCTTCTCTCTCTCTCTCTCTCTCTGTCTCTCTCTCTGTCTCTCATGAATGAATAAATAAAATCTTTAAAAAAAATAAAAAATAAAATGAAAACAGCACCATCAGACGATTCAGGAGGCCAGTCCTGTTTCTGTGGGGCCCTGTAGAGAATGCCATTCCTAACTCCCCATTTTACAGATGAGGAAACTAAGGCCCAGAGAGGGGGCGGAGCTCACCAGCATGGACATAGCCGGATTGTCCAGAGATGTGTAGAAGTTCAGAAACATTGCTGGTGGCTCCTTGTGTGACCTCGATGTGACTCTGCTGTAAAGCCAGGTGGTGGCGGTGGTGGTGCTGGTGGATTTTAGTAGGTGCTCTCAAACTGGTGGTGTCTGTGTAGTCCCTGTGGGATTGTTACCAGACCACCAGCTGTGCAGACTCAACTTCACTTAGGACTGACATTTCAAAAGAGAAAGCAGCTATGACCTGGTCATGAAACAGGGCACAAACTGTGGTCAATTAGTATGGCATTGAGGTGAGAATAATAATTTTGTTTAGAGTTATGAATACTGGGTAAAATGTTAAAACATCAATAGCCAAGATACAAAGTGTCTTCTTAAAGATGCACGTGTGACACTGTTGGTTGGTTGAAGTCCTAGGCAGTGGCCGAGGGCTAGAAGATGACACACGACTATCACCTTAGAACACAGGGTGAAGACGGAAAGTAGGCCCTGGGGAGGTCTCCAGTGCAGCACCTGAAACTCCACCCCCAGCCCCACTGGCAGAGGCCACCTGCTGCCTGCACCTAGTGGTGGCCCTGCTGGGCTCCCAACATGGGCCTGTTCCCCAGAGATGTGGCCCCACTGAAAGTACTTCAGTGCAGTCTGCACCTGCTTCCCCTTCCTACCCTCCCCCTCTCCCACCCTGGGCGCCCTGTGCACCACCCTGTGGCTCTCCTGGTTCCCCTGCCCCCAACTCCCCCCTCACAGTCTTTGCCCCTAACAAACCTCTCGCGTTGCTAATCCCACCAAGGTACCTGTTTCCCTGGGGACTCCAGTGGACACAAGAGGCCATGCCCTGCCCCTGGGACTCCATCGTTCACAGCAGTTTTGGAGTCCTCTTTCCTGCAGTGAGGGGCTGTGAGCTTCATGTCTGTAGTCCCAGGTGTTGGGGAGCCCGGGAGTCAACTCCCTGCTATCTCCCCCATGGGTTTGAGTGTATCATCAAAGCTTTCAGGCTGCTCTTTGCAGGCTGTCACAGGGGTCCACCCCCCCCAACCTCCCACTGCCACTGCCTGATTCTCAGGCTCCAGCATAGCAGTGAAACTGAGTGTCAGGGCAGCCTGGCTCCAGGCTCGGGCTATGTGGATCGAGGCATTACTGAGCAGCCTCACGGCCACCTTCTCATCCTGTGCTTTGAGTTTCCTCTGTCTCCTCTCTGCAGGAATGCTGATGGTTTGTATAGTGATTGGCGCTCCGAAGCTCGGGCTCAACCCAGACAACATTGCCACGCCTATTGCTGCCAGCCTGGGAGACCTCACTACATTGTCCCTTCTGGCTTTTGTCAGCAGCTTCTTCTACAAACACAAAGGTAGGGGTGCCCCAAGAAGGGGGGGGGCACGAGGAGGTCTGGGTATGACATCCGCACCCAGCCCACAGCATTCAGATCAGGCACCCTCACACAGAAAGGAACCTATGGGGTCTATTGTGGGGTCAGAAATCCTACTTTTCCCAAGACAAAGCCTGAGGTCATTCAGCAGATTTGAGGTGTTCTGTAGCAGGTATCTGAAGCTTTCCCAACCACTCGGGTCAACAGATATGTTGTCTGTGTCCCCCTTAGGACAGGGGTGCACGGGGAGGCCAGGGAGGACTGGAGGCTAACAGAGCTCCATGGGAAGGCAGTTCACGTTGGACACATACAAACCACCCAGGAAGGGACTCCCAAGCAGCAGTGTCACAGCCATGGGCAGCAGCAGCATATGGTCCCTCCAAAGGTGTGAGGAGCCCAGGGCTCCTCAGAAGGTGGTCCGGTGCCCTGGTCAGCAGCTGAGGGAGACAGTCACACATCTTGTATGATGGGCCTTCACGGCTAGAGGCTCTGACCCCACCAGGGGTCTCCCCAGGTGTGTCCTGGGAGTACCGAGGTTTGTTCATGCCCTGGGCAGTGTGACCAGGCAGCATCCCCCTTGCCAGATGGTTCTCACCTGCTAGGTTTCCACAGCTGACCACTCCCCTCTGAGTGTCACAGTTGTTACTTTCCACCTAAGCTGGCCACCTGCAGTTGTTTGGATCTAGTAAGTGTGGATTCTGAGCATGGTCACAACCCTGAGTGTTGGGAGGGGGGCAGGTGGCATCAGTGAGTGGTGCGGATGGTGAAGAGGACAGTGGGGAGCATTGGAGGAAATGCCTGGACAAAGGCACAGCTGCACTGAAGCTCCGGCTTAGCATTGCCCTGTGGGAATGTGGACCCAGGACCATGAGAGATCACCCAGCATCTCCATGATGGCATCTGAAGCATACTGACAGAGTACCTGCCACTGAGAGTATTCAGGCCCTGGAAACCTTTCCCTCTCAGCCTTGGGCCTGGCTCCTTGCCACCCCGGGATATGCTTGCCACCAATGTTTAATGGTTGGGAGATTCTCAAAGTTCCTGTAAGTGGCAGTGAAGATCCAATGATAAGATGACCTAATTTTCCTTTTAAACCAAACTGAATTTATAAAATAAGATTTGTGTATGGGTTGGCTAATGGAGTTTTATAGGTGTCCCGAGACCCTTCCTCTCCACCCTGCTGTACCCCTACTGAAATAGTGCGCATTTCAACACATGACTTACTAGCCGTTGAGTAGTGTTGGGCTGGTCCATCTCTCAAATTAGACTGTGACTACACCTTGGGTGTGCTTGGGGGGTTCACTGGGCCTGGCGTGTATCGGATAAATCTTCACTGATGACTGTGTCACCTGTCAGTGCAGTTGGGAAGACAAGCCATATGCAGGGGGATGTACTCATCATGGTGGTGGGAAAATATGAGGTGGAACCTCTGTCAGGGCTTCCAAGTCATTCTAGAACAACTGGCCTGCAAAACTGTCCCACAAGTAGTGCCCCTATAGGCTGCTGCCTTCCAGAGCCTTCGAAACGTGCTTAGAGCTTGCTGGGCTCGTCCCTCATCTCCTGGGATGGTGAAGAGGCTGGCCACTTCTGCCATGGAGCACTTTGTCCGGAGCCCACCATGGGCACCTGTGGCCCACCCTTCCTTGTAGTTGCTCAAGGAAAGGAATGGACCGTGATTGCCTAGTGCAGAGAAAGACGAGTGGGAGATGCTCCTAATGATGCTGCTCAGAGAAAGGGGGTGTGGGGCGCAGACCCACCTGCACACCTCTGAGTGCTGAGGCCCACTCTGCAGAGGGGCATGCACCACCCTGCCTAAGCCTGCCCTTTGGAAGCAGGGCTAAGGGGTGAGAAGACAGTTCTAGAGAAAGCTGGTGTCTTGTTCTGTGTGCATTTGGAAGGTGACACACAGAGAATAAGCAGGAAGAGTGTGAGTGAGAATGGTGCTGGTGTGTGTTGGGCCCTGGCCGGACCTGAGGTACAGTCAGGTGTCCCACATTCAGGTGTGTTTTCATGACTCACACCAGTGCAAGAAAATGACATGGGCATGAGTAGCTGCAAAGCTGGCCATGTTCTGGGCCCTGAGACCCATGGATGCCAAGGAGGTCACCTTGGGCTGGCCTCAGCCAGAAGCAGGATTGGCATCATTAGTTAACTCTGGCATTAGCCCTGATTTCTGCATGCTGGCTCGAGTCCTCGTGGGCCACCTCGTCACACTGTAGTATGCCTATCTGAGGGGTAGTTGAGAATGTGAAATGAGTTTGTGCTTGGGAAATGCTGAGCACGGTGCTGGCCCATGGTCACAATCCTATAAATGCCACCATTAATAATAATAACTAGGTTGGCATGGGAGGAGATGGAAGAGGGTACTTATGTCAGGAAAATAGCAAAAAAGAAAGGTGAAGGGGACAGTGACAGGAATTGAGGACAAAGAGGAGCTTTTCCAGTTGCTTCATGAGATGGTACAAATTCTTTGAGAGGTATGTTAGGTTGGCCCATTCTAAGCTGCTGGGGACAGAAGTGTCTCCTCAGACCTCTAGTGCTTTTAGCTCTCTGCCCACCCCTCACTTTTGCAACCCAGGCCATGGCCCAGCAGGCCATGCTCATGTGCCCTGGCATGCGTCCCCTCCCTCTCCCCACAGACAATCGATATCTGACGCCGCTGCTGTGTATTGGCTTCATGGCCCTGATCCCCGTCTGGGTCCTCATTGCCAAGCAGAACCCACCCATCATGAAGATCCTGAAGTTTGGGTGGTTCCCAATCATCCTAGCGATGGTCATCAGCAGGTGAGCATGAGCGAGGGCTGCCACCAACTTCTCCCTTCACACACCACCCGTGGCTTCTGTGGACAAGGAGAGTGGCCTGAGAGCTGCAGAACCTCTGGAGTGAGGGCGGCACTCATGGTTGCTGTGGGCTCCTCCCTTAAGTCCTGGTGCTGGTTGAGTCATACCTCTTTATTCTTCATCTCTTTCCCTCTCACCAGGAACCTTAGGCCTTACTTATTCTGAGAGGCAGCCCTATTTACAATTGCAGGAGCACCAGAGAGCCAGGCAGAGCCAACCTGGGAACATCGGATGGGTGCACTAGTGCTTCCACTCCCTGCCCCATCATGGCGCTGCAGGACACTGGGTCTCCCGCTCCCATGCTGCCAGAGCTCTCACTGGCCTGGACCCCTGCTTAGGCTGTAGGGAGCCCCCTACCTGCCTCTGTGAACACCACTTCTATAGCATGGCTGCTGGTGGGACCTGGGAGGCTGAGGGATTATTGGCCCTGGGCCCTTCAGCTCATCTCAGGTCTTCTACCCTTGAAACCTGATCCTCCAGAGCCCTTTCTGTTAGTAGACCTGGACAGGGGCCACCCAGTCTTTTCTGAGGTGCCTTCCTAACCTTGAATCTCAGGGAGAAGGAGTTATGGGCTAGGTGTCTTTGCTTCCAGAAAGCTCCTGGGCTCCTTATACAAACTGGTCTAACTTTTCCAGGGCTATAGCGGCAGGGCAGCCTTTGCTAAACTACAGGGGCTGGTGGGAGTGAGGTCTTGTTGTGGCATCTCTGAGAACAAGCAGCATGGGACGATACTCATGCAGGTTCCATTTTCTGCTCAGGAAACTAGCATTTCAGTTACATTTCAGGGCGTGGGTCACGTGGCAGAGCCCAGCCAGCTAAGTGGCCTTGGAGGGGAGTTTGTCATTTGTTTTTAATGGGCTGACATTATCTGATGGGTCTTCTGAAACAGCTGAGGCTCAGAATACAGGTGGAGAAGCAAGCACGCATAGTGCAGAGGACACTGGGGAGACCAGCTTGGCTACAACAGATATTTTGTGTAGGGGTCAGGAAAGTGTTTGCTAAGCTGAGAAGGCAGGCTGATGAAACATTTTGTATAGAGGTGTGCCAGGTCATCTACAAGGGTAAACTAACCATTTGCCCTCTACTCTCTCCCCAGTTTCGGAGGGCTCATCTTGAACAAAACTATTTCTAAACAGCAGTACAAAGGCATGGCCATATTTACTCCCATTATATGTGGTAGGTATCGGCAGCACCGTCACCTGGGGTCCTCAGTGTGCTGGGCTGTGCCGGCCCCCAGGGCCAGGGCAATGGGCTCTGACAGCAGCAACTTCAGAGGTCTGTTCCCAGGCCCTCAGAGCCATGGCCATGCTTCTGCTGGGCAGCAGCTGCTGGACTGGTTTGTCTCAGGTGGAAGGAGATCCTTGGGGAGAAAGCCCTGCCCACTGTTCCACCAGCTCACACCCTTTTCCTCCTAGTCACCACGGAGACTTGAGCCTTCCCGCAGAGCTAAATCCCACCTGTTGAAGGCATACCGTGTCTAAGCCAGGATTTGCTGGCCCCTGCAGAGAGAATGTGGCCTTCAGAACTGGGGTGTTGGCTTCTCATGGTTTTGTTTTGTTTTTAAACTTAGATTCATTGATGACATTTAAAACTCAGACATTTGCACATAAAAATCTGGATTTCTGTTTTCTCCTTAAAAAGCAAGGCTGTGATAGTACTGAATTTACATTCTCAGTGAGGTGAGAATCAGCTGCCACTGAGATAGGATTTATGCTGTTCTGTTTGCCTGAATCCCCTCCATTCCCCGTTGTCTTTCACCCAACATTTCACTGATTCACCTTTTAGGCTTAGACCCTGTGGGCATTTATGGTGAGGACCCTCTTTTAACCAAAGCTTGGTTCGTGTCCAGCTTCTGATAAGAATCTATAAATGGGACCAGCCAGTCAGGAGAGGAACCAAACGTGATAACTTACTGCACACTTCGCTTGGTCCCAGGCCCTGGTGTTCTGGGTCTGTAGAAACAGGCTTCAGGGACTCCTGGGTGGCTCAGTTGGTTAAGTGTCTGCCTTTGGCTCAGATCATGATCCTGCAGTCTTGGGATCGAGTCCCACATCGGGCTCCCAGCCCAGCAAGGAGCCTGCTTCTCCCTCTGCCTGCTGCTCCCCCTGCTTGTGCTGTCTCTCTGTCAAAAAAATAAATAAATAAATAAAATCTTTTTTTTTTAATGAACATATAATGTATTATTTCTTTTAGGGGTACAGATCTGTGATTCATCAGTCTTACACAATTCACAGTGCTCACCATAGCACATACCCTCCCCAATGTCCATTACCCAGCCACCCTATCCCTCCCACCCCCCACTCCAGCAACCCTCAGTTTGTTTCCTGAGATTAAGAGTCTTTTATGGTTTGTCTCCCTCTCTGGTTTCATCTTGTTTCATTTTTCCCTCCCTTCCCCTATGATCCTTTGCCTTGTTTCTCAAATTCTTCATATCATTGAGATCATATGATACTTGTCTTTCTCTGATTGACCTATTTCGCTTAGCATGCTACCCTCTAGTTCCATCCATGTCGTTGCAAATGACAAGCTTTCATTCCTATTGATGGCTGCATAATATTCAATTGTATATATATATATATATACATCTTCCTTATCCATTCATCTGTCGATGGACATCAGGCTCTTTCCATAGTTTGGCTATTGTGGACATTGCTGCTATAAACATTGGGATGTATGTGTCCCTTCGGATCACTACATTTGTATCTTTGGGGTAAATACCCAGTAGTGCAATTACTGGGTCATAGGGTAGCTCTGTTTTCAACTTTTTTGAGGAACCTCCATAACTGTTTTCCAGAGAGGCTGCACCAGCTTGCATTCCCACCAACAGTGTAGGAGGGTTCCCCTTTCTCTGCATCCTTGCCAACATCTGTCATTTCCTGACTTGTTAATTTTAGCCATTCTGACTGGTATGAGGTGGTATCTCATTGTGGTTTTGATTTGTATTTCCCTGATACTGAGTGATGTTGAGCACTTTTTCATGTGTCTGTTGGCCATTTGGATGTCTTCTTTGCAGAAATGTGTGTTCATGTCTTCTGCCCCATTTCTTGATTGGATCATTTGTTCTTTAGGTGTTGAGTTTGATAAGTTCTTTATAGATTTTAGATACTAGCCCTTTATCTGATATGTCATTTGCAAATATCTTCTCCCATTCTGTTGGTTGTTTTTTGGTTTTGTTGACTGTTTCCTTTGCTGTGCAAAAAGCTTTTTATCTTGATGAAGTCCCAATAGTTCATTTTTGCTTTTCTTTCCCTTGCCTCTGGAGACATGTGTAGCTAGAAGTTGCTGTTTCTGAGGTTGAAGAGGTTGCTGCCTGTGTTCTCCTTTAGGATTTTGATGGATTCCTTTCACATTGTGGTCTTTCATCCATTTTGAGACTATTTTTTTAAGTTTAATTTAATTTTATTATGTTAGTCCCCATACAGTACCTCATTAGTTTTCGTTGTAGTGTTCCATGATTCATTGTTCTCGTATAACACCATTGTTTTGCTCCATGCAATATGTGCCATCTTAATACCCATCACCAGGCTAACCCATCCCTCCACCCCCATCCCCTCTAAAACTCTCCGATTGTCTCTCAGAGTCCATAGACTCTCAGGGTTCATCTGCCCCCTCCAATTTCGCCCCCTTCATTTTTCCCTTCCTTCACCTAATGTCCTCCATGCTATTCCTTATGTTACACAAATAAGTGAAACCATATGATAATTGACTTTCTCTGCTTGACTTATTTCATTTAGAATAATCTTCTCCAGTCCCATCCATGTTGATGCAAAAGTTGGATATTCATCCTTTCTGATGGCTGAGTAATATTCCATTGCATATATGGACCACGTCTTCTTTATCCATTTGTCTGTTGAAGGGCATCTTGGCTCTTTCCACAGTTTGGCTATTGCGGACATTGCTGCTATGAACATTGGATCCTTCTTCTCACTGCATCTGTAGTGACAGGGAAAGCAGCCCTCCAGACTGAAACCCAGAGCAGTGTGGCTGCGCATGCATTTTGAGTCTTATTTTTGTGTGTGGTGTAAGGAAATGGTCCAGTTTCATTCTTCTGCATGTGGCTGTCCAATTTTCCCAACACCATTTGTTGAAGAGACTGTCTTTCTTCCATTGGATATTCTTTCCTGCTTTGTTGAAGACTAGTTGACCATAGAGTTGAGAGTCCATTTCTGGGCTCTCTATTCTTTTCCATTGATCTATGTGTCTGTTTTTATACCGGTACCATACTGTCTTGATGATTATAGTTTTCTAATAGAGCTTGAAGTCCGGAATTGTGACGCCACCAGCTTTGCTTTTCTTTCTCAACATTCCTCTAACAATTCGGGGTCTTTTCTGTTCTGTACAAATTTTAGGATTATTTGTTCCATTTCTTTGAAAAAAGTGGATGGTATTTTCATAGGGATTGCCTCAAATGTGTAGATTTGCTCTAGGTAACATAGACATTTTCACAATATTTGTTCTTCCAATCCATGAACATGGAATGTTTTTCCATTTCTTTGTGTCTTTCTCAATTTCTTTCATGAGTATTTTGCCACTTTGGTAAGATTTATTCCTAGGTATCTTACGGTTTTGGATGCAATTGTAAATGGGACCGACTTCTTAATTTCTCTTTTTTCTGTCTTGTTGTTGGTGTATAGGAATGCCACTGATTTCTGTGCATTGATTTTATATCCTGCCACTTGACTGAATTCCTGTATGAGTTCTAGCAGTTTTGGGGTGGAGTCTTTT
This sequence comes from Eumetopias jubatus, assembly GCF_037043125.1. Taxonomy (NCBI): domain Eukaryota; kingdom Metazoa; phylum Chordata; class Mammalia; order Carnivora; family Otariidae; genus Eumetopias; species Eumetopias jubatus. The sequence goes on along the minus strand of NW_028274807.1, from coordinate 156,760,841 downwards.
GGGTTTTCCACATACAGTATCATATCATCTGCAAAGAGTGAGAGTTTGACTTCTTTGCCAATTCGGGTGCCTTGGATTTCTTTTTGTTGTCTGATTGCTGTGGCTAGGACTTCTAATAATATGTTGAATAGCAGTGGTGATAGTGGACATCCCTGCCGTGTTCCTGACCTTAGGGGAAAAGCTCTCAATTTTTCTCCATTGAGCATGATATTTGCTGTGGGTTTTTCATAGATGGCTTTTATGATACTGTTGTATGTACCCTCTATCCCTACACTCTGAAGAGTTTTGATCAAGAAAGGATGCTGTACTTTGTCAAATGCTTTTTCTGCATCTATTGACAGGATCATATGGTTCTTGTTCTTTCTTTTATTAATGTATTGTATCTCATCGATTGATTTGCAGATGTTGAACCAACCTTGCAGCCCAAGAATAAATCCCACTTGGTCGTGGTGAATAATCCTTTTAATGTACTGTTGGATCCTATTGGCTAGTATATTGGTGAGAATTTTTGCATGCATGTTCATCAGGGATATTGGTCTGTAGTTCTCCTTTTTGATGGGGTCTTTGTCTGGTTTGGGGATTGAGGTAATGCTGGCCTCATAAAATGAGTTTGGAAGTTTTCCTTCCATTTCTATTTTTTGGAACAGTTTCAGAAGAATAGGTATTAATTCTTCTTTAAATGTATGGTAGAATTCCCCTGGGAAGCCATCTAGCCATGGGTTCCTGTTTGTTGGGAGATTTTTGATGACTGCTTCAATTTCCTTAGTGTTTATAGGTCTGTTCAGGTTTTCTATTTCTTCCTGGTTCAGTTTTGGTGGTTGATACATCTCTAGGAATGCACCCATTTCTTCCAGGTTATCTAATTTGCTGGCATAGAGTTGCTCATAATATGTTCTTATAATTGTTTGTATTTCTTTGGTGTTGGTTGTGATCTCTCCTCTTTCATTCATGATTTTATTTGTTTGGGTCATTTCTCTTTTCTTTTTGATAAGTCTGGCCAGGGGTTTCTCAATCTTATTAATTCTTTCAAAGATCCAGCTCCTAGTTTTGTTGACCTGTTCTACTGTTCTTTTGGTTTCTAGTTCATTGATTTCTGCTCCGATCTTTATGATTTCTCTTCTCCTGCTGGGTTTAGGCTTTATTTGCTGTTCTTTCTCCAGCTCCTTTAGGTGTAGGGTTGGGTTGTGTATTTGAGAAATTTCTTGTTTCTTGAGAAAGGCTTGTATTGCTATATACTTTCCTCTTAGGACTGCCTTTGCTGCATCCCAAAGATTTTGAATAGTTGTGTTTTTATTTTCGTTGGTTTCCATGAATTTTTTTAAATTTTTCTTTAATTTCCTGGTTGACCCATTCATTCTTTAGTAGGATGGTCTTTAGTCTCCATGTATTTGAGTTATTTCCGACTTGTCTCTTGTGATTGAGTTCGTTTCAAACCATTGTGGTCCGAAAATATGCAGGGAATGATCCGAGTCTTTTGTTACAGGTTGAGACCGATTTGTGACCTAGGATGTGATCTGTTTTGGGGAATGTTCCGTGGGCACTAGAGAAGAATGTGGATTCTGTTGCTTTGGGGTAGAATGTTCTGAATACATCTGTGAAGTCCATTTGGTGCAGTGTGTCATTTAAAGTCTTTATTTCCTTGTTGATCTTTTGCTTAGATGATCTGTCCATTTCAGTGAGGGGGGTGTAAAGGTCTCCCCCACTATTATTGTATTGTTGTCGATGTATTTCTTTGATTTTATTTTTAACTGGCTTATATAATTGGCTGCTCCCATGTTAGGGGCAAAGATATTTACAATTGTTAGATCTTCTTGTTGGATAGACCCTTTAAGTATGATGTAGTGTCCTTCCTCATCTCTTATTATAGTCTTTGGTTTAAAATCTAATTTGTCTAATATAAGGATTGCCATCCCAGCTTTCTTTTGGTGTCCATAAGCATGGTAATTTGTTTTCCACCCCCTCACTTTCAATCTGGGGGTGTCTTTGGGTCTAAAATGAGTCTCTTGAAGACAGCATATCGATGGGTTTTGTTTTTTTATCCAATCTGATAGCCTGTGTCTTTTGATTGGGGCATTGAGCCCATTTACATTCAGGGTAACTATTGAAAGGTATGAATTTAGTGCCATTGTATTGCCTGTAAGTTGACTGTTACTATATATTGTCTTTGTTCCTTTCTGGTCTGTTAGTTTTAGGCTCTTTCTTTGCTTAGAGGACCCCTTTCAATATTTCTTGTAGAGCTGGTTTGGTGTTCACAAATTCTTTCAGCTTTTTTTTGTCCTGTAAGCTTTTTATCTCTCCTTCTATTTTCAATGACAGCCTAGCTGGATACAGATTTCTTGGTTGCACATTTTTCTCGTTTAGTGCTCTGAATATATCATGCCAGTCCTTTCTGGCTTGCCAGGTCTCTGTGAATAGGTCTGCTGCCAGTCTAATGATTCTACCATTGTAGGTTACAGACCTCTTGTCCCGAGCTGCTTTCAGGAATTTCTCTTTGTCTCTGAGACTTGGGAGTTTTATTATTAGATGTCGGGGTGTTGACCTATTTTTATTGATTTTGAGAGGAGTTCTCTGTGCTTCCTGGATTTTGATGCCTGTTCCAATATACCTTCTGCTCCTCTCTCTCTTCTGGGATCCCAATTATTCTAATATTGTGTCATCTTATGGCATCACTTATCTCTTGAATTCTGCCCTCGTGATCCAGTAGTTTGTCTCTCTTTTTCTCAGCTTCTTTATTTTCCATCATTTGGTCTTCTGTATCACTGATTCTCTCTTCTGCCTCGTTTATCCTAGCGGTTGGAGCCTCCATTTTTTATTGTACTTCATTAATGGCCTTTTTGATTTTGACTTGGTTGGATTTTAGTTCTTTTATTTTTCCAGAAAGGGTTTCTCTAATATCCTCCATGCTTTTATCAAGCCCAGCTAGTATCTTTATAATCGTCATTGTGAACTCTGGTTCCGACATCTTATTAATGTCCATATTGATTAGGTCCCTGGCAGTCAGTACTGCCTCTTATTCTTTTTTATGAGGTGTTTTTTTTCCATCTTGTCATTTTGACCAGAGGACAATAGCAGAATGAGAGAACAAAATGCTAACAGGATAATAACCATGACCCCAGAAAAATATACACTAAACAAATCAGATGATACCAGAAACTGGGGGGAAATGAAAGGTGGATTAAAAGAATATGATCAGGTTGGTGAAAATAACAGAGCCACACACTAGATTTTGGGTGTATTTTGGTCTGTAGAAGAAATTGTCTCCCAAAATTTTAAAGGAAGAAAATATATATATATATATGTATATATATATATATATATATACACACACACACACACACACACACAAATAAGGGTAAATATGAAGCGATGGAATATGACTGTAAAGATGAAAATTAAAAGATTTTAAGAAAGGAAATGATAAGAAGTTGGTTGAAAAAAGAATGAAAAAAATTTTTTAAAAAAGAGAATGTGATCAGGCAGGACACTAGGACAATGTCATACACTAGATTTAGGGTATATTTTGGTCTGTTAGAAGAAACTGTATCCCCAAATTTTAAATACAATGAAGAGAGAATATGACTGTAAAAAATGAAAAATTAAAAAATATTTTAAAAAATGAATTGATAAGATGTTCGTTGAAAAAGGAAAGAAGAAAAATTCAACCAAAAAATATAGAAAAAGAAAAAAAGAAAATTTAAAAAATTAACTTTGAAAGACTAAAGAATCATGGGGGGAAAAAACCATGAATTCTTTGTGCTGTATTCCACTAGTGCTGGAGTTCTGCCATTCTCACTGATCAGTAAACTTGGTCTTGGCTGGCTATTCTTGCTGGTCTTCTGGGGGAAGGGACTGTTGCAGTGGTTCCCAAATGTCTTGGCCGGAGGTGGAATTGCCCTGCCCTTGCTTGGTGCGGGCTAAGTAATCTGCTCGGGTTTGCTCTCCAGAGCTTTTGTTCCCTGCGAGCTTTCGGTACAGCTTTGGAGGACGAGAGTGAAAACGGCGGCCTCCCAATCTCCACCCCAGAGGAGCCAAGAACTCGGGGCCCCACTCCTCAGTGCACCCCTAGAGAAAAGCAGTCAATCACTCCTGTCTCCCCAGTCTCCGGCCGCACTCTGTGCTCACCCGGCCTGTGACCGAGCGTTTCTATCTCTGGCACCCGACCCCATGTGGAGTCTCCAAACCCAGCAGATCCCTGAGGTGCGCTCCTGCGCCACTCCTCCCTGGGCAGGAAGGGGAGTCTCCCCAGATCTGCCACTTGTTGGGTCCCTGCTGGAAGAGCGCTGGCCTGGCTGTGCCACGGATCATGGTTTACGGCAACGCTGAGCTGAGAGCCCACTCTTTGGCTCCGTCTCTGCAGCTGGCTTCCCTGCTCCAATACCTGGGAGCTCTGCCGCACTCAGGCACCCCCAGTCTTTCTGTGACCCCAAGGGTCCTGAGACCACACTGTCCCAGCGAGGGTTCCACCCCCCGTTTAGCCACTGGAGTGATGTCCCTCAGTGGAGCAGATTCCGATTTTGTGCTCTGTGCTCTATCACTTGCCGGTAGCCAGCTGACGGAGGCTCCCTCCCCGCCGCCATCTATCTTCCAGAATTTCGCCTCAGATTCACTTCTCCACACGTCCTACCTTCCAGAAAGTGCTCGCTTTTCTGTTCAGAGAGTTGCTGCTATTTACTTTGATTTCCTGTTGAGTTTGTAGGTGTTCTGAATGGTTTGATACCTATCTAGCTGAATTCCTGGGACCAGAGGAAATTTAGGTCTCCTACTCCTCTGCCATCTTGCTTCTCCCCTAACAAAATCTTTAAAAAAAGTAAGAAAGAAACAGGCTTCAGAGGCCCTTGGGTACCCCTCCCCCCTACTTCCATGGGAACCCAGGTGATTGTACCTTGCATGTCAGTGAGACCCAGTAGTTCTGCTCCCAACAGAGGCAGGGCTGGCCACTCACACAAGGGGCTGGCCACCTAGCGGACTGCATCACCTGAGTCAGGTCCCGATGTTTAACACTTGGAGAGATTTCCTTGTATGTCACCAACTCAGATGCCTCTGGTGCCACAAAAGCAGTTTGAATGAGTTCAGCAGGTGTGACAGTAACTGGGCTGCAAGGAGTGGCAGGGAACAGTCACGCTGCAGAGCATGTTCTTGGGTTGGAGGGAGTGGGGCCTGCTCAGCTCCAGCCAGTTGCTGCCTGTCAAGATTGGAGGTCTGGAGTTGCCTCAATTGACTTGTTAGGAGAAGCTGGCAATTAATTTGAGTTACTTTTTAAAAGTTTTTTCCTTTTTTTAAAATCATGTGTATAACACCCAGTGCTAAGCAACTATTGAATCATTGAACACTACATCAGAAACTCATGATGTGCTATATGGTGGCTGACTGAACATACATACATACATATATACATACATAAAAAAATCATGTGGATCTAGCAAAATAGATCTGCAGCTGTCCTCTGCCCACAGACCATTCTCTGTATCCAGGGTAGTTGGTTTCTCCCTCTGGAGATCACTGGGGCACATCTGGCCCAGTGAGGGATTAATCCCCAGGGGGCTGAGGAAATCAAATGGGGGCAGCCCACCCACCCTCTAAAGGAGATGGCCATGAGTAGGCCCTGTTCTCTGCCAGTCCCAGATCCTGGCCCCGCAGAGGGAGCTTGGCATGACCTTTGTCTCCTGGGCCCTGGGGTCGTGGCAGGGCTGCGCACAGTCCACTCCATGTGGAAGCTGGGGCCTCAGCAGTAAGCCCCAGGCCTGTTGCATATGATAGCTCCTCTTCTCTTGCTGCTGTCCCCAATTTTTCTTCTGTCTCCTTCCCACCTTAGGGGGAAAAAAAACTTTCTTTTTCTCAGATGTTCCAGTCTGGAATCTGATTCCTGTCACATCCTACGACTTTGAATGGCTTATCAAGATACCCTCCCATAGACCTTTCTATCACTGTCTTCCCTCCCTCTCTTCCTATTCCACACCCCCTCCCTCTACCCAACAAATATGTATTAAACACCTACTTTGCCAGTCACACTTCCTTCACCGTAAGAGATAGCTGTCAAGGTGGTACCTCATTCACAAGGTCCAGTTTACCCTTGCTTGGGACCGAACAAGATCTGTGGTAAAGTGGGAGAGAAGGAAGAAAGATCCAGTGCTGAATCAGTCAAGGAAGGCTTCCTGGAGGACATAGACTTAAAATAAGAGATAGAACTTAGAGACTGGCATAAAAAAGGGGAAACCACATTCTTTTTCTCCTCCCAGGTGTTGGTGGCAATCTGGTGGCCATTCAGACCAGCCGGATCTCCACCTACCTGCACATGTGGAGCACGCCTGGTGTTCTCCCCCTCTGGATGAAACAGTTCTGGCCTAACCCATGCTCCACTTTCTGCACCTCAGGTGGGTCTGGCGTCTTCCAGAGGCCATGTGGCCATTTCTTTACACAAGTCAAAATTGCCATCATTGGAATCTGCTCTGTAGCAACAGATGTCTAAGACCAGTGCTGACCTCAGCCCAGATCATCGTCAAGGACACAGCTCCTCCTCCCAGAGACCTGACTCCCTATCTCTGCCTCTAGTTGATTCATCCATTCGTTCAGATATTTAATTCTGCAAGGTGCTAGGTGTCAGGTTGCAGTGATGAGTCAGAGAAAGCTGATTCTTGCCCACATGGATTTACATGATGTAGAAGAGCAGATAAACATACCAAAAAAAGGAGCATTTAACTACGAATTATGGCATGTTTTAAAATAAAAAATACAGGGTTCAGTGGAAGGAATTTCAGGAGATATTGAGATTTGGGTTTGGCAAGTTCCTCTCTGAGGATGATGGGGGGAGCAGGGGAGGGTGTGGGGGGAGGAAGCGTGCTGGAGCAAGAGGAGCGTTTGAGGCAAGGAGGACAGCCTGAGCAAAGGCTCAGAAGCAGGAAGGAGCTTGGTAAGTCTGAAGAACTGAAAGGCCAGGGAGACCTGAGCAAAACGAGCAAGGGAGAGGATGGAGGAAGCTGAGACCAGGGAGGGAGGGGTTTCGTTATAGGTCCTTGAAGCTTGAGGAAGGGAGACTGGATTCTATTCTGAGAACCACTGGAAACCTTTTGAGGTCTTTTCTTTTTGTTACTTTTAAAACTTGGATCTTTTCTCCCACTGCATTTTCTATTAATCATTTCCTTTCTGTTTCAAGAACTACCTTTAGGGCGCCTGGGTGGCTCAGATGGTTAAGCATCTGCCTTCGGCTCAGGTCATGATCCCAGGGTCCTGGGATCCAGTCCCGCATCAGGCTCCCTGCTCAGTGGGGAGCCTGCTTCTCCCTCTGCCTCTCTTTCTCTCTGTCTCTTATGAATAAATAAATAAAAAAAAAAAAGAGCTACCTTTAGCCATTCTTTTAGGGTAGATTTGCTGGCACATTCCTGAAGGATATTTTTGCCAGATATAAAATTCAAGGTTGATGGTTCTTTTCAGCACTTGAAAAATGTGCCACTTTCTTCTGAATCCCCTGGTTTCTGATGAGAAATTACTGTCATTAGAATTATTTTTTTGTCTTTTGTTTGTTTCAAGACTTTTTCTTTACCTTTTAGTTTTTGAGCTGTGATGCACATTGGTGTGGATTTCTGAGGGTTTTCCATGTTTGGGGTTTACTGAGCTCCTTGAGTACATGGATTTATCTTTTGCCAAGTTTAGGAAATTTCAAGCCATGATTTCTTTGATACACCTTCAGCCCCACTGTCTTTTTCCTTTCCTTCCTGTATTCTGATGACATGATGGTGGATCTTTTGTTACAGTCCCACAAGCCCTAGAGTCTCTGTTCAGTTTTCCCCCCAGCCTATTTTATTCTCTCTTATTCATATTGGCTAATTTCCATAGTTTTTTTTCAAGTTCATGGATTCTTTCCTCTGCCCTCTTCACTCTGCTAGTCATCCCTTGCATTGAGTTGTTTGGGGTTTTTTTGGCTATTGTATTTTTTCAGTTTTAAAATTTCCACATGGGTCTTCTTTGTATCTTCTGTTTCTTTTCTGAGACTTTCTAATTTTTTTTTACCAAAACTTTCTATTTTTATTATTTGTTTCAAGTATATTTGTAATTGCTGGTTGGAGCACTTCTACAATGGATTCCTTAAAATTGCTTTCAGATAATTCTGCCATCTGTGTCATCTCATTCTTAGTGTCTGTTGGTTGTCTTTTCAAGTTGAATTTTTTTTTCTTTTATAAGAAGTGATTTCAGATTGAATCCCAGGCATTCGGGGTATATATTATGAAACTCTGGATCTCATTTAAGTCTCTTTCAGCTACCTTTTCTGACACTGCACTACTGAAGGAAAGGGAATGCTTTGCTTCCTTACTGCCAGGTGGGGGTAGAAGTCCAGGTTTCCCCCCACCCCTACCAAACCCACCACCTCTGTTCATACACTGGGGGAAGAGGAGCACTTCATTGCTGGTGGGCTGGGGAGGGGTCCACGTTCCTCTGACACCACCCTGGCTGAGAGGGAGAGGAAAGCTTTGTTATTGCTGCCCACATGGCTTTCACAGACATGGTTGAGTGGGGAGCTCATTACCACCAGGCAGAGTACTGCTTACTCTCCACTCAGCCTTCTCTATCCCACCTCAACCAGAGGGGTGAGTGGCACATTCCACCTAGATTTGGTCAGAAGTCCAGGCTCCCCTCTTGGCCTTTGCGGATGGAAGTGGGGCTGCAGTTTTTCCTGTGATGTTTGGCTGAAATAGAGAAGTTGTTGCCTAAAAGTTCTGTGTTTTGCTAGGCTGTCCCTCTTATGGACTTTTGGCTAGACAGAGTGGGCTTTTGTTGAGGTTTTTCTTTTCTTTTTTTTTTTTTTGTCTGTGGCCATTGACATTTCTGGATTGCTGACTGCTCTAGCATCTGGTCTGGGATATATGAGGCAAAACTCCCTCAAAACAACAACTCAGGGAATTCATTTCTGTGTTTGTTGGGTCCCCAGGTCCCTGGCCAGCCCACCTTTTCTCTCCACCTTTTCAAATCTTCTTATGTTTGTTTTATATATAATGTCCAGGGTTTTTAGTTGTATTTAGTGAGAGGAATAGGAAGAAATATGTCTAACCATCCTGTCTTGAAGTGGAAATTACCATTGAATTTTCTGATTTGTCATTTATATATAGAAAATCTATTTCTAGGGGCGTCTGGGTGGCTCAGATGGTTAAGCGTCTGCCTTCAGCTCAGGTCATGATCCCGGGGTCCTGGGATCGAGTCCCGCATCGGGCTCCCTGCTCCTTGGGAGCCTGCTTCTCCCTCTGCTTCTCTCTGTCTCTCTCTCTCTCTCTCCCTCTCTCATGAATAAATAAATAAAATCTTTTAAAAAAAGAAAATCTATTTCTTTTTCTCTATTATTTCTGTATCTGTCTTAGTTCAGCTGCTATAATGGAAGTATAGAATGGGTGGCTCATAAATACAAGAAGCTTATTTTTTATAGTTGTAGTTTGTGGAAGTTCAAGGTCAAGGCACTAGCAAATTTTGTCTGGTGATGGCCTGCTTCCTAGTTTGTAGACAGCTGTCTTCTCACTGTGTCCTCACATGGTGGAAGGGGTGAAGTGTCCGAGATGTCTTTTATAAGGTTATAAGCACTAATGACATTCATGAGTGCTGTACCCTTATGACCTAATCATCTCCAAATGCCATCACATTGAGGATTAGATTTACAACATATGGATCTGGGTGGTGGGGGACACCCAGATGCTATAGCAGCATCTAAATATTTTACTGAATTCTTATTTATGTAACGTTTCTATAGATTTTCTTGAGTTTTAGGACCAGCTACCAATAGCAATTATTTATTTTGCTTCTACTTTTTTTTTCCAAAGAATCTTTTCATACCTTGTCTAATTTTTCATCATGAAGAGATTTTGGAGCTCTTGAGTGTTCTCAGCCTCTCTACATATTATTTTATGGTAGTGTTTTTAGCTTCTAAGCTGTATGGTTGTTCCTCCTCTTTCTTGTTAGTTTGATGAAATATATTAACTCAGAGGCAAATGGAGACTTTTTATTGAAACTCTATTTCTGTTGAGAAGTCAGTTGCATTCATATGTTACAATTTTTAAGTGTGTGTGGTTGGGGCAAGGAAGTCACACTTCTTGCAGAGTCTCAAATTCTCAGAGTACTGAAGCCAAAAGAGAATGTGCCGAATGAGTCCCAGAGGCTTAGCGTGAGGAAGGGGCTGCCTGAGGCCTCCCATGAGTGTGCCACCCTTCCCTGGATTACTAATTCCACATGCTGAGCCTTCTTTCGCCCACATGCCAGAGCTCTCTTCCACCTTAAGCCCTTTGCATGTTCCCTTTCTTCTGCCCAGAGTCCTCTCCTCCAGATTCGTATCTCAGCCTAGATGTCATCTTCTCTTGAGGGCTTCTAGTCTCCAGTATTCATCCTACTAACATACACTTTGTTCTCTACCACATTATCCTGGTTTATTTTCATCCTCACACTGGTCAGTTTGAAATGACTTTTCTTGTTTGTTTCTGCTACTCGATTCTGTTCTTTTTCCCTCTCTCTCTCTTCCCTAAAATGTCAGTTCCATGAGGGAAGGGACAGGAGTATATCCCCATATGCAAGAACGTGCCTGCCACATAGTAGGTGCTCAGTAAACACTCATGTAATAGATAAATGAATGTGGATGCCTCACTGGAGACTGCCACATGCCAAGGTGGCTTCTGCTGCCTAGCACGTCACACAATCTCCTTGGTTTTCTTTTTACAGAAATTAATTCCATATCAGCCCGAGTCCTGCTCTTTCCGGTGGTTCGGGGCCATCTGATTTTTTTTCTACATCCTCTACTTGGTGGAAGGCCATTTGGTCCCAGACAGTAAGATCTTTGTGGTGTTCTATCTGCTAGCAAGCCTGATCCAGGTGAGGATGACTATAGCAGTATCAGAGCAGCATTCAGTGGTTGGTCAGCCGGCAAGATTTGTCTTGGTTGGTGAGGGGGGCGGTTCTAGGACCCCCATCTTACAAGAGTCAACTTGTTCAAGCCCAAGGGCATGATCCAGACAGAGAGGCCATTCCACACTCTGTATTGCACACTTCACACTGCACATTCCACACAGCACATGCTACACTGCACATTTAATAGGGTACACCCCCCACAAGGCACGCTCCATACTACGTATAGCACACTGCACACTCCTCAGGACCAAAGGTTCATCCTGAAGTTGCAGCAAGTTGCTGTGAAGCAAGTTGATGACTGGGTCCAGCCGATAAACTGTGCCATGCACACCAACCATCACAGACAGGGTGGGCAGAGACCAGCCCCCTGCTGGAGTGTTGCTGAAAGGCATGCAGGGACTTTAGTCAGGGCTGGATGGTGATAAGGACATGATGAAAGAGATTAAGCTGGTGCCTGCCTCTGGGTAGTACTCAGCAGACTGTCTGCCCAGACTAGCTGACTGATGCCCCTCGTGGGCCCAGGTTGTCTGCAGAGATAACTGTGGACACTGATGGGCAATTCTAGGAGGGCAGTGCTAGAGCTAGGGACTGACGTGCTCAAATCTCCCTGAGTTAGGGCATTTACAATTGCAGCATGTCCCTGACCCTGAATAGTGGGTTGGGGCACTCTGACAAACTGTCTTGAGCAGGAGCACGGAAAGGGCTGGAGTCAGCCTGGGACAGGGGACCGAGGAGCCCTGGAATGAAGCCAGGACTGTGCTCACTACTGGCACTTTCAGGAAAGCCTTACTGTCCAAAGCTGCCCATACAAGGGCTTCCAACAAACTCAAATTGAAGTCCCAATAAGGTCTATGTCTTGAGTTTTCAAGGACAGTGAGAGGAGTTGGTGTAGCAGAGATGGTCTGTCTGGCACCTCAGTTTGCCACAAGTAGGACCTGACCACAGGGAGGGAGGCTAGGCAAGTATGGATAAGGGTGGACTTCCTGCCTCTGCATGAGCTCAGAGCTGGGCACTGACCCCAAGAAAAGCTAGAGGAAGGGGGCTCCTTGGAGTGGACATGTCCACCTTGGTATCTGCCTTTGAAATTTGCTAGTGTTTCTTAGTGACACTTGACTCTCTGACTTAGTTGTTATTTTTTGTGTCTGCTTGCTCTTGTGCCAGGTGACGATTCTTCTGTACCTGGCAGAAGTGATGGTTCGGCTGACATGGCACCAGGCCCTGGATCCAGACAACCACTGTATCTCCTATCTCACAGGGTTGGGGGACCTCCTAGGGACTGGCCTTCTGACACTCTGCTTTCTTATCAACTGGTTATTGAGGAGTGATGCAGGGCTGGATGGTTTCTCAGAACCATCATGTGGACCTCCCTAATGAGCCCAGGCAGCCCCAGTTTCTCAGTAGAATTTTCCTTCACACCAGCAGGGTACAGAATACAGTTTCTCCCTGCCTGTGTCCTCAGGAAGGATGGTTGACACCCTGCCTCTGCAGTGGCCCTTTGTCAGTCTGCTAAGGACACTAACACACATCTTGACTCTGGAGTTGGAACCTGAGCCTATGAGGGTGAGAGAGGCCTGAAATCAGAAGCATTGTTTGTGTATGAATGTGACTGCATGTTCCCAGACATAAGTGCACACTCATGTGCTTGGTGAGTGCAAACGAGTGTGCATGTGTGTGTGGAGAGCAGGGGACTCTGGCCTGAAGACGCTGAAGGAAGAGACATGTCCGGTGCACTTGGGAGATATGCTGTCACTGTTCTGTGCCCATGCAGCCTGGATTGGGGAGGAGCAGGAATGAGATGCCTTCTGTGCCCAAGCCTCAGGACTGAGCTGTGGCTTAAGCACAGTCTTCACCAGGTCTGAGCTTCATGGGCCATTTTGCCAGTGTGCCTGCAAATGTGCAGCCCTTCCCAAGACAGCCCTTCCTTGCACACCCTTCATCTGTTCCCAGTATTTAATCCTGTTAATGTTTTTTCTTTTTTTCTTTTTATGTTTAAGCAAAACTTCTGTTTAGATTTTAATGATCAGAGAAGTATAAAATAAAACATAGATTATATTATACTTGGCCTTTGTGTCCTTAAAGATAGTTAATGCCACCATGAGACTTGGGGTCTATAAGTAACAAAAACCTCTGGTGTTTCTCTAGTGTCTGTTTCTCAAACTGTGGTCTGCAGCATAGAAGCATCAACAACATGGGGAAACTTGTTAGAAATGCAAGTTGTTTACCCTCCCTCCCCTAGGCCTGCCAAATCAGCCTGTCTTGGGGTAGAGCTCAGCAATGTAGGTTTAATAAGCCCTCCATGTTGTTCTGATACACTCTCACATTTGAGAACCACTACTCCAGAATGCCCTCACTTTTTTAAAATATATGTTTACTTCCTGATTTTTTTTAAATTTATTAAGTTTATTTATTTAGAGAGCACACACGAGTTGGGGGAGGGCAGAAGGAGAGAGAGAATCTCAAGCAGACTCCATGCTGAGCATGGAGACCAACACAGGGCACAATCCTATGACCCCAAGATCATGACCGGAGCTGAAATCAAGAGTCAGATGCTCAACTGACTGAATCACCCAGGCGCCTGCTACTTCTTGTTTCTTATTAACTCATCATAACAACTTTAGCCATGGTTTGGACTGAGGATTATTATCTTCATCTGGTAAAAACAGGTATTTACTTATTAATTTAGCACATATGGACATGGGCCATCTTGTATCAGTGCCCCAGAAGGAAAGAGGTGGCATCCTAAGTGGTGTAATTGGGCAGGGCTTGAAGAAGGGACAGTTTACAGATACATGGGGAAGGGGAACAATGGTGAAGCACCTTATGCCTGGTCACAGTTAAGGGGCTGTTACCACCAGAAACTCCCCTGAACTGGGGAGTGAATAGGAGTGGGATTATCTGAGGTTGGGTGAAGGGGCATCTCTATTTAAAAAAAACAGCTACCATCAGCTGTGGCCTGACAGAGAGAGATCCATGGGAATAAATACCCAACCTTATTCTCTGCTTACCCTTTAAACTGCTAGTGTCTCCCATTAGCCAAACCCAGCCAGAAGTTAAATGACTGGCGGTGTCATTTATGGATGGTTCCATAAATATATAGAGGTCTCAGCCCCCCTGGGGCTCAGAGCCAGTTGAGGGTGGAGAGTGGTTCTGGAGAGGCAAGTGGAGAATATCCAGCACACCTAGGTACCAAGTCCTAGGCTAAGTACTGGGGATGCACTTGTGGGCAAAGCATTCATCATCCCTCTCTCAAGGGTCTATAGGGGGGATGGTCAATAATAGACATTATAGGTTTGTGACAACATGGATGGACCTAGAGGGTATTATGCTAAGTGAAATAAGCAGACAGAGAAAGATAAATACCATGTGGTTTCACTCATATGTGAAATCTAAAAAAAAAAATGAATAAACAAAAAGAATCAGACCTATAAATACACTGATGGTTGCCAGAAGGAAGTGGGGTATGGGGATTGGCAAAATGGGTGAAGTGGAGTGGGAGGTACAGTCTTCCAATTATGGAATAAGTCACAGGGATAAAAGGCACAGCATAGAGAATATAGTCAATGATAGTGTTGTATGGGGACAGAGAGCAGCTATATTGGTGAGCGAGCATAATGGGAAGAGATGTTGAATCCCTATGATGTATGCCTGAAACTAATAGTGTGTCAACTATACTCAAAAAATTGCTTAAATAAATAACACTACACCAACAAGTGTTAAAATTTTAGCTCTGATAAATCTTGCAAAAGAGAAGAATATGGTGCTGTAGAAGTATGTAACGAGAGCTAAAACTTATTGAGCACCTATTGTGCCATGTTCTGAGCATTTTAAATGTGTAAACTCAGTGTAATAATCTCACAGCAACCTTATGTTATAGGTATGATAGATCATTCCCATTTATAGATGAGGAGACAGCCATTTTGAGGTCTCTTCACTTTCCCAGGATCCTTTGGTGAGTGGTGACAATCTGGCTGAGACCCAAGCTATGCAAGTAGTAAAAGGATTTGACCAAGACAGGAGCTCAGGAAAGATTTTTCTTCAGGAAGTGCCATGTAAGCTGAGATTCAAGAATAAGCAGGAGTAAATCAGCAATGAGTGAAGAGGTTTGGGTGGAAGGTAGAGCATTCAGAAAGATGGATCTTATCATAGGTAAAGGGGGAGCAGAGTAGAGGGGCCACTACTGAAGCTTGAGTTCCTGCAACATTTAATGACCAAGGGAGTATGATCCTGCAATGCAGAGGCAGAGAAGAGACATGGGAGAGGTAAGGAGAAAAAAAAACAAAACAGGAGAGCATCATGTTTGGAGACCAAAGAAGTGTATTATAGAAAGAGAAAGTGGTCCAATGCTTTGAAACTAGAACTCAATCACAAGAGGAAAGTCAGAAAGAACTCAAATACATGGAGGCTAAAGAGCATCCTACTAAAGAATGAATGGGTCAACCAGAAAATTAAAGAATTTTTAAAAATTCATGGAAACAAATGAAAATGAAAACACAACTCTTCAAAATCTTTGGGATGCAGCAAAGGCAGTCCTAGAAAGTGTATAGCAATACAAGCCTTTCTCAAGAAACAAGAAATTTCTCAAATACACAAGCTAACCCTACACCTAAAGGAACTGGAGAAAGAACAGCAAATAAAGCCTAAACCCAGCAGGAGAAGAGAAATAATAAAGATCAGAACAGAAATCAATGAACTAGAAACCAAAAGAACAGTAGAACAGATTCAATGAAACTAGGAGCTGGTTCTTTGAAAGAATTAACAAGATTGAGAAACCCCTGGCCAGACTTATCAAAAAGAAAAGAGAAATGACCCAAGTAAATAAAATCATGAATGAGGCGGAGCAAGATGGCGGAGGAGTAGGAGACCTAGATTTCGTCTGGTCTCAGGAATTCAGCTGAATAGGGATCAAACCATTCTGAACACCTACGAACTCAACAGGAGATCGAACAGGAGAGTAGGAACAACTCTCTGAACAGAGAAGCGACCACTTATTGGAAGGTAGGGCGCGCGGAGAAGAGAATCCGAGGCGATATTCGGGAGGATAGACGGCGGGGGAGGGGCCTCCGCCGGCGCTTCTGGCAAGTGATAGAGCCGCGGAGCACAAAATCGGACCTTTTAGAAGTTGGCTCGGCGGAGGGACGTCGCTGCAGTGGCTAAGCGGGGGGTTGAATCCTCCCGGGACAGTGTGGTCTCAAGACCCTTGGGGTCACAGAGAGACCGGGGGTGCCTGAGTGCGCCAGAGCTCCCAGGTATCAGAGCAGGGAAGCCGGCTGCAGATACGGAGCAGAGTCGCGGGCTCTCAGCTCGGGGTTGCCATAAACTGTGATCTGCGGCCCACTCGGGGCACGGCTCCCCCAGCAAGGACCCAACAAGCAGCAGATCCGGGGAGACTCCCCTTCCTTCCCGGGGAGGAGCGGTGCGGGAACGCACTGCAGGGATCTGCTGGGTTTGGAGACTCCGCGCGGGGTCGGGTGCCAGAGATAGCAACGCTCGATCACAGGCCGGGTGAGCACGGAGTGCGGCCGGAGACCGGGGACACGGAAGTGACTGCTTTTCTCTGGGGGCACACTGAGGAGTGGGGCCCCGAGTTCTCAGCTCCTCCGGGTGGAGATTGGGAGGCCACCATTTCTGCCCTGGTCCTCCAAAGCTGTACCGAGAGCTTGCAGGGAACAAAAGCTCCTGAGAGCAAACCGGAGCAGCTTCCTTAGCCCGGACCGACAAGGGCGGGGCAATTCCGCCTCCAGCAAAGACATTTGGAAACCACAGCAACAGGCCCCTCCCCCAGAAGATCAGCACAAACAACCAGCAAGCCAAGACCAAGTTGATCGATCAAGGAGAATAGGAGAACTCCAGCGCTAGGGGAATACTGCACATAGATTCATGGCTTTGTTTTTTTTTTTTTTTTTTACCATGATTCATTATTTCATCAAAGTTAATTTTTGTTGACTGTTTTTTTTTTATTTTTCTTTTTCCCTTTTTCAACCAACATCTTATAAATCCCTTTTTTTAAAAAAAAAAACATTTTTTATTTTTCATTTTTAGAGTCATATTTTATCCCTTCATAGTACTTACCCTTATTTTTGGCATATATATATAAGTTGTTCTCTCTTTAAAATTTTGAGGTACAGTTTCTTCTAACAGATCAAAATATACCCTAAATCACTAGTCTATGGCTTTGTTCTAGTCTCCTGCCTGATCACATTCTCTCCCTTTTTCCTTTTCTTTTTTTCTTAAATCTTCTTTCTTTTTTCAAACAACTTATCTTACCAAGTCTTTTTATAAAATCTTTTATAATTTTCATCTTTACAGTCATCTTCCGTCCCTTCATTGTATCAACCCTTATTTTGTACATATATGTCTTTCTTCCTTTAAAATTTTAGGAGGCACTTTTTTCTAACAGACCAAAATACGCCCAAAATCTAGTGTGTGGCACTGATCTATGCACTAGGCTGATCATATTTGATCATATTCTGCCTTTTTTGTATTGTTTTTTTTTTTATCTTTTTTTTTCTTTTTCTCTTTCTTTTTTCTTTCTTTCCCTTTCTTTTCCCCTGGTTTCAGGTCTTTTCTGATTTGTATACAGTATATTTGCTGGGGACGTTGTAAACCTGTTAGCATTTTGTTCTCTCATTCATCTATTCTCCTCTGGACAAAATGACAAGACGAAAGAAATCACCTCAGCAAAAAGAACAAGAGGTAGTACCGTCAGCCAGGGACCTACTCAATACGGACATTAGTACGATGTCGGACCTAGAGTTCAGAATCATGACTTTAAAGATACTAGCTGGGCTTGAAAAAAGCGTGGAAGTCATTAGAGAAACCCTTTCTGGAGAAATAAAAGAACTAAAATCTAACCAAATCGAAATCAAAAAGGCTATTGATGAGGTGCAATCAAAAATGGGGGCACTAAATGCTAGGATAAATGAGGCAGAAGAGAGAATCAGCGATATAGAAGACCAAATGATGGAAAATAAAGAGGCTGAGAAAAAGAGAGAGAAACAACTACAGGATCACGAGGGCAGAATTCGAGAGATAAGTGATACGATAAGACGAAACAACATTAGAATAATTGGGATCCCAGAAGAAGAAGAGAGAGAGAGGGGGGCAGAAGGTATATTGGAGCAAATTATAGCAGAGAACTTCCCTAATGTGAGGAAGGAAACAGGCATTAAAATCCAGGAGGCACAGAGAACCCCTCTCAAAATCAATAATAATAGGTCAACACCCCGACATCTAATAGTAAAACTTACGAGTCTCAGAGACAAAGAGAAAATCCTGAAAGCAGCTCGGGAGAAGAGATATGTAACCTACAATGGTAGAAACATTAGATTGGCAACAGACCTATCCACAGAGACCTGGCAGGCCAGAAAGGACTGGCAAGATATCTTCAGAGCACTAAACGA
The DNA here is from genome assembly GCF_037043125.1 of Eumetopias jubatus. Classification (NCBI taxonomy): domain Eukaryota; kingdom Metazoa; phylum Chordata; class Mammalia; order Carnivora; family Otariidae; genus Eumetopias; species Eumetopias jubatus. The sequence continues at coordinate 156,742,569 of NW_028274807.1, read as the reverse complement.
GAAAAATATGCAGCCAAGAATACTATATCCAGCTAGGCTATCACTGAAAATAGAAGGAGAGATAAAAAGCTTCCAGAACAAACAAAAACTAAAGGAATTTGCAAACACGAAACCAGCCCTCCAAGAAATATTGAGAGGGGTCCTCTAAGCAAAGAGAGAACCTAAAAGCAGCAAAGAGCAAAAACGAACACAGACAACAGACAGTTAACAGTCACCTTACAGGTAATACAATGGCACTAAATTCATACCTTTCAATAGTTACCCTGAATGTAAATGGGCTCAATGCCCCAATCAAAAGACACAGGCTATCAGATTGGATTAAAAAACAAGACCCATCCATATGCTGTCTGCAAGAGACTCATTTTAGACCCAAAGACACCCCCAGATTGAAAGTGAGGGGGTGGAAAACCATTTACCATGCTAATGGACACCAAAAGAAAGCTGGGGTGGCAATCCTTATATCAGACAAACTAGATTTTAAAACAAAGACTGTAATGAGATGAGGAAGGACACTATATCCTACTTAAAGGGTCTATCCAACAAGAAGATCTAACAATTGTAAATATCTATGCCCCGAACATGGGAGCAGCCAATTATATAAGGCAATTAATAACAAAAGCAAAGAAACACATTGACAACAATACAATAATAGTGGGGGACTTTAACACCCCCCTGACTGAAATGGACAGATCATCTAAGCAAAAGATCAACAAGAAAATAAAGACTTTAAATGACACACTGGACCAAATGGACTTCATAGATATATTCAGAACATTCCATCCCAAAGCAAAGGAATACGCATTCTTCTCTAGTGCCCATGGAACATTCTCCAGAATTGATCACATCCTAGGTCACAAATCAGGTCTCAATCGGTACCAAAAGATTGGGATCATTCCCTGCATATTTTCAGACCACAATGCTTTGAAACTAGAACTCAACCACAAGAGGAAAGTCGGAAAGAACTCAAATACATGGAGGCTAAAGAGCATCCTACTAAAGAATGAATGGGTCAACCAAGAAATTAAAGAAGAATTAAAAAAATTCATGGAAAGCAATGAAAATGAAAACACAACTGTTCAAAATCTTTGGGATACAGCAAAGGCAGTCCTGAGAGGAAAGTATATAGCAATACAAGCCTTTCTCAAGAAACAAGAAAGGTCTCAAATACACAACCTAACCCTACACCTAAAGGAGCTGGAGAAAGAACAGTAAATAAAGCCTAAACCCAGCAGGAGAAGAGAAATCATAAAGATCAGAGCAGAAATCAATGAACTAGAAACCAAAAGAACAGTAGAACACATCAACGAAACTAGGAGCTGGTTCTTTGAAAGAATTAACAAGATTGATAAACCCCTGGCCAGACTGATCAAAAAGAAAAGAGAAATGACCCAAATCAACAAAATCATGAATGAAAGAGGAGAGATCACAACCAACACCAAAGAAATACAAACAATTAGAAGAACATATTATGAGCAACTCTATGCCAGCAAATTAGATAACCTGGAAGAAATGGGTGCATTCCTAGAGATGTATCAACTACCAAAATTGAACCAGGAAGAAATACAAAACCTGAACAGCCCTATAACCACTAAGGAAATTGAAGCAGTCATCAAAATCTCCCAAGAAACAAAAGCCCAGGGCCAGATGGCTTCCCAGGGGAATTCTATCAGACATTTCAAGAAGACTTAATACCTATTCTCCTGAAACTGTTCCAAAAAATAGAAATGGAAGGGAAACTTCCAAACTCATTTTATGAGGCCAGCATTACCTTGATCCCAAAACCAGACAAAGACCCCATCAAAAAAGAGAATTACACACCAATATCCTTGATGAACATGGATGCAAAAATTCTCACCAAAATACTAGCCAATAGGATCCAACAGAACATTAAAAGGATTATTCATCACGACCAAGTGGGATTTATTCCTAGGCTGCAAGGCTGGCTCAACATCCGCAAATCAATCAATGTGATACAATACATTAACAAAAGAAAGAACAAGAATCATATGATCCTGTAAATAGATGCAGAAAAAGCATTTGACAAAGTACAGCATCCTTTCTTGAACAAAACTCTTCAGAGTATAGGGAGAGAGGGTACATACCTCAATATCATAAAAGCCATCTATGAATAACCTACAGCCAATATCATTCTCAAGGGGGAAAGGCTGAGAGCTTTTCCCCTAAGGTCAGGAACGCGGCAGGGATGTCCACTCTCACCACTGCTATTCAACATAGTATTAGAAGTCCTAGCCACAGCAATTAGACAACCAAAAGAAACGAAAGGCATCCAAATCGGCAAAGAGGAAGTCAAACTCTCACTCTTTCCAGATGATATGATACTGTACGTGGAAAACCCAAAAGACTCCACCCCAAAACTGCTAGAACTCATACAGGAATTCAGTCAAGTGGCAGGATATAAAATCAATGCACAGAAATCCGTGGCATTCCTATACACCAACAACAAGACAGAAGAGAGACAAATCAAGGAGTCGATCCCATTTACAATTGCACCCAAAAACATTAGATACCTAGGAATAAATCTAACCAAAGAGGCAAAGGATCTGTACTCAGAAAACTATAAAATACCCATGAAAGCAATTGAAGAAGACACAAAGAAATGGAAAAACGTTCCATGCTCATGGATTGGGAGAATCAACATTGTGAAGATGTCAATGCTACCTAGAGCAATCTACACATTCAATGCAATCCCCATCAAAATACCATCCACTTTTTTCACAGACATGGAACAAATAATCCTAAAATTTGTATGGAACCAGAAGAGACCCAGAATAGCCAGAGGAATACTGAAAAAGAAAAGCAAAGCTGGCGGCATCGCAATTCCGGACTTCCAGCTCTATTACAAAGCTGTCATCATCAAGACAGTATGGTACTGGCACAAAAACAGACACATTGATCAATGGAACAGAATCGAGAGCCCAGAAATGGACCCTCAACTCTATGGTCAACTCATCTTTGACAAAGCAGGAAAGAATGTCCAGTGGAAAAGAGACAGTCTCTTCAACAAATGGTGTTGGGAAAATTGGACAGCCACATGCAGAAGAATGAAACTGGACCATTTCCTTACACCACACACAAAAATCGACTCCAAATGGTTGAAAGACCTAAACGTGAGACAGGAGACCATCCAAATCCTAAAGGAGAACACAGGTAGCAACCTTTTCGACCTTAGCCGCAGCAACTTCTTCCTAGAAACATCGCCAAAGGCACGGGAAGCCAGGGCAAAAATGAACTACTGGGATTTCATCCAGATAAAAAGCTTTTGCACAGCAAAAGAAACGGTCCACAAAACCAAAAGACAACCGACAGAATGGGAGAAAATATGTGCAAATGACATATCAGAATAAGGGCTAGTATCCAAAATCTATAAAGAACTTATCAAACTCAACACCCAAAGAACAAGTAATCCAATCAAGAAATGGGCAGAAGACATGAACAGACATTTCTCCAAAGAAGACATCCACATGGCCAACAGGCACATGAAAAAGTGCTCAACATCACTCGGCATCAGGGAAATCCAAATCAAAACCTCAATGAGATACCACCTCACACCAGTCCGATTGGCTAAAATGAACAAGTCAGGGAACGGCAGATGTTGGCGGGGATGTGGAGAAAGGGGAACCCTCCTACACTGTTGGTGGGAATGCAAGCTGGTGCAACCCCTCTGGAAAACAGTATGGAGGTTCCTCAAACAGTTGAAATTAGAGCTACCGTTCGATCCAGCAATTGCACTACTGGGTATTTACCACAAAGATACAAATGTAGGGACCCGAAGGGGTACGTGTACCCCAATGTTTATAGCAGCAATGTCCACCATAGCCAAACTGTGGAAAGAGCCAAGATGCCCATCGACAGATGAATGGATAAAGAAGAGGTGGTATAGATACACAATGGAATATTATGCAGCCATCAAAAGGAATGAGATCTTGCCATTTGCAACGACGTGGATGGAACTGGAGGGTGTTATGCTGAGTGAAATAAGTCAATCAGAGAAAGACATGTATCACATGACCTCACTGATATGAGGAATTCTTAATCTCAGGAGAGAAACGGAGTGTTACTGCAGTGGTTGGGGGTGGGAGGGATGGGGTGGCTGGGTGCTAGACATTGGGGAGGGTATGTGCTACGGTGAGCGCTGTGAATTGTGCAAGACTGTTGAATCACAGTTCTGTCCTTCTGAAACAAATAACGCACCATATTTTAAGAAAAAAGAAAAAGAAGAAGATAACAGGAGAGGAAGAAAAGGGGAGTATGTCAGAGGGGGAGACGAACCATGAGAGATGAAGGACTCTGAAAGACAAACTGAGGGTTCTAGAGGGGAGGGGGGTAGGGGGATGGGTGAGCCTGGTGATGGGTATGGAGGAGGGCACGTTCTGCATGGAGCACTGGGTGTTATGAACAAACAATGAATCATGGAGCACTGCACCAAAAACTAATGATGTAATATATGGTGATTAACATAACTATAAAAAAATTAAAAAAATAATCATGAATGAAAGAGGAGAGATGACAACCAACACCAAAGAAATACAAACAATTATAAGAACATATTATGAGCCACTCTAGGCCAGCAAATTAGATAATCTTGAAGAAATGGATGCATTCCCAGAAATGTATCAACTACCTAAGCTGAACCAGGAAGAAATAGAAAACCTGAAGAGACCTATAACCGCTAATGAGGAAATTGAAGCAGTCATCAAAAATCTCCCAACAAACAGGAGCCCAAGGCCAGATGGCTTCCCAGGGGAATTCTACCAACCATTTAAAGAAGTAGTAATACCTATTCTTCTGAAACTGTTCCAAAAAATAGAAATGGAAGGAAAGCATCCAAACTCGTCTTATGAGGCCATTACCTTGATCCCCAAACCGAACAAAGACCCCATCAAAAAGGAAAATTACAGGTCCATATCCCTGAGGAACATGGATGCAAAACTTCTCACCAAAACGCCAGCCAATAGGATCCAACAGTGCATTAAAAGGATTATTCACCACGACCAAGTGGGATTTACTCCTAGGCTGCAAGGTTGGTTCAACATCTGCAAATCAATCAATGTGATACAATACATTAATAAAAAAAAAGAAAAAGAACCATATGATCCTGTAACTAGATGCAGAAAAAGCATTTGACAAAGTACAGCATCCTTTCTTGAACAAAACTCTTCAGAGTATAGGGAGAGAGGGTACATACCTCAATATCATAAAAGCCATCTATGAATAACCTACAGCCAATATCATTCTCAAGGGGGAAAGGCTGAGAGCTCTTCCCCTAAGGTCAGGAACGCGGCAGGGATGTCCACTCTCACCACTGCTATTCAACATAGTATTAGAAGTCCTAACCACAGCAATTAGACAACCAAAAGAAACGAAAGGCATCCAAATCGGCAAAGAGGAAGTCAAACTCTCACTCTTTGCAGATGATATGATACTGTATGTGGAAAACCCAAAAGACTCCACCCCAAAACTGCTAGAACTCATACAGGAATTCAGTCAAGTGGCAGGATATAAAATCAATGCACAGAAATCCGTGGCATTCCTATACACCAACAACAAGACAGAAGAGAGACAAATCAAGGAGTCGATCCCATTTACAATTGCACCCAAAACCATTAGATACCTAGGAATAAATCTAACCAAAGAGGCAAAGGATCTGTACTCAGAAAACTATAAAATACCCATGAAAGCAATTGAAGAAGACACAAAGAAATGGAAAAACGTTCCATGCTCATGGATTGGGAGAATCAACATTGTGAAGATGTCAATGCTACCTAGAGCAATCTACACATTCAATGCCATCCCCATCAAAATACCATCCACTTTTTTCACAGACATGGAACAAATAATCCTAAAATTTGTATGGAACCAGAAGAGACCCAGAATAGCCAGAGGAATACTGAAAAAGAAAAGCAAAGCTGGCGGCATCGCAATTCCGGACTTCCAGCTCTATTACAAAGCTGTCATCATCAAGACAGTATGGTACTGGCACAAAAACAGACACATTGATCAATGGAACAGAATCGAGAGCCCAGAAATGGACCCTCAACTCTATGGTCAACTCATCTTTGACAAAGCAGGAAAGAATGTCCAGTGGAAAAGAGACAGTCTCTTCAACAAATGGTGTTGGGAAAATTGGACAGCCACATGCAGAAGAATGAAACTGGACCATTTCCTTACACCACACACAAAAATCGACTCCAAATGGTTGAAAGACCTAAACGTGAGACAGGAGACCATCCAAATCCTAAAGGAGAACACAGGTAGCAACCTTTTCGACCTTAGCCGCAGCAACTTCTTCCTAGAAACATCGCCAAAGGCACGGGAAGCCAGGGCAAAAATGAACTACTGGGATTTCATCCAGATAAAAAGCTTTTGCACAGCAAAAGAAACGGTCCACAAAACCAAAAGACAACCGACAGAATGGGAGAAAATATGTGCAAATGACATATCAGAATAAGGGCTAGTATCCAAAATCTATAAAGAACTTATCAAACTCAACACCCAAAGAACAAGTAATCCAATCAAGAAATGGGCAGAAGACATGAACAGACATTTCTCCAAAGAAGACATCCACATGGCCAACAGGCACATGAAAAAGTGCTCAACATCGCTCGGCATCAGGGAAATCCAAATCAAAACCTCAATGAGATACCACCTCACACCAGTCAGATTGGCTAAAATGAACAAGTCAGGGAACGGCAGATGTTGGCGGGGATGTGGAGAAAGGGGAACCCTCCTACACTGTTGGTGGGAATGCAAGCTGGTGCAACCCCTCTGGAAAACAGTATGGAGGTTCCTCAAACAGTTGAAATTAGAGCTACCGTTCGATCCAGCAATTGCACTACTGGGTATTTACCACAAAGATACAAATGTAGGGACCCGAAGGGGTACGTGTACCCCAATGTTTATAGCAGCAATGTCCACCATAGCCAAACTGTGGAAAGAGCCAAGATGCCCATCGACAGATGAATGGATAAAGAAGAGGTGGTATAGATACACAATGGAATATTATGCAGCCATCAAAAGGAATGAGATCTTGCCATTTGCAACGACGTGGATGGAACTGGAGGGTGTTATGCTGAGTGAAATAAGTCAATCAGAGAAAGACATGTATCACATGACCTCACTGATATGAGGAATTCTTAATCTCAGGAGAGAAACTGAGTGTTACTGCAGTGGTTGGGGGTGGGAGGGATGGGGTGGCTGGGTGCTAGACATTGGGGAGGGTATGTGCTACGGTGAGCGCTGTGAATTGTGCAAGACTGTTGAATCACAGTTCTGTCCTTCTGAAACAAATAACGCACCATATTTTAAGAAAAAAGAAAAAGAAGAAGATAACAGGAGAGGAAGAAAAGGGGAGTATGTCAGAGGGGGAGACGAACCATGAGAGATGAAGGACTCTGAAAGACAAACTGAGGGTTCTAGAGGGGAGGGGGGTAGGGGGATGGGTGAGCCTGGTGATGGGTATGGAGGAGGGCACGTTCTGCATGGAGCACTGGGTGTTATGAACAAACAATGAATCATGGAGCACTGCACCAAAAACTAATGATGTAATATATGGTGATTAACATAACTATAAAAAAATTAAAAAAATAATCATGAATGAAAGAGGAGAGATGACAACCAACACCAAAGAAATACAAACAATTATAAGAACATATTATGAGCCACTCTAGGCCAGCAAATTAGATAATCTTGAAGAAATGGATGCATTCCCAGAAATGTATCAACTACCTACGCTGAACCAGGAAGAAATAGAAAACCTGAAGAGACCTATAACCGCTAATGAGGAAATTGAAGCAGTCATCAAAAATCTCCCAACAAACAGGAGCCCAAGGCCAGATGGCTTCCCAGGGGAATTCTACCAACCATTTAAAGAAGTAGTAATACCTATTCTTCTGAAACTGTTCCAAAAAATAGAAATGGAAGGAAAGCATCCAAACTCGTCTTATGAGGCCATTACCTTGATCCCCAAACCGAACAAAGACCCCATCAAAAAGGAAAATTACAGGTCCATATCCCTGAGGAACATGGATGCAAAACTTCTCACCAAAACGCCAGCCAATAGGATCCAACAGTGCATTAAAAGGATTATTCACCACGACCAAGTGGGATTTACTCCTAGGCTGCAAGGTTGGTTCAACATCTGCAAATCAATCAATGTGATACAATACATTAATAAAAAAAAAGAAAAAGAACCATATGATCCTGTAACTAGATGCAGAAAAAGCATTTGACAAAGTACAGCATCCTTTCTTGAACAAAACTCTTCAGAGTATAGGGAGAGAGGGTACATACCTCAATATCATAAAAGCCATCTATGAATAACCTACAGCCAATATCATTCTCAAGGGGGAATGCTGAGAGCTCATCCCCTAAGGTCAGGAACGCGGCAGGGATGTCCACTCTCACCACTGCTATTCAACATAGTATTAGAAGTCCTAGCCACAGCAATTAGACAACCAAAAGAAACGAAAGGCATCCAAATCGGCAAAGAGGAAGTCAAACTCTCACTCTTTGCAGATGATATGATACTGTATGTGGAAAACCCAAAAGACTCCACCCCAAAACTGCTAGAACTCATACAGGAATTCAGTCAAGTGGCAGGATATAAAATCAATGCACAGAAATCCGTGGCATTCCTATACACCAACAACAAGACAGAAGAGAGACAAATCAAGGAGTCGATCCCATTTACAATTGCACCCAAAACCATTAGATACCTAGGAATAAATCTAACCAAAGAGGCAAAGGATCTGTACTCAGAAAACTATAAAATACCCATGAAAGCAATTGAAGAAGACACAAAGAAATGGAAAAATGTTCCATGCTCATGGATTGGGAGAATCAACATTGTGAAGATGTCAATGCTACCTAGAGCAATCTACACATTCAATGCAATCCCCATCAAAATACCATCCACTTTTTTCACAGACATGGAACAAATAATCCTAAAATTTGTATGGAACCAGAAGAGACCCAGAATAGCCAGAGGAATACTGAAAAAGAAAAGCAAAGCTGGCGGCATCGCAATTCCGGACTTCCAGCTCTATTACAAAGCTGTCATCATCAAGACAGTATGGTACTGGCACAAAAACAGACACATTGATCAATGGAACAGAATCGAGAGCCCAGAAATGGACCCTCAACTCTATGGTCAACTCATCTTTGACAAAGCAGGAAAGAATGTCCAGTGGAAAAGAGACAGTCTCTTCAACAAATGGTGTTGGGAAAATTGGACAGCCACATGCAGAAGAATGAAACTGGACCATTTCCTTACACCACACACAAAAATCGACTCCAAATGGTTGAAAGACCTAAACGTGAGACAGGAGACCATCCAAATCCTAAAGGAGAACACAGGTAGCAACCTTTTCGACCTTAGCCGCAGCAACTTCTTCCTAGAAACATCGCCAAAGGCACGGGAAGCCAGGGCAAAAATGAACTACTGGGATTTCATCCAGATAAAAAGCTTTTGCACAGCAAAAGAAACGGTCCACAAAACCAAAAGACAACCGACAGAATGGGAGAAAATATGTGCAAATGACATATCAGAATAAGGGCTAGTATCCAAAATCTATAAAGAACTTATCAAACTCAACACCCAAAGAACAAGTAATCCAATCAAGAAATGGGCAGAAGACATGAACAGACATTTCTCCAAAGAAGACATCCACATGGCCAACAGGCACATGAAAAAGTGCTCAACATCGCTCGGCATCAGGGAAATCCAAATCAAAACCTCAATGAGATACCACCTCACACCAGTCAGATTGGCTAAAATGAACAAGTCAGGGAACGGCAGATGTTGGCGGGGATGTGGAGAAAGGGGAACCCTCCTACACTGTTGGTGGGAATGCAAGCTGGTGCAACCCCTCTGGAAAACAGTATGGAGGTTCCTCAAACAGTTGAAATTAGAGCTACCGTTCGATCCAGCAATTGCACTACTGGGTATTTACCACAAAGATACAAATGTAGGGACCCGAAGGGGTACGTGTACCCCAATGTTTATAGCAGCAATGTCCACCATAGCCAAACTGTGGAAAGAGCCAAGATGCCCATCGACAGATGAATGGATAAAGAAGAGGTGGTATAGATACACAATGGAATATTATGCAGCCATCAAAAGGAATGAGATCTTGCCATTTGCAACGACGTGGATGGAACTGGAGGGTGTTATGCTGAGTGAAATAAGTCAATCAGAGAAAGACATGTATCACATGACCTCACTGATATGAGGAATTCTTAATCTCAGGAGAGAAACGGAGTGTTACTGCAGTGGTTGGGGGTGGGAGGGATGGGGTGGCTGGGTGCTAGACATTGGGGAGGGTATGTGCTACGGTGAGCGCTGTGAATTGTGCAAGACTGTTGAATCACAGTTCTGTCCTTCTGAAACAAATAACGCACCATATTTTAAGAAAAAAGAAAAAGAAGAAGATAACAGGAGAGGAAGAAAAGGGGAGTATGTCAGAGGGGGAGACGAACCATGAGAGATGAAGGACTCTGAAAGACAAACTGAGGGTTCTAGAGGGGAGGGGGGTAGGGGGATGGGTGAGCCTGGTGATGGGTATGGAGGAGGGCACGTTCTGCATGGAGCACTGGGTGTTATGAACAAACAATGAATCATGGAGCACTGCACCAAAAACTAATGATGTAATATATGGTGATTAACATAACTATAAAAAAATTAAAAAAATAATCATGAATGAAAGAGGAGAGATGACAACCAACACCAAAGAAATACAAACAATTATAAGAACATATTATGAGCCACTCTAGGCCAGCAAATTAGATAATCTTGAAGAAATGGATGCATTCCCAGAAATGTATCAACTACCTAAGCTGAACCAGGAAGAAATAGAAAACCTGAAGAGACCTATAACCGCTAATGAGGAAATTGAAGCAGTCATCAAAAATCTCCCAACAAACAGGAGCCCAAGGCCAGATGGCTTCCCAGGGGAATTCTACCAACCATTTAAAGAAGTAGTAATACCTATTCTTCTGAAACTGTTCCAAAAAATAGAAATGGAAGGAAAGCATCCAAACTCGTCTTATGAGGCCATTACCTTGATCCCCAAACCGAACAAAGACCCCATCAAAAAGGAAAATTACAGGTCCATATCCCTGAGGAACATGGATGCAAAACTTCTCACCAAAACGCCAGCCAATAGGATCCAACTGTGCATTAAAAGGATTATTCACCACGACCAAGTGGGATTTACTCCTAGGCTGCAAGGTTGGTTCAACATCTGCAAATCAATCAATGTGATACAATACATTAATAAAAAAAAAAGAAAAAGAACCATATGATCCTGTAACTAGATGCAGAAAAAGCATTTGACAAAGTACAGCATCCTTTCTTGAACAAAACTCTTCAGAGTATAGGGAGAGAGGGTACATACCTCAATATCATAAAAGCCATCTATGAATAACCTACAGCCAATATCATTCTCAAGGGGGAAAGGCTGAGAGCTTTTCCCCTAAGGTCAGGAACGCGGCAGGGATGTCCACTCTCACCACTGCTATTCAACATAGTATTAGAAGTCCTAGCCACAGCAATTAGACAACCAAAAGAAACGAAAGGCATCCAAATCGGCAAAGAGGAAGTCAAACTCTCACTCTTTGCAGATGATATGATACTGTATGTGGAAAACCCAAAAGACTCCACCCCAAAACTGCTAGAACTCATACAGGAATTCAGTCAAGTGGCAGGATATAAAATCAATGCACAGAAATCCGTGGCATTCCTATACACCAACAACAAGACAGAAGAGAGACAAATCAAGGAGTCGATCCCATTTACAATTGCACCCAAAACCATTAGATACCTAGGAATAAATCTAACCAAAGAGGCAAAGGATCTGTACTCAGAAAACTATAAAATACCCATGAAAGCAATTGAAGAAGACACAAAGAAATGGAAAAACGTTCCATGCTCATGGATTGGGAGAATCAACATTGTGAAGATGTCAATGCTACCTAGAGCAATCTACACATTCAATGCAATCCCCATCAAAATACCATCCACTTTTTTCACAGACATGGAACAAATAATCCTAAAATTTGTATGGAACCAGAAGAGACCCAGAATAGCCAGAGGAATACTGAAAAAGAAAAGCAAAGCTGGCGGCATCGCAATTCCGGACTTCCAGCTCTATTACAAAGCTGTCATCATCAAGACAGTATGGTACTGGCACAAAAACAGACACATTGATCAATGGAACAGAATCGAGAGCCCAGAAATGGACCCTCAACTCTATGGTCAACTCATCTTTGACAAAGCAGGAAAGAATGTCCAGTGGAAAAGAGACAGTCTCTTCAACAAATGGTGTTGGGAAAATTGGACAGCCACATGCAGAAGAATGAAACTGGACCATTTCCTTACACCACACACAAAAATCGACTCCAAATGGTTGAAAGACCTAAACGTGAGACAGGAGACCATCCAAATCCTAAAGGAGAACACAGGTAGCAACCTTTTCGACCTTAGCCGCAGCAACTTCTTCCTAGAAACATCGCCAAAGGCACGGGAAGCCAGGGCAAAAATGAACTACTGGGATTTCATCCAGATAAAAAGCTTTTGCACAGCAAAAGAAACGGTCCACAAAACCAAAAGACAACCGACAGAATGGGAGAAAATATGTGCAAATGACATATCAGAATAAGGGCTAGTATCCAAAATCTATAAAGAACTTATCAAACTCAACACCCAAAGAACAAGTAATCCAATCAAGAAATGGGCAGAAGACATGAACAGACATTTCTCCAAAGAAGACATCCACATGGCCAACAGGCACATGAAAAAGTGCTCAACATCGCTCGGCATCAGGGAAATCCAAATCAAAACCTCAATGAGATACCACCTCACACCAGTCAGATTGGCTAAAATGAACAAGTCAGGGAACGGCAGATGTTGGCGGGGATGTGGAGAAAGGGGAACCCTCCTACACTGTTGGTGGGAATGCAAGCTGGTGCAACCCCTCTGGAAAACAGTATGGAGGTTCCTCAAACAGTTGAAATTAGAGCTACCGTTCGATCCAGCAATTGCACTACTGGGTATTTACCACAAAGATACAAATGTAGGGACCCGAAGGGGTACGTGTACCCCAATGTTTATAGCAGCAATGTCCACCATAGCCAAACTGTGGAAAGAGCCAAGATGCCCATCGACAGATGAATGGATAAAGAAGAGGTGGTATAGATACACAATGGAATATTATGCAGCCATCAAAAGGAATGAGATCTTGCCATTTGCAACGACGTGGATGGAACTGGAGGGTGTTATGCTGAGTGAAATAAGTCAATCAGAGAAAGACATGTATCACATGACCTCACTGATATGAGGAATTCTTAATCTCAGGAGAGAAACTGAGTGTTACTGCAGTGGTTGGGGGTGGGAGGGATGGGGTGGCTGGGTGCTAGACATTGGGGAGGGTATGTGCTACGGTGAGCGCTGTGAATTGTGCAAGACTGTTGAATCACAGTTCTGTACTTCTGAAACAAATAACGCACCATATTTTAAGAAAAAAGAAAAAGAAGAAGATAACAGGAGAGGAAGAAAAGGGGAGTATGTCAGAGGGGGAGACGAACCATGAGAGATGAAGGACTCTGAAAGACAAACTGAGGGTTCTAGAGGGGAGGGGGGTAGGGGGATGGGTGAGCCTGGTGATGGGTATGGAGGAGGGCACGTTCTGCATGGAGCACTGGGTGTTATGAACAAACAATGAATCATGGAGCACTGCACCAAAAACTAATGATGTAATATATGGTGATTAACATAACTATAAAAAAATTAAAAAAATAATCATGAATGAAAGAGGAGAGATGACAACCAACACCAAAGAAATACAAACAATTATAAGAACATATTATGAGCCACTCTAGGCCAGCAAATTAGATAATCTTGAAGAAATGGATGCATTCCCAGAAATGTATCAACTACCTAAGCTGAACCAGGAAGAAATAGAAAACCTGAAGAGACCTTTAACCGCTAAAGAGGAAATTGAAGCAGTCATCAAAAATCTCCCAACAAACAGGAGCCGAAGGCCAGATGGCTTCCCAGGGGAATTCTACCAACCATTTAAAGAAGTAGTAATACCTATTCTTCTGAAACTGTTCCAAAAAATAGAAATGGAAGGAAAGCATCCAAACTCGTCTTATGAGGCCATTACCTTGATCCCCAAACCGAACAAAGACCCCATCAAAAAGGAAAATTACAGGTCCATATCCCTGAGGAACATGGATGCAAAACTTCTCACCAAAACGCCAGCCAATAGGATCCAACAGTGCATTAAAAGGATTATTCACCACGACCAAGTGGGATTTACTCCTAGGCTGCAAGGTTGGTTCAACATCTGCAAATCAATCAATGTGATACAATACATTAATAAAAAAAAAAGAAAAAGAACCATATGATCCTGTAACTAGATGCAGAAAAAGCATTTGACAAAGTACAGCATCCTTTCTTGAACAAAATTCTTCAGAGTATAGGGAGAGAGGGTACATACCTCAATATCATAAAAGCCATCTATGAATAACCTACAGCCAATATCATTCTCAAGGGGGAAAGGCTGAGAGCTCTTCCCCTAAGGTCAGGAACGCGGCAGGGATGTCCACTCTCACCACTGCTATTCAACATAGTATTAGAAGTCCTAGCCACAGCAGTTAGACAACCAAAAGAAACGAAAGGCATCCAAATCGGCAAAGAGGAAGTCAAACTCTCACTCTTTGCAGATGATATGATACTGTATGTGGAAAACCCAAAAGACTCCACCCCAAAACTGCTAGAACTCATCCAGGAATTCAGTCAAGTGGCCGGATATAAAATCAATGCACAGAAATCCGTGGCATTCCTATACACCAACAACAAGACAGAAGAGAGACAAATCAAGGAGTCGATCCCATTTACAATTGCACCCAAAACCATTAGATACCTAGGAATAAATCTAACCAAAGAGGCAAAGGATCTGTACTCAGAAAACTATAAAATACCCATGAAAGCAATTGAAGAAGACACAAAGAAATGGAAAAACGTTCCATGCTCATGGATTGGGAGAACCAACATTGTGAAGATGTCAATGCTACCTAGAGCAATCTACACATTCAATGCCATCCCCATCAAAATACCATCCACTTTTTTCACAGACATGGAACAAATAATCCTAAAATTTGTATGGAACCAGAAGAGACCCAGAATAGCCAGAGGAATACTGAAAAAGAAAAGCAAAGCTGGCGGCATCGCAATTCCGGACTTCCAGCTCTATTACAAAGCTGTCATCATCAAGACAGTATGGTACTGGCACAAAAACAGACACATTGATCAATGGAACAGAATCGAGAGCCCAGAAATGGACCCTCAACTCTATGGTCAACTCATCTTTGACAAAGCAGGAAAGAATGTCCAGTGGAAAAGAGACAGTCTCTTCAACAAATGGTGTTGGGAAAATTGGACAGCCACATGCAGAAGAATGAAACTGGACCATTTCCTTACACCACACACAAAAATCGACTCCAAATGGTTGAAAGACCTAAACGTGAGACAGGAGACCATCCAAATCCTAAAGGAGAACACAGGTAGCAACCTTTTCGACCTTAGCCGCAGCAACTTCTTCCTAGAAACATCGCCAAAGGCACGGGAAGCCAGGGCAAAAATGAACTACTGGGATTTCATCCAGATAAAAAGCTTTTGCACAGCAAAAGAAACGGTCCACAAAACCAAAAGACAACCGACAGAATGGGAGAAAATATGTGCAAATGACATATCAGAATAAGGGCTAGTATCCAAAATCTATAAAGAACTTATCAAACTCAACACCCAAAGAACAAGTAATCCAATCAAGAAATGGGCAGAAGACATGAACAGACATTTCTCCAAAGAAGACATCCACATGGCCAACAGGCACATGAAAAAGTGCTCAACATCGCTCGGCATCAGGGAAATCCAAATCAAAACCTCAATGAGATACCACCTCACACCAGTCAGATTGGCTAAAATGAACAAGTCAGGGAACGGCAGATGTTGGCGGCAGATGTCCTACACTGTTGGTGGGAATGCAAGCTGGTGCAACCCCTCTGGAAAACAGTATGGAGGTTCCTCAAACAGTTGAAATTAGAGCTACCGTTCGATCCAGCAATTGCACTGCTGGGTATTTACCACAAAGATACAAATGTAGGGACCCGAAGGGGTACGTGTACCCCAATGTTTATAGCAGCAATGTCCACCATAGCCAAACTGTGGAAAGAGCCAAGATGCCCATCGACAGATGAATGGATAAAGAAGAGGTGGTATAGATACACAATGGAATATTATGCAGCCATCAAAAGGAATGAGATCTTGCCATTTGCAACGACGTGGATGGAACTGGAGGGTGTTATGCTGAGTGAAATAAGTCAATCAGAGAAAGACATGTATCACATGACCTCACTGATATGAGGAATTCTTAATCTCAGGAGAGAAACTGAGTGTTACTGCAGTGGTTGGGGGTGGGAGGGATGGGGTGGCTGGGTGCTAGACATTGGGGAGGGTATGTGCTACGGTGAGCGCTGTGAATTGTGCAAGACTGTTGAATCACAGTTCTGTCCTTCTGAAACAAATAACGCACCATATTTTAAGAAAAAAGAAAAAGAAGAAGATAACAGGAGAGGAAGAAAAGGGGAGTATGTCAGAGGGGGAGACGAACCATGAGAGATGAAGGACTCTGAAAGACAAACTGAGGGTTCTAGAGGGGAGGGGGGTAGGGGGATGGGTGAGCCTGGTGATGGGTATGGAGGAGGGCACGTTCTGCATGGAGCACTGGGTGTTATGAACAAACAATGAATCATGGAGCACTGCACCAAAAACTAATGATGTAATATATGGTGATTAACATAACTATAAAAAAATTAAAAAAATAATCATGAATGAAAGAGGAGAGATGACAACCAACACCAAAGAAATACAAACAATTATAAGAACATATTATGAGCCACTCTAGGCCAGCAAATTAGATAATCTTGAAGAAATGGATGCATTCCCAGAAATGTATCAACTACCTAAGCTGAACCAGGAAGAAATAGAAAACCTGAAGAGACCTATAACCGCTAATGAGGAAATTGAAGCAGTCATCAAAAATCTCCCAACAAACAGGAGCCCAAGGCCAGATGGCTTCCCAGGGGAATTCTACCAACCATTTAAAGAAGTAGTAATACCTATTCTTCTGAAACTGTTCCAAAAAATAGAAATGGAAGGAAAGCATCCAAACTCGTCTTATGAGGCCATTACCTTGATCCCCAAACCGAACAAAGACCCCATCAAAAAGGAAAATTACAGGTCCATATCCCTGAGGAACATGGATGCAAAACTTCTCACCAAAACGCCAGCCAATAGGATCCAACAGTGCATTAAAAGGATTATTCACCACGACCAAGTGGGATTTACTCCTAGGCTGCAAGGTTGGTTCAACATCTGCAAATCAATCAATGTGATACAATACATTAATAAAAAAAAAGAAAAAGAACCATATGATCCTGTAACTAGATGCAGAAAAAGCATTTGACAAAGTACAGCATCCTTTCTTGAACAAAACTCTTCAGAGTATAGGGAGAGAGGGTACATACCTCAATATCATAAAAGCCATCTATGAATAACCTACAGCCAATATCATTCTCAAGGGGGAAAGGCTGAGAGCTCTTCCCCTAAGGTCAGGAACGCGGCAGGGATGTCCACTCTCACCACTGCTATTCAACATAGTATTAGAAGTCCTAGCCACAGCAATTAGACAACCAAAAGAAACGAAAGGCATCCAAATCGGCAAAGAGGAAGTCAAACTCTCACTCTTTGCAGATGATATGATACTGTATGTGGAAAACCCAAAAGACTCCACCCCAAAACTGCTAGAACTCATACAGGAATTCAGTCAAGTGGCAGGATATAAAATCAATGCACAGAAATCCGTGGCATTCCTATACACCAACAACAAGACAGAAGAGAGACAAATCAAGGAGTCGATCCCATTTACAATTGCACCCAAAACCATTAGATACCTAGGAATAAATCTAACCAAAGAGGCAAAGGATCTGTACTCAGAAAACTATAAAATACCCATGAAAGCAATTGAAGAAGACACAAAGAAATGGAAAAACGTTCCATGCTCATGGATTGGGAGAATCAACATTGTGAAGATGTCAATGCTACCTAGAGCAATCTACACATTCAATGCCATCCCCATCAAAATACCATCCACTTTTTTCACAGACATGGAACAAATAATCCTAAAATTTGTATGGAACCAGAAGAGACCCAGAATAGCCAGAGGAATACTGAAAAAGAAAAGCAAAGCTGGCGGCATCGCAATTCCGGACTTCCAGCTCTATTACAAAGCTGTCATCATCAAGACAGTATGGTACTGGCACAAAAACAGACACATTGATCAATGGAACAGAATCGAGAGCCCAGAAATGGACCCTCAACTCTATGGTCAACTCATCTTTGACAAAGCAGGAAAGAATGTCCAGTGGAAAAGAGACAGTCTCTTCAACAAATGGTGTTGGGAAAATTGGACAGCCACATGCAGAAGAATGAAACTGGACCATTTCCTTACACCACACACAAAAATCGACTCCAAATGGTTGAAAGACCTAAACGTGAGACAGGAGACCATCCAAATCCTAAAGGAGAACACAGGTAGCAACCTTTTCGACCTTAGCCGCAGCAACTTCTTCCTAGAAACATCGCCAAAGGCACGGGAAGCCAGGGCAAAAATGAACTACTGGGATTTCATCCAGATAAAAAGCTTTTGCACAGCAAAAGAAACGGTCCACAAAACCAAAAGACAACCGACAGAATGGGAGAAAATATGTGCAAATGACATATCAGAATAAGGGCTAGTATCCAAAATCTATAAAGAACTTATCAAACTCAACACCCAAAGAACAAGTAATCCAATCAAGAAATGGGCAGAAGACATGAACAGACATTTCTCCAAAGAAGACATCCACATGGCCAACAGGCACATGAAAAAGTGCTCAACATCGCTCGGCATCAGGGAAATCCAAATCAAAACCTCAATGAGATACCACCTCACACCAGTCAGATTGGCTAAAATGAACAAGTCAGGGAACGGCAGATGTTGGCGGCAGATGTCCTACACTGTTGGTGGGAATGCAAGCTGGTGCAACCCCTCTGGAAAACAGTATGGAGGTTCCTCAAACAGTTGAAATTAGAGCTACCGTTCGATCCAGCAATTGCACTACTGGGTATTTACCACAAAGATACAAATGTAGGGACCCGAAGGGGTACGTGTACCCCAATGTTTATAGCAGCAATGTCCACCATAGCCAAACTGTGGAAAGAGCCAAGATGCCCATCGACAGATGAATGGATAAAGAAGAGGTGGTATAGATACACAATGGAATATTATGCAGCCATCAAAAGGAATGAGATCTTGCCATTTGCAACGACGTGGATGGAACTGGAGGGTGTTATGCTGAGTGAAATAAGTCAATCAGAGAAAGACATGTATCACATGACCTCACTGATATGAGGAATTCTTAATCTCAGGAGAGAAACGGAGTGTTACTGCAGTGGTTGGGGGTGGGAGGGATGGGGTGGCTGGGTGCTAGACATTGGGGAGGGTATGTGCTACGGTGAGCGCTGTGAATTGTGCAAGACTGTTGAATCACAGTTCTGTCCTTCTGAAACAAATAACGCACCATATTTTAAGAAAAAAGAAAAAGAAGAAGATAACAGGAGAGGAAGAAAAGGGGAGTATGTCAGAGGGGGAGACGAACCATGAGAGATGAAGGACTCTGAAAGACAAACTGAGGGTTCTAGAGGGGAGGGGGGTAGGGGGATGGGTGAGCCTGGTGATGGGTATGGAGGAGGGCACGTTCTGCATGGAGCACTGGGTGTTATGAACAAACAATGAATCATGGAGCACTGCACCAAAAACTAATGATGTAATATATGGTGATTAACATAACTATAAAAAAATTAAAAAAATAATCATGAATGAAAGAGGAGAGATGACAACCAACACCAAAGAAATACAAACAATTATAAGAACATATTATGAGCCACTCTAGGCCAGCAAATTAGATAATCTTGAAGAAATGGATGCATTCCCAGAAATGTATCAACTACCTAAGCTGAACCAGGAAGAAATAGAAAACCTGAAGAGACCTATAACCGCTAATGAGGAAATTGAAGCAGTCATCAAAAATCTCCCAACAAACAGGAGCCCAAGGCCAGATGGCTTCCCAGGGGAATTCTACCAACCATTTAAAGAAGTAGTAATACCTATTCTTCTGAAACTGTTCCAAAAAATAGAAATGGAAGGAAAGCATCCAAACTCGTCTTATGAGGCCATTACCTTGATCCCCAAACCGAACAAAGACCCCATCAAAAAGGAAAATTACAGGTCCATATCCCTGAGGAACATGGATGCAAAACTTCTCACCAAAACGCCAGCCAATAGGATCCAACAGTGCATTAAAAGGATTATTCACCACGACCAAGTGGGATTTACTCCTAGGCTGCAAGGTTGGTTCAACATCTGCAAATCAATCAATGTGATACAATACATTAATAAAAAAAAAAGAAAAAGAACCATATGATCCTGTAACTAGATGCAGAAAAAGCATTTGACAAAGTACAGCATCCTTTCTTGAACAAAACTCTTCAGAGTATAGGGAGAGAGGGTACATACCTCAATATCATAAAAGCCATCTATGAATAACCTACAGCCAATATCATTCTCAAGGGGGAAAGGCTGAGAGCTCTTCCCCTAAGGTCAGGAACGCGGCAGGGATGTCCACTCTCACCACTGCTATTCAACATAGTATTAGAAGTCCTAGCCACAGCAGTTAGACAACCAAAAGAAACGAAAGGCATCCAAATCGGCAAAGAGGAAGTCAAACTCTCACTCTTTGCAGATGATATGATACTGTATGTGGAAAACCCAAAAGACTCCACCCCAAAACTGCTAGAACTCATCCAGGAATTCAGTCAAGTGGCCGGATATAAAATCAATGCACAGAAATCCGTGGCATTCCTATACACCAACAACAAGACAGAAGAGAGACAAATCAAGGAGTCGATCCCATTTACAATTGCACCCAAAACCATTAGATACCTAGGAATAAATCTAACCAAAGAGGCAAAGGATCTGTACTCAGAAAACTATAAAATACCCATGAAAGCAATTGAAGAAGACACAAAGAAATGGAAAAACGTTCCATGCTCATGGATTGGGAGAACCAACATTGTGAAGATGTCAATGCTACCTAGAGCAATCTACACATTCAATGCCATCCCCATCAAAATACCATCCACTTTTTTCACAGACATGGAACAAATAATCCTAAAATTTGTATGGAACCAGAAGAGACCCAGAATAGCCAGAGGAATACTGAAAAAGAAAAGCAAAGCTGGCGGCATCGCAATTCCGGACTTCCAGCTCTATTACAAAGCTGTCATCATCAAGACAGTATGGTACTGGCACAAAAACAGACACATTGATCAATGGAACAGAATCGAGAGCCCAGAAATGGACCCTCAACTCTATGGTCAACTCATCTTTGACAAAGCAGGAAAGAATGTCCAGTGGAAAAGAGACAGTCTCTTCAACAAATGGTGTTGGGAAAATTGGACAGCCACATGCAGAAGAATGAAACTGGACCATTTCCTTACACCACACACAAAAATCGACTCCAAATGGTTGAAAGACCTAAACGTGAGACAGGAGACCATCCAAATCCTAAAGGAGAACACAGGTAGCAACCTTTTCGACCTTAGCCGCAGCAACTTCTTCCTAGAAACATCGCCAAAGGCACGGGAAGCCAGGGCAAAAATGAACTACTGGGATTTCATCCAGATAAAAAGCTTTTGCACAGCAAAAGAAACGGTCCACAAAACCAAAAGACAACCGACAGAATGGGAGAAAATATGTGCAAATGACATATCAGAATAAGGGCTAGTATCCAAAATCTATAAAGAACTTATCAAACTCAACACCCAAAGAACAAGTAATCCAATCAAGAAATGGGCAGAAGACATGAACAGACATTTCTCCAAAGAAGACATCCACATGGCCAACAGGCACATGAAAAAGTGCTCAACATCGCTCGGCATCAGGGAAATCCAAATCAAAACCTCAATGAGATACCACCTCACACCAGTCCGATTGGCTAAAATGAACAAGTCAGGGAACGGCAGATGTTGGCGGGGATGTGGAGAAAGGGGAACCCTCCTACACTGTTGGTGGGAATGCAAGCTGGTGCAACCCCTCTGGAAAAGAGTATGGAGGTTCCTCAAACAGTTGAAACTAGAGCTACCGTTCGATCCAGCAATTGCACTACTGGGTATTTACCACAAAGATACAAATGTAGGGACCCGAAGGGGTACGTGTACCCCAATGTTTATAGCAGCAATGTCCACCATAGCCAAACTGTGGAAAGAGCCAAGATGCCCATCGACAGATGAATGGATAAAGAAGAGGTGGTATAGATACACAATGGAATATTATGCAGCCATCAAAAGGAATGAGATCTTGCCATTTGCAACGACGTGGATGGAACTGGAGGGTGTTATGCTGAGTGAAATAAGTCAATCAGAGAAAGACATGTATCACATGACCTCACTGATATGAGGAATTCTTAATCTCAGGAGAGAAACTGAGTGTTACTGCAGTGGTTGGGGGTGGGAGGGATGGGGTGGCTGGGTGCTAGACATTGGGGAGGGTATGTGCTACGGTGAGCGCTGTGAATTGTGCAAGACTGTTGAATCACAGTTCTGTCCTTCTGAAACAAATAACGCACCATATTTTAAGAAAAAAGAAAAAGAAGAAGATAACAGGAGAGGAAGAAAAGGGGAGTATGTCAGAGGGGGAGACGAACCATGAGAGATGAAGGACTCTGAAAGACAAACTGAGGGTTCTAGAGGGGAGGGGGGTAGGGGGATGGGTGAGCCTGGTGATGGGTATGGAGGAGGGCACGTTCTGCATGGAGCACTGGGTGTTATGAACAAACAATGAATCATGGAACACTGCACCAAAAACTAATGATGTAATATATGGCGATTAACATAACTATAAAAAAATTAAAAAAATAATCATGAATGAAAGAGGAGAGATGACAACCAACACCAAAGAAATACAAACAATTATAAGAACATATTATGAGCCACTCTAGGCCAGCAAATTAGATAATCTTGAAGAAATGGATGCATTCCCAGAAATGTATCAACTACCTAAGCTGAACCAGGAAGAAATAGAAAACCTGAAGAGACCTATAACCGCTAATGAGGAAATTGAAGCAGTCATCAAAAATCTCCCAACAAACAGGAGCCCAAGGCCAGATGGCTTCCCAGGGGAATTCCACCAACCATTTAAAGAAGTAGTAATACCTATTCTTCTGAAACTGTTCCAAAAAATAGAAATGGAAGGAAAGCATCCAAACTCGTCTTATGAGGCCATTACCTTGATCCCCAAACCGAACAAAGACCCCATCAAAAAGGAAAATTACAGGTCCATATCCCTGAGGAACATGGATGCAAAACTTCTCACCAAAACGCCAGCCAATAGGATCCAACAGTGCATTAAAAGGATTATTCACCACGACCAAGTGGGATTTACTCCTAGGCTGCAAGGTTGGTTCAACATCTGCAAATCAATCAATGTGATACAATACATTAATAAAAAAAAAGAAAAAGAACCATATGATCCTGTAACTAGATGCAGAAAAAGCATTTGACAAAGTACAGCATCCTTTCTTGAACAAAACTCTTCAGAGTATAGGGAGAGAGGGTACATACCTCAATATCATAAAAGCCATCTATGAATAACCTACAGCCAATATCATTCTCAAGGGGGAAAGGCTGAGAGCTCTTCCCCTAAGGTCAGGAACGCGGCAGGGATGTCCACTCTCACCACTGCTATTCAACATAGTATTAGAAGTCCTAGCCACAGCAGTTAGACAACCAAAAGAAACGAAAGGCATCCAAATCGGCAAAGAGGAAGTCAAACTCTCACTCTTTGCAGATGATATGATACTGTATGTGGAAAACCCAAAAGACTCCACCCCAAAACTGCTAGAACTCATCCAGGAATTCAGTCAAGTGGCAGGATATAAAATCAATGCACAGAAATCCGTGGCATTCCTATACACCAACAACAAGACAGAAGAGAGACAAATCAAGGAGTCGATCCCATTTACAATTGCACCCAAAACCATTAGATACCTAGGAATAAATCTAACCAAAGAGGCAAAGGATCTGTACTCAGAAAACTATAAAATACCCATGAAAGCAATTGAAGAAGACACAAAGAAATGGAAAAACGTTCCATGCTCATGGATTGGGAGAATCAACATTGTGAAGATGTCAATGCTACCTAGAGCAATCTACACATTCAATGCCATCCCCATCAAAATACCA
This sequence comes from Eumetopias jubatus, assembly GCF_037043125.1. Lineage (NCBI taxonomy): Eukaryota > Metazoa > Chordata > Mammalia > Carnivora > Otariidae > Eumetopias > Eumetopias jubatus. The sequence goes on along the minus strand of NW_028274807.1, from coordinate 156,718,148 downwards.
TCCACTTTTTTCACAGACATGGAACAAATAATCCTAAAATTTGTATGGAACCAGAAGAGACCCAGAATAGCCAGAGGAATACTGAAAAAGAAAAGCAAAGCTGGCGGCATCGCAATTCCGGACTTCCAGCTCTATTACAAAGCTGTCATCATCAAGACAGTATGGTACTGGCACAAAAACAGACACATTGATCAATGGAACAGAATCGAGAGCCCAGAAATGGACCCTCAACTCTATGGTCAACTCATCTTTGACAAAGCAGGAAAGAATGTCCAGTGGAAAAGAGACAGTCTCTTCAACAAATGGTGTTGGGAAAATTGGACAGCCACATGCAGAAGAATGAAACTGGACCATTTCCTTACACCACACACAAAAATCGACTCCAAATGGTTGAAAGACCTAAACGTGAGACAGGAGACCATCCAAATCCTAAAGGAGAACACAGGTAGCAACCTTTTCGACCTTAGCCGCAGCAACTTCTTCCTAGAAACATCGCCAAAGGCACGGGAAGCCAGGGCAAAAATGAACTACTGGGATTTCATCCAGATAAAAAGCTTTTGCACAGCAAAAGAAACGGTCCACAAAACCAAAAGACAACCGACAGAATGGGAGAAAATATGTGCAAATGACATATCAGAATAAGGGCTAGTATCCAAAATCTATAAAGAACTTATCAAACTCAACACCCAAAGAACAAGTAATCCAATCAAGAAATGGGCAGAAGACATGAACAGACATTTCTCCAAAGAAGACATCCACATGGCCAACAGGCACATGAAAAAGTGCTCAACATCGCTCGGCATCAGGGAAATCCAAATCAAAACCTCAATGAGATACCACCTCACACCAGTCCGATTGGCTAAAATGAACAAGTCAGGGAACGGCAGATGTTGGCGGGGATGTGGAGAAAGGGGAACCCTCCTACACTGTTGGTGGGAATGCAAGCTGGTGCAACCCCTCTGGAAAACAGTATGGAGGTTCCTCAAACAGTTGAAATTAGAGCTACCGTTCGATCCAGCAATTGCACTACTGGGTATTTACCACAAAGATACAAATGTAGGGACCCGAAGGGGTACGTGTACCCCAATGTTTATAGCAGCAATGTCCACCATAGCCAAACTGTGGAAAGAGCCAAGATGCCCATCGACAGATGAATGGATAAAGAAGAGGTGGTATAGATACACAATGGAATATTATGCAGCCATCAAAAGGAATGAGATCTTGCCATTTGCAACGACGTGGATGGAACTGGAGGGTGTTATGCTGAGTGAAATAAGTCAATCAGAGAAAGACATGTATCACATGACCTCACTGATATGAGGAATTCTTAATCTCAGGAGAGAAACTGAGTGTTACTGCAGTGGTTGGGGGTGGGAGGGATGGGGTGGCTGGGTGCTAGACATTGGGGAGGGTATGTGCTACGGTGAGCGCTGTGAATTGTGCAAGACTGTTGAATCACAGTTCTGTCCTTCTGAAACAAATAACGCACCATATTTTAAGAAAAAAGAAAAAGAAGAAGATAACAGGAGAGGAAGAAAAGGGGAGTATGTCAGAGGGGGAGACGAACCATGAGAGATGAAGGACTCTGAAAGACAAACTGAGGGTTCTAGAGGGGAGGGGGGTAGGGGGATGGGTGAGCCTGGTGATGGGTATGGAGGAGGGCACGTTCTGCATGGAGCACTGGGTGTTATGAACAAACAATGAATCATGGAACACTGCACCAAAAACTAATGATGTAATATATGGCGATTAACATAACTATAAAAAAATTAAAAAAATAATCATGAATGAAAGAGGAGAGATGACAACCAACACCAAAGAAATACAAACAATTATAAGAACATATTATGAGCCACTCTAGGCCAGCAAATTAGATAATCTTGAAGAAATGGATGCATTCCCAGAAATGTATCAACTACCTAAGCTGAACCAGGAAGAAATAGAAAACCTGAAGAGACCTATAACCGCTAATGAGGAAATTGAAGCAGTCATCAAAAATCTCCCAACAAACAGGAGCCCAAGGCCAGATGGCTTCCCAGGGGAATTCCACCAACCATTTAAAGAAGTAGTAATACCTATTCTTCTGAAACTGTTCCAAAAAATAGAAATGGAAGGAAAGCATCCAAACTCGTCTTATGAGGCCATTACCTTGATCCCCAAACCGAACAAAGACCCCATCAAAAAGGAAAATTACAGGTCCATATCCCTGAGGAACATGGATGCAAAACTTCTCACCAAAACGCCAGCCAATAGGATCCAACAGTGCATTAAAAGGATTATTCACCACGACCAAGTGGGATTTACTCCTAGGCTGCAAGGTTGGTTCAACATCTGCAAATCAATCAATGTGATACAATACATTAATAAAAAAAAAGAAAAAGAACCATATGATCCTGTAACTAGATGCAGAAAAAGCATTTGACAAAGTACAGCATCCTTTCTTGAACAAAACTCTTCAGAGTATAGGGAGAGAGGGTACATACCTCAATATCATAAAAGCCATCTATGAATAACCTACAGCCGATATCATTCTCAAGGGGGAAAGGCTGAGAGCTCTTCCCCTAAGGTCAGGAACGCGGCAGGGATGTCCACTCTCACCACTGCTATTCAACATAGTATTAGAAGTCCTAGCCACAGCAGTTAGACAACCAAAAGAAACGAAAGGCATCCAAATCGGCAAAGAGGAAGTCAAACTCTCACTCTTTGCAGATGATATGATACTGTACGTGGAAAACCCAAAAGACTCCACCCCAAAACTGCTAGAACTCATCCAGGAATTCAGTCAAGTGGCAGGATATAAAATCAATGCACAGAAATCCGTGGCATTCCTATACACCAACAACAAGACAGAAGAGAGACAAATCAAGGAGTCGATCCCATTTACAATTGCACCCAAAACCATTAGATACCTAGGAATAAATCTAACCAAAGAGGCAAAGGATCTGTACTCAGAAAACTATAAAATACCCATGAAAGCAATTGAAGAAGACACAAAGAAATGGAAAAACGTTCCATGCTCATGGATTGGGAGAATCAACATTGTGAAGATGTCAATGCTACCTAGAGCAATCTACACATTCAATGCAATCCCCATCAAAATACCATCCACTTTTTTCACAGACATGGAACAAATAATCCTAAAATTTGTATGGAACCAGAAGAGACCCAGAATAGCCAGAGGAATACTGAAAAAGAAAAGCAAAGCTGGCGGCATCGCAATTCCGGACTTCCAGCTCTATTACAAAGCTGTCATCATCAAGACAGTATGGTACTGGCACAAAAACAGACACATTGATCAATGGAACAGAATCGAGAGCCCAGAAATGGACCCTCAACTCTATGGTCAACTCATCTTTGACAAAGCAGGAAAGAATGTCCAGTGGAAAAGAGACAGTCTCTTCAACAAATGGTGTTGGGAAAATTGGACAGCCACATGCAGAAGAATGAAACTGGACCATTTCCTTACACCACACACAAAAATCGACTCCAAATGGTTGAAAGACCTAAACGTGAGACAGGAGACCATCCAAATCCTAAAGGAGAACACAGGTAGCAACCTTTTCGACCTTAGCCGCAGCAACTTCTTCCTAGAAACATCGCCAAAGGCACGGGAAGCCAGGGCAAAAATGAACTACTGGGATTTCATCCAGATAAAAAGCTTTTGCACAGCAAAAGAAACGGTCCACAAAACCAAAAGACAACCGACAGAATGGGAGAAAATATGTGCAAATGACATATCAGAATAAGGGCTAGTATCCAAAATCTATAAAGAACTTATCAAACTCAACACCCAAAGAACAAGTAATCCAATCAAGAAATGGGCAGAAGACATGAACAGACATTTCTCCAAAGAAGACATCCACATGGCCAACAGGCACATGAAAAAGTGCTCAACATCGCTCGGCATCAGGGAAATCCAAATCAAAACCTCAATGAGATACCACCTCACACCAGTCCGATTGGCTAAAATGAACAAGTCAGGGAACGGCAGATGTTGGCGGGGATGTGGAGAAAGGGGAACCCTCCTACACTGTTGGTGGGAATGCAAGCTGGTGCAACCCCTCTGGAAAACAGTATGGAGGTTCCTCAAACAGTTGAAATTAGAGCTACCGTTCGATCCAGCAATTGCACTACTGGGTATTTACCACAAAGATACAAATGTAGGGACCCGAAGGGGTACGTGTACCCCAATGTTTATAGCAGCAATGTCCACCATAGCCAAACTGTGGAAAGAGCCAAGATGCCCATCGACATGAATGGATAAAGAAGAGGTGGTATAGATACACAATGGAATATTATGCAGCCATCAAAAGGAATGAGATCTTGCCATTTGCAACGACGTGGATGGAACTGGAGGGTGTTATGCTGAGTGAAATAAGTCAATCAGAGAAAGACATGTATCACATGACCTCACTGATATGAGGAATTCTTAATCTCAGGAGAGAAACGGAGTGTTACTGCAGTGGTTGGGGGTGGGAGGGATGGGGTGGCTGGGTGCTAGACATTGGGGAGGGTATGTGCTACGGTGAGCGCTGTGAATTGTGCAAGACTGTTGAATCACAGTTCTGTCCTTCTGAAACAAATAACGCACCATATTTTAAGAAAAAAGAAAAAGAAGAAGATAACAGGAGAGGAAGAAAAGGGGAGTATGTCAGAGGGGGAGACGAACCATGAGAGATGAAGGACTCTGAAAGACAAACTGAGGGTTCTAGAGGGGAGGGGGGTAGGGGGATGGGTGAGCCTGGTGATGGGTATGGAGGAGGGCACGTTCTGCATGGAGCACTGGGTGTTATGAACAAACAATGAATCATGGAGCACTGCACCAAAAACTAATGATGTAATATATGGTGATTAACATAACTATAAAAAAATTAAAAAAATAATCATGAATGAAAGAGGAGAGATGACAACCAACACCAAAGAAATACAAACAATTATAAGAACATATTATGAGCCACTCTAGGCCAGCAAATTAGATAATCTTGAAGAAATGGATGCATTCCCAGAAATGTATCAACTACCTAAGCTGAACCAGGAAGAAATAGAAAACCTGAAGAGACCTATAACCGCTAATGAGGAAATTGAAGCAGTCATCAAAAATCTCCCAACAAACAGGAGCCCAAGGCCAGATGGCTTCCCAGGGGAATTCCACCAACCATTTAAAGAAGTAGTAATACCTATTCTTCTGAAACTGTTCCAAAAAATAGAAATGGAAGGAAAGCATCCAAACTCGTCTTATGAGGCCATTACCTTGATCCCCAAACCGAACAAAGACCCCATCAAAAAGGAAAATTACAGGTCCATATCCCTGAGGAACATGGATGCAAAACTTCTCACCAAAACGCCAGCCAATAGGATCCAACAGTGCATTAAAAGGATTATTCACCACGACCAAGTGGGATTTACTCCTAGGCTGCAAGGTTGGTTCAACATCTGCAAATCAATCAATGTGATACAATACATTAATAAAAAAAAAGAAAAAGAACCATATGATCCTGTAACTAGATGCAGAAAAAGCATTTGACAAAGTACAGCATCCTTTCTTGAACAAAACTCTTCAGAGTATAGGGAGAGAGGGTACATACCTCAATATCATAAAAGCCATCTATGAATAACCTACAGCCGATATCATTCTCAAGGGGGAAAGGCTGAGAGCTCTTCCCCTAAGGTCAGGAACGCGGCAGGGATGTCCACTCTCACCACTGCTATTCAACATAGTATTAGAAGTCCTAGCCACAGCAGTTAGACAACCAAAAGAAACGAAAGGCATCCAAATCGGCAAAGAGGAAGTCAAACTCTCACTCTTTGCAGATGATATGATACTGTATGTGGAAAACCCAAAAGACTCCACCCCAAAACTGCTAGAACTCATCCAGGAATTCAGTCAAGTGGCAGGATATAAAATCAATGCACAGAAATCCGTGGCATTCCTATACACCAACAACAAGACAGAAGAGAGACAAATCAAGGAGTCGATCCCATTTACAATTGCACCCAAAACCATTAGATACCTAGGAATAAATCTAACCAAAGAGGCAAAGGATCTGTACTCAGAAAACTATAAAATACCCATGAAAGCAATTGAAGAAGACACAAAGAAATGGAAAAACGTTCCATGCTCATGGATTGGGAGAATCAACATTGTGAAGATGTCAATGCTACCTAGAGCAATCTACACATTCAATGCCATCCCCATCAAAATACCATCCACTTTTTTCACAGACATGGAACAAATAATCCTAAAATTTGTATGGAACCAGAAGAGACCCAGAATAGCCAGAGGAATACTGAAAAAGAAAAGCAAAGCTGGCGGCATCGCAATTCCGGACTTCCAGCTCTATTACAAAGCTGTCATCATCAAGACAGTATGGTACTGGCACAAAAACAGACACATTGATCAATGGAACAGAATCGAGAGCCCAGAAATGGACCCTCAACTCTATGGTCAACTCATCTTTGACAAAGCAGGAAAGAATGTCCAGTGGAAAAGAGACAGTCTCTTCAACAAATGGTGTTGGGAAAATTGGACAGCCACATGCAGAAGAATGAAACTGGACCATTTCCTTACACCACACACAAAAATCGACTCCAAATGGTTGAAAGACCTAAACGTGAGACAGGAGACCATCCAAATCCTAAAGGAGAACACAGGTAGCAACCTTTTCGACCTTAGCCGCAGCAACTTCTTCCTAGAAACATCGCCAAAGGCACGGGAAGCCAGGGCAAAAATGAACTACTGGGATTTCATCCAGATAAAAAGCTTTTGCACAGCAAAAGAAACGGTCCACAAAACCAAAAGACAACCGACAGAATGGGAGAAAATATTTGCAAATGACATATCAGAATAAGGGCTAGTATCCAAAATCTATAAAGAACTTATCAAACTCAACACCCAAAGAACAAGTAATCCAATCAAGAAATGGGCAGAAGACATGAACAGACATTTCTCCAAAGAAGACATCCACATGGCCAACAGGCACATGAAAAAGTGCTCAACATCGCTCGGCATCAGGGAAATCCAAATCAAAACCTCAATGAGATACCACCTCACACCAGTCCGATTGGCTAAAATGAACAAGTCAGGGAACGGCAGATGTTGGCGGGGATGTGGAGAAAGGGGAACCCTCCTACACTGTTGGTGGGAATGCAAGCTGGTGCAACCCCTCTGGAAAACAGTATGGAGGTTCCTCAAACAGTTGAAATTAGAGCTACCGTTCGATCCAGCAATTGCACTACTGGGTATTTACCACAAAGATACAAATGTAGGGACCCGAAGGGGTACGTGTACCCCAATGTTTATAGCAGCAATGTCCACCATAGCCAAACTGTGGAAAGAGCCAAGATGCCCATCGACATGAATGGATAAAGAAGAGGTGGTATAGATACACAATGGAATATTATGCAGCCATCAAAAGGAATGAGATCTTGCCATTTGCAACGACGTGGATGGAACTGGAGGGTGTTATGCTGAGTGAAATAAGTCAATCAGAGAAAGACATGTATCACATGACCTCACTGATATGAGGAATTCTTAATCTCAGGAGAGAAACGGAGTGTTACTGCAGTGGTTGGGGGTGGGAGGGATGGGGTGGCTGGGTGCTAGACATTGGGGAGGGTATGTGCTACGGTGAGCGCTGTGAATTGTGCAAGACTGTTGAATCACAGTTCTGTCCTTCTGAAACAAATAACGCACCATATTTTAAGAAAAAAGAAAAAGAAGAAGATAACAGGAGAGGAAGAAAAGGGGAGTATGTCAGAGGGGGAGACGAACCATGAGAGATGAAGGACTCTGAAAGACAAACTGAGGGTTCTAGAGGGGAGGGGGGTAGGGGGATGGGTGAGCCTGGTGATGGGTATGGAGGAGGGCACGTTCTGCATGGAGCACTGGGTGTTATGAACAAACAATGAATCATGGAGCACTGCACCAAAAACTAATGATGTAATATATGGTGATTAACATAACTATAAAAAAATTAAAAAAATAATCATGAATGAAAGAGGAGAGATGACAACCAACACCAAAGAAATACAAACAATTATAAGAACATATTATGAGCCACTCTAGGCCAGCAAATTAGATAATCTTGAAGAAATGGATGCATTCCCAGAAATGTATCAACTACCTAAGCTGAACCAGGAAGAAATAGAAAACCTGAAGAGACCTATAACCGCTAATGAGGAAATTGAAGCAGTCATCAAAAATCTCCCAACAAACAGGAGCCCAAGGCCAGATGGCTTCCCAGGGGAATTCCACCAACCATTTAAAGAAGTAGTAATACCTATTCTTCTGAAACTGTTCCAAAAAATAGAAATGGAAGGAAAGCATCCAAACTCGTCTTATGAGGCCATTACCTTGATCCCCAAACCGAACAAAGACCCCATCAAAAAGGAAAATTACAGGTCCATATCCCTGAGGAACATGGATGCAAAACTTCTCACCAAAACGCCAGCCAATAGGATCCAACAGTGCATTAAAAGGATTATTCACCACGACCAAGTGGGATTTACTCCTAGGCTGCAAGGTTGGTTCAACATCTGCAAATCAATCAATGTGATACAATACATTAATAAAAAAAAAGAAAAAGAACCATATGATCCTGTAACTAGATGCAGAAAAAGCATTTGACAAAGTACAGCATCCTTTCTTGAACAAAACTCTTCAGAGTATAGGGAGAGAGGGTACATACCTCAATATCATAAAAGCCATCTATGAATAACCTACAGCCAATATCATTCTCAAGGGGGAAAGGCTGAGAGCTCTTCCCCTAAGGTCAGGAACGCGGCAGGGATGTCCACTCTCACCACTGCTATTCAACATAGTATTAGAAGTCCTAGCCACAGCAGTTAGACAACCAAAAGAAACGAAAGGCATCCAAATCGGCAAAGAGGAAGTCAAACTCTCACTCTTTGCAGATGATATGATACTGTATGTGGAAAACCCAAAAGACTCCACCCCAAAACTGCTAGAACTCATCCAGGAATTCAGTCAAGTGGCAGGATATAAAATCAATGCACAGAAATCCGTGGCATTCCTATACACCAACAACAAGACAGAAGAGAGACAAATCAAGGAGTCGATCCCATTTACAATTGCACCCAAAACCATTAGATACCTAGGAATAAATCTAACCAAAGAGGCAAAGGATCTGTACTCAGAAAACTATAAAATACCCATGAAAGCAATTGAAGAAGACACAAAGAAATGGAAAAACGTTCCATGCTCATGGATTGGGAGAATCAACATTGTGAAGATGTCAATGCTACCTAGAGCAATCTACACATTCAATGCCATCCCCATCAAAATACCATCCACTTTTTTCACAGACATGGAACAAATAATCCTAAAATTTGTATGGAACCAGAAGAGACCCAGAATAGCCAGAGGAATACTGAAAAAGAAAAGCAAAGCTGGCGGCATCGCAATTCCGGACTTCCAGCTCTATTACAAAGCTGTCATCATCAAGACAGTATGGTACTGGCACAAAAACAGACACATTGATCAATGGAACAGAATCGAGAGCCCAGAAATGGACCCTCAACTCTATGGTCAACTCATCTTTGACAAAGCAGGAAAGAATGTCCAGTGGAAAAGAGACAGTCTCTTCAACAAATGGTGTTGGGAAAATTGGACAGCCACATGCAGAAGAATGAAACTGGACCATTTCCTTACACCACACACAAAAATCGACTCCAAATGGTTGAAAGACCTAAACGTGAGACAGGAGACCATCCAAATCCTAAAGGAGAACACAGGTAGCAACCTTTTCGACCTTAGCCGCAGCAACTTCTTCCTAGAAACATCGCCAAAGGCACGGGAAGCCAGGGCAAAAATGAACTACTGGGATTTCATCCAGATAAAAAGCTTTTGCACAGCAAAAGAAACGGTCCACAAAACCAAAAGACAACCGACAGAATGGGAGAAAATATTTGCAAATGACATATCAGAATAAGGGCTAGTATCCAAAATCTATAAAGAACTTATCAAACTCAACACCCAAAGAACAAGTAATCCAATCAAGAAATGGGCAGAAGACATGAACAGACATTTCTCCAAAGAAGACATCCACATGGCCAACAGGCACATGAAAAAGTGCTCAACATCGCTCGGCATCAGGGAAATCCAAATCAAAACCTCAATGAGATACCACCTCACACCAGTCCGATTGGCTAAAATGAACAAGTCAGGGAACGGCAGATGTTGGCGGGGATGTGGAGAAAGGGGAACCCTCCTACACTGTTGGTGGGAATGCAAGCTGGTGCAACCCCTCTGGAAAACAGTATGGAGGTTCCTCAAACAGTTGAAATTAGAGCTACCGTTCGATCCAGCAATAGCACTACTGGGTATTTACCACAAAGATACAAATGTAGGGACCCGAAGGGGTACGTGTACCCCAATGTTTATAGCAGCAATGTCCACCATAGCCAAACTGTGGAAAGAGCCAAGATGCCCATCGACAGATGAATGGATAAAGAAGAGGTGGTATAGATACACAATGGAATATTATGCAGCCATCAAAAGGAATGAGATCTTGCCATTTGCAACGACGTGGATGGAACTGGAGGGTGTTATGCTGAGTGAAATAAGTCAATCAGAGAAAGACATGTATCACATGACCTCACTGATATGAGGAATTCTTAATCTCAGGAGAGAAACTGAGTGTTACTGCAGTGGTTGGGGGTGGGAGGGATGGGGTGGCTGGGTGCTAGACATTGGGGAGGGTATGTGCTACGGTGAGCGCTGTGAATTGTGCAAGACTGTTGAATCACAGTTCTGTCCTTCTGAAACAAATAACGCACCATATTTTAAGAAAAAAGAAAAAGAAGAAGATAACAGGAGAGGAAGAAAAGGGGAGTATGTCAGAGGGGGAGACGAACCATGAGAGATGAAGGACTCTGAAAGACAAACTGAGGGTTCTAGAGGGGAGGGGGGTAGGGGGATGGGTGAGCCTGGTGATGGGTATGGAGGAGGGCACGTTCTGCATGGAGCACTGGGTGTTATGAACAAACAATGAATCATGGAGCACTGCACCAAAAACTAATGATGTAATATATGGTGATTAACATAACTATAAAAAAATTAAAAAAATAATCATGAATGAAAGAGGAGAGATGACAACCAACACCAAAGAAATACAAACAATTATAAGAACATATTATGAGCCACTCTAGGCCAGCAAATTAGATAATCTTGAAGAAATGGATGCATTCCCAGAAATGTATCAACTACCTAAGCTGAACCAGGAAGAAATAGAAAACCTGAAGAGACCTATAACCGCTAATGAGGAAATTGAAGCAGTCATCAAAAATCTCCCAACAAACAGGAGCCCAAGGCCAGATGGCTTCCCAGGGGAATTCCACCAACCATTTAAAGAAGTAGTAATACCTATTCTTCTGAAACTGTTCCAAAAAATAGAAATGGAAGGAAAGCATCCAAACTCGTCTTATGAGGCCATTACCTTGATCCCCAAACCGAACAAAGACCCCATCAAAAAGGAAAATTACAGGTCCATATCCCTGAGGAACATGGATGCAAAACTTCTCACCAAAACGCCAGCCAATAGGATCCAACAGTGCATTAAAAGGATTATTCACCACGACCAAGTGGGATTTACTCCTAGGCTGCAAGGTTGGTTCAACATCTGCAAATCAATCAATGTGATACAATACATTAATAAAAAAAAAGAAAAAGAACCATATGATCCTGTAACTAGATGCAGAAAAAGCATTTGACAAAGTACAGCATCCTTTCTTGAACAAAACTCTTCAGAGTATAGGGAGAGAGGGTACATACCTCAATATCATAAAAGCCATCTATGAATAACCTACAGCCAATATCATTCTCAAGGGGGAAAGGCTGAGAGCTCTTCCCCTAAGGTCAGGAACGCGGCAGGGATGTCCACTCTCACCACTGCTATTCAACATAGTATTAGAAGTCCTAGCCACAGCAGTTAGACAACCAAAAGAAACGAAAGGCATCCAAATCGGCAAAGAGGAAGTCAAACTCTCACTCTTTGCAGATGATATGATACTGTATGTGGAAAACCCAAAAGACTCCACCCCAAAACTGCTAGAACTCATCCAGGAATTCAGTCAAGTGGCAGGATATAAAATCAATGCACAGAAATCCGTGGCATTCCTATACACCAACAACAAGACAGAAGAGAGACAAATCAAGGAGTCGATCCCATTTACAATTGCACCCAAAACCATTAGATACCTAGGAATAAATCTAACCAAAGAGGCAAAGGATCTGTACTCAGAAAACTATAAAATACCCATGAAAGCAATTGAAGAAGACACAAAGAAATGGAAAAACGTTCCATGCTCATGGATTGGGAGAATCAACATTGTGAAGATGTCAATGCTACCTAGAGCAATCTACACATTCAATGCCATCCCCATCAAAATACCATCCACTTTTTTCACAGACATGGAACAAATAATCCTAAAATTTGTATGGAACCAGAAGAGACCCAGAATAGCCAGAGGAATACTGAAAAAGAAAAGCAAAGCTGGCGGCATCGCAATTCCGGACTTCCAGCTCTATTACAAAGCTGTCATCATCAAGACAGTATGGTACTGGCACAAAAACAGACACATTGATCAATGGAACAGAATCGAGAGCCCAGAAATGGACCCTCAACTCTATGGTCAACTCATCTTTGACAAAGCAGGAAAGAATGTCCAGTGGAAAAGAGACAGTCTCTTCAACAAATGGTGTTGGGAAAATTGGACAGCCACATGCAGAAGAATGAAACTGGACCATTTCCTTACACCACACACAAAAATCGACTCCAAATGGTTGAAAGACCTAAACGTGAGACAGGAGACCATCCAAATCCTAAAGGAGAACACAGGTAGCAACCTTTTCGACCTTAGCCGCAGCAACTTCTTCCTAGAAACATCGCCAAAGGCACGGGAAGCCAGGGCAAAAATGAACTACTGGGATTTCATCCAGATAAAAAGCTTTTGCACAGCAAAAGAAACGGTCCACAAAACCAAAAGACAACCGACAGAATGGGAGAAAATATGTGCAAATGACATATCAGAATAAGGGCTAGTATCCAAAATCTATAAAGAACTTATCAAACTCAACACCCAAAGAACAAGTAATCCAATCAAGAAATGGGCAGAAGACATGAACAGACATTTCTCCAAAGAAGACATCCACATGGCCAACAGGCACATGAAAAAGTGCTCAACATCGCTCGGCATCAGGGAAATCCAAATCAAAACCTCAATGAGATACCACCTCACACCAGTCCGATTGGCTAAAATGAACAAGTCAGGGAACGGCAGATGTTGGCGGGGATGTGGAGAAAGGGGAACCCTCCTACACTGTTGGTGGGAATGCAAGCTGGTGCAACCCCTCTGGAAAACAGTATGGAGGTTCCTCAAACAGTTGAAATTAGAGCTACCGTTCGATCCAGCAATTGCACTACTGGGTATTTACCACAAAGATACAAATGTAGGGACCCGAAGGGGTACGTGTACCCCAATGTTTATAGCAGCAATGTCCACCATAGCCAAACTGTGGAAAGAGCCAAGATGCCCATCGACATGAATGGATAAAGAAGAGGTGGTATAGATACACAATGGAATATTATGCAGCCATCAAAAGGAATGAGATCTTGCCATTTGCAACGACGTGGATGGAACTGGAGGGTGTTATGCTGAGTGAAATAAGTCAATCAGAGAAAGACATGTATCACATGACCTCACTGATATGAGGAATTCTTAATCTCAGGAGAGAAACGGAGTGTTACTGCAGTGGTTGGGGGTGGGAGGGATGGGGTGGCTGGGTGCTAGACATTGGGGAGGGTATGTGCTACGGTGAGCGCTGTGAATTGTGCAAGACTGTTGAATCACAGTTCTGTCCTTCTGAAACAAATAACGCACCATATTTTAAGAAAAAAGAAAAAGAAGAAGATAACAGGAGAGGAAGAAAAGGGGAGTATGTCAGAGGGGGAGACGAACCATGAGAGATGAAGGACTCTGAAAGACAAACTGAGGGTTCTAGAGGGGAGGGGGGTAGGGGGATGGGTGAGCCTGGTGATGGGTATGGAGGAGGGCACGTTCTGCATGGAGCACTGGGTGTTATGAACAAACAATGAATCATGGAGCACTGCACCAAAAACTAATGATGTAATATATGGTGATTAACATAACTATAAAAAAATTAAAAAAATAATCATGAATGAAAGAGGAGAGATGACAACCAACACCAAAGAAATACAAACAATTATAAGAACATATTATGAGCCACTCTAGGCCAGCAAATTAGATAATCTTGAAGAAATGGATGCATTCCCAGAAATGTATCAACTACCTAAGCTGAACCAGGAAGAAATAGAAAACCTGAAGAGACCTATAACCGCTAATGAGGAAATTGAAGCAGTCATCAAAAATCTCCCAACAAACAGGAGCCCAAGGCCAGATGGCTTCCCAGGGGAATTCCACCAACCATTTAAAGAAGTAGTAATACCTATTCTTCTGAAACTGTTCCAAAAAATAGAAATGGAAGGAAAGCATCCAAACTCGTCTTATGAGGCCATTACCTTGATCCCCAAACCGAACAAAGACCCCATCAAAAAGGAAAATTACAGGTCCATATCCCTGAGGAACATGGATGCAAAACTTCTCACCAAAACGCCAGCCAATAGGATCCAACAGTGCATTAAAAGGATTATTCACCACGACCAAGTGGGATTTACTCCTAGGCTGCAAGGTTGGTTCAACATCTGCAAATCAATCAATGTGATACAATACATTAATAAAAAAAAAGAAAAAGAACCATATGATCCTGTAACTAGATGCAGAAAAAGCATTTGACAAAGTACAGCATCCTTTCTTGAACAAAACTCTTCAGAGTATAGGGAGAGAGGGTACATACCTCAATATCATAAAAGCCATCTATGAATAACCTACAGCCAATATCATTCTCAAGGGGGAAAGGCTGAGAGCTCTTCCCCTAAGGTCAGGAACGCGGCAGGGATGTCCACTCTCACCACTGCTATTCAACATAGTATTAGAAGTCCTAGCCACAGCAGTTAGACAACCAAAAGAAACGAAAGGCATCCAAATCGGCAAAGAGGAAGTCAAACTCTCACTCTTTGCAGATGATATGATACTGTATGTGGAAAACCCAAAAGACTCCACCCCAAAACTGCTAGAACTCATCCAGGAATTCAGTCAAGTGGCAGGATATAAAATCAATGCACAGAAATCCGTGGCATTCCTATACACCAACAACAAGACAGAAGAGAGACAAATCAAGGAGTCGATCCCATTTACAATTGCACCCAAAACCATTAGATACCTAGGAATAAATCTAACCAAAGAGGCAAAGGATCTGTACTCAGAAAACTATAAAATACCCATGAAAGCAATTGAAGAAGACACAAAGAAATGGAAAAACGTTCCATGCTCATGGATTGGGAGAATCAACATTGTGAAGATGTCAATGCTACCTAGAGCAATCTACACATTCAATGCCATCCCCATCAAAATACCATCCACTTTTTTCACAGACATGGAACAAATAATCCTAAAATTTGTATGGAACCAGAAGAGACCCAGAATAGCCAGAGGAATACTGAAAAAGAAAAGCAAAGCTGGCGGCATCGCAATTCCGGACTTCCAGCTCTATTACAAAGCTGTCATCATCAAGACAGTATGGTACTGGCACAAAAACAGACACATTGATCAATGGAACAGAATCGAGAGCCCAGAAATGGACCCTCAACTCTATGGTCAACTCATCTTTGACAAAGCAGGAAAGAATGTCCAGTGGAAAAGAGACAGTCTCTTCAACAAATGGTGTTGGGAAAATTGGACAGCCACATGCAGAAGAATGAAACTGGACCATTTCCTTACACCACACACAAAAATCGACTCCAAATGGTTGAAAGACCTAAACGTGAGACAGGAGACCATCCAAATCCTAAAGGAGAACACAGGTAGCAACCTTTTCGACCTTAGCCGCAGCAACTTCTTCCTAGAAACATCGCCAAAGGCACGGGAAGCCAGGGCAAAAATGAACTACTGGGATTTCATCCAGATAAAAAGCTTTTGCACAGCAAAAGAAACGGTCCACAAAACCAAAAGACAACCGACAGAATGGGAGAAAATATGTGCAAATGACATATCAGAATAAGGGCTAGTATCCAAAATCTATAAAGAACTTATCAAACTCAACACCCAAAGAACAAGTAATCCAATCAAGAAATGGGCAGAAGACATGAACAGACATTTCTCCAAAGAAGACATCCACATGGCCAACAGGCACATGAAAAAGTGCTCAACATCGCTCGGCATCAGGGAAATCCAAATCAAAACCTCAATGAGATACCACCTCACACCAGTCCGATTGGCTAAAATGAACAAGTCAGGGAACGGCAGATGTTGGCGGGGATGTGGAGAAAGGGGAACCCTCCTACACTGTTGGTGGGAATGCAAGCTGGTGCAACCCCTCTGGAAAACAGTATGGAGGTTCCTCAAACAGTTGAAATTAGAGCTACCGTTCGATCCAGCAATAGCACTACTGGGTATTTACCACAAAGATACAAATGTAGGGACCCGAAGGGGTACGTGTACCCCAATGTTTATAGCAGCAATGTCCACCATAGCCAAACTGTGGAAAGAGCCAAGATGCCCATCGACAGATGAATGGATAAAGAAGAGGTGGTATAGATACACAATGGAATATTATGCAGCCATCAAAAGGAATGAGATCTTGCCATTTGCAACGACGTGGATGGAACTGGAGGGTGTTATGCTGAGTGAAATAAGTCAATCAGAGAAAGACATGTATCACATGACCTCACTGATATGAGGAATTCTTAATCTCAGGAGAGAAACTGAGTGTTACTGCAGTGGTTGGGGGTGGGAGGGATGGGGTGGCTGGGTGCTAGACATTGGGGAGGGTATGTGCTACGGTGAGCGCTGTGAATTGTGCAAGACGGTTGAATCACAGTTCTGTCCTTCTGAAACAAATAACGCACCATATTTTAAGAAAAAAGAAAAAGAAGAAGATAACAGGAGAGGAAGAAAAGGGGAGTATGTCAGAGGGGGAGACGAACCATGAGAGATGAAGGACTCTGAAAGACAAACTGAGGGTTCTAGAGGGGAGGGGGGTAGGGGGATGGGTGAGCCTGGTGATGGGTATGGAGGAGGGCACGTTCTGCATGGAGCACTGGGTGTTATGAACAAACAATGAATCATGGAACACTGCACCAAAAACTAATGATGTAATATATGGCGATTAACATAACTATAAAAAAATTAAAAAAATAATCATGAATGAAAGAGGAGAGATGACAACCAACACCAAAGAAATACAAACAATTATAAGAACATATTATGAGCCACTCTAGGCCAGCAAATTAGATAATCTTGAAGAAATGGATGCATTCCCAGAAATGTATCAACTACCTAAGCTGAACCAGGAAGAAATAGAAAACCTGAAGAGACCTATAACCGCTAATGAGGAAATTGAAGCAGTCATCAAAAATCTCCCAACAAACAGGAGCCCAAGGCCAGATGGCTTCCCAGGGGAATTCCACCAACCATTTAAAGAAGTAGTAATACCTATTCTTCTGAAACTGTTCCAAAAAATAGAAATGGAAGGAAAGCATCCAAACTCGTCTTATGAGGCCATTACCTTGATCCCCAAACCGAACAAAGACCCCATCAAAAAGGAAAATTACAGGTCCATATCCCTGAGGAACATGGATGCAAAACTTCTCACCAAAACGCCAGCCAATAGGATCCAACAGTGCATTAAAAGGATTATTCACCACGACCAAGTGGGATTTACTCCTAGGCTGCAAGGTTGGTTCAACATCTGCAAATCAATCAATGTGATACAATACATTAATAAAAAAAAAGAAAAAGAACCATATGATCCTGTAACTAGATGCAGAAAAAGCATTTGACAAAGTACAGCATCCTTTCTTGAACAAAACTCTTCAGAGTATAGGGAGAGAGGGTACATACCTCAATATCATAAAAGCCATCTATGAATAACCTACAGCCAATATCATTCTCAAGGGGGAAAGGCTGAGAGCTCTTCCCCTAAGGTCAGGAACGCGGCAGGGATGTCCACTCTCACCACTGCTATTCAACATAGTATTAGAAGTCCTAGCCACAGCAGTTAGACAACCAAAAGAAACGAAAGGCATCCAAATCGGCAAAGAGGAAGTCAAACTCTCACTCTTTGCAGATGATATGATACTGTATGTGGAAAACCCAAAAGACTCCACCCCAAAACTGCTAGAACTCATCCAGGAATTCAGTCAAGTGGCAGGATATAAAATCAATGCACAGAAATCCGTGGCATTCCTATACACCAACAACAAGACAGAAGAGAGACAAATCAAGGAGTCGATCCCATTTACAATTGCACCCAAAACCATTAGATACCTAGGAATAAATCTAACCAAAGAGGCAAAGGATCTGTACTCAGAAAACTATAAAATACCCATGAAAGCAATTGAAGAAGACACAAAGAAATGGAAAAACGTTCCATGCTCATGGATTGGGAGAATCAACATTGTGAAGATGTCAATGCTACCTAGAGCAATCTACACATTCAATGCCATCCCCATCAAAATACCATCCACTTTTTTCACAGACATGGAACAAATAATCCTAAAATTTGTATGGAACCAGAAGAGACCCAGAATAGCCAGAGGAATACTGAAAAAGAAAAGCAAAGCTGGCGGCATCGCAATTCCGGACTTCCAGCTCTATTACAAAGCTGTCATCATCAAGACAGTATGGTACTGGCACAAAAACAGACACATTGATCAATGGAACAGAATCGAGAGCCCAGAAATGGACCCTCAACTCTATGGTCAACTCATCTTTGACAAAGCAGGAAAGAATGTCCAGTGGAAAAGAGACAGTCTCTTCAACAAATGGTGTTGGGAAAATTGGACAGCCACATGCAGAAGAATGAAACTGGACCATTTCCTTACACCACACACAAAAATCGACTCCAAATGGTTGAAAGACCTAAACGTGAGACAGGAGACCATCCAAATCCTAAAGGAGAACACAGGTAGCAACCTTTTCGACCTTAGCCGCAGCAACTTCTTCCTAGAAACATCGCCAAAGGCACGGGAAGCCAGGGCAAA
Source organism: Eumetopias jubatus (assembly GCF_037043125.1). Classification (NCBI taxonomy): domain Eukaryota; kingdom Metazoa; phylum Chordata; class Mammalia; order Carnivora; family Otariidae; genus Eumetopias; species Eumetopias jubatus. Next base: position 156,699,009 of record NW_028274807.1, on the reverse strand, counting down.
AATGAACTACTGGGATTTCATCCAGATAAAAAGCTTTTGCACAGCAAAAGAAACGGTCCACAAAACCAAAAGACAACCGACAGAATGGGAGAAAATATTTGCAAATGACATATCAGAATAAGGGCTAGTATCCAAAATCTATAAAGAACTTATCAAACTCAACACCCAAAGAACAAGTAATCCAATCAAGAAATGGGCAGAAGACATGAACAGACATTTCTCCAAAGAAGACATCCACATGGCCAACAGGCACATGAAAAAGTGCTCAACATCGCTCGGCATCAGGGAAATCCAAATCAAAACCTCAATGAGATACCACCTCACACCAGTCCGATTGGCTAAAATGAACAAGTCAGGGAACGGCAGATGTTGGCGGGGATGTGGAGAAAGGGGAACCCTCCTACACTGTTGGTGGGAATGCAAGCTGGTGCAACCCCTCTGGAAAACAGTATGGAGGTTCCTCAAACAGTTGAAATTAGAGCTACCGTTCGATCCAGCAATTGCACTACTGGGTATTTACCACAAAGATACAAATGTAGGGACCCGAAGGGGTACGTGTACCCCAATGTTTATAGCAGCAATGTCCACCATAGCCAAACTGTGGAAAGAGCCAAGATGCCCATCGACATGAATGGATAAAGAAGAGGTGGTATAGATACACAATGGAATATTATGCAGCCATCAAAAGGAATGAGATCTTGCCATTTGCAACGACGTGGATGGAACTGGAGGGTGTTATGCTGAGTGAAATAAGTCAATCAGAGAAAGACATGTATCACATGACCTCACTGATATGAGGAATTCTTAATCTCAGGAGAGAAACGGAGTGTTACTGCAGTGGTTGGGGGTGGGAGGGATGGGGTGGCTGGGTGCTAGACATTGGGGAGGGTATGTGCTACGGTGAGCGCTGTGAATTGTGCAAGACTGTTGAATCACAGTTCTGTCCTTCTGAAACAAATAACGCACCATATTTTAAGAAAAAAGAAAAAGAAGAAGATAACAGGAGAGGAAGAAAAGGGGAGTATGTCAGAGGGGGAGACGAACCATGAGAGATGAAGGACTCTGAAAGACAAACTGAGGGTTCTAGAGGGGAGGGGGGTAGGGGGATGGGTGAGCCTGGTGATGGGTATGGAGGAGGGCACGTTCTGCATGGAGCACTGGGTGTTATGAACAAACAATGAATCATGGAGCACTGCACCAAAAACTAATGATGTAATATATGGTGATTAACATAACTATAAAAAAATTAAAAAAATAATCATGAATGAAAGAGGAGAGATGACAACCAACACCAAAGAAATACAAACAATTATAAGAACATATTATGAGCCACTCTAGGCCAGCAAATTAGATAATCTTGAAGAAATGGATGCATTCCCAGAAATGTATCAACTACCTAAGCTGAACCAGGAAGAAATAGAAAACCTGAAGAGACCTATAACCGCTAATGAGGAAATTGAAGCAGTCATCAAAAATCTCCCAACAAACAGGAGCCCAAGGCCAGATGGCTTCCCAGGGGAATTCTACCAACCATTTAAAGAAGTAGTAATACCTATTCTTCTGAAACTGTTCCAAAAAATAGAAATGGAAGGAAAGCATCCAAACTCGTCTTATGAGGCCATTACCTTGATCCCCAAACCGAACAAAGACCCCATCAAAAAGGAAAATTACAGGTCCATATCCCTGAGGAACATGGATGCAAAACTTCTCACCAAAACGCCAGCCAATAGGATCCAACAGTGCATTAAAAGGATTATTCACCACGACCAAGTGGGATTTACTCCTAGGCTGCAAGGTTGGTTCAACATCTGCAAATCAATCAATGTGATACAATACATTAATAAAAAAAAAGAAAAAGAACCATATGATCCTGTAACTAGATGCAGAAAAAGCATTTGACAAAGTACAGCATCCTTTCTTGAACAAAACTCTTCAGAGTATAGGGAGAGAGGGTACATACCTCAATATCATAAAAGCCATCTATGAATAACCTACAGCCAATATCATTCTCAAGGGGGAAAGGCTGAGAGCTCTTCCCCTAAGGTCAGGAAGGCGGCAGGGATGTCCACTCTCACCACTGCTATTCAACATAGTATTAGAAGTCCTAGCCACAGCAATTAGACAACCAAAAGAAACGAAAGGCATCCAAATCGGCAAAGAGGAAGTCAAACTCTCACTCTTTGCAGATGATATGATACTGTATGTGGAAAACCCAAAAGACTCCACCCCAAAACTGCTAGAACTCATACAGGAATTCAGTCAAGTGGCAGGATATAAAATCAATGCACAGAAATCCGTGGCATTCCTATACACCAACAACAAGACAGAAGAGAGACAAATCAAGGAGTCGATCCCATTTACAATTGCACCCAAAACCATTAGATACCTAGGAATAAATCTAACCAAAGAGGCAAAGGATCTGTACTCAGAAAACTATAAAATACCCATGAAAGCAATTGAAGAAGACACAAAGAAATGGAAAAACGTTCCATGCTCATGGATTGGGAGAATCAACATTGTGAAGATGTCAATGCTACCTAGAGCAATCTACACATTCAATGCCATCCCCATCAAAATACCATCCACTTTTTTCACAGACATGGAACAAATAATCCTAAAATTTGTATGGAACCAGAAGAGACCCAGAATAGCCAGAGGAATACTGAAAAAGAAAAGCAAAGCTGGCGGCATCGCAATTCCGGACTTCCAGCTCTATTACAAAGCTGTCATCATCAAGACAGTATGGTACTGGCACAAAAACAGACACATTGATCAATGGAACAGAATCGAGAGCCCAGAAATGGACCCTCAACTCTATGGTCAACTCATCTTTGACAAAGCAGGAAAGAATGTCCAGTGGAAAAGAGACAGTCTCTTCAACAAATGGTGTTGGGAAAATTGGACAGCCACATGCAGAAGAATGAAACTGGACCATTTCCTTACACCACACACAAAAATCGACTCCAAATGGTTGAAAGACCTAAACGTGAGACAGGAGACCATCCAAATCCTAAAGGAGAACACAGGTAGCAACCTTTTCGACCTTAGCCGCAGCAACTTCTTCCTAGAAACATCGCCAAAGGCACGGGAAGCCAGGGCAAAAATGAACTACTGGGATTTCATCCAGATAAAAAGCTTTTGCACAGCAAAAGAAACGGTCCACAAAACCAAAAGACAACCGACAGAATGGGAGAAAATATTTGCAAATGACATATCAGAATAAGGGCTAGTATCCAAAATCTATAAAGAACTTATCAAACTCAACACCCAAAGAACAAGTAATCCAATCAAGAAATGGGCAGAAGACATGAACAGACATTTCTCCAAAGAAGACATCCACATGGCCAACAGGCACATGAAAAAGTGCTCAACATCGCTCGGCATCAGGGAAATCCAAATCAAAACCTCAATGAGATACCACCTCACACCAGTCAGATTGGCTAAAATGAACAAGTCAGGGAACGGCAGATGTTGGCGGGGATGTGGAGAAAGGGGAACCCTCCTACACTGTTGGTGGGAATGCAAGCTGGTGCAACCCCTCTGGAAAACAGTATGGAGGTTCCTCAAACAGTTGAAATTAGAGCTACCGTTCGATCCAGCAATAGCACTACTGGGTATTTACCACAAAGATACAAATGTAGGGACCCGAAGGGGTACGTGTACCCCAATGTTTATAGCAGCAATGTCCACCATAGCCAAACTGTGGAAAGAGCCAAGATGCCCATCGACAGATGAATGGATAAAGAAGAGGTGGTATAGATACACAATGGAATATTATGCAGCCATCAAAAGGAATGAGATCTTGCCATTTGCAACGACGTGGATGGAACTGGAGGGTGTTATGCTGAGTGAAATAAGTCAATCAGAGAAAGACATGTATCACATGACCTCACTGATATGAGGAATTCTTAATCTCAGGAGAGAAACTGAGTGTTACTGCAGTGGTTGGGGGTGGGAGGGATGGGGTGGCTGGGTGCTAGACATTGGGGAGGGTATGTGCTACGGTGAGCGCTGTGAATTGTGCAAGACGGTTGAATCACAGTTCTGTCCTTCTGAAACAAATAACGCACCATATTTTAAGAAAAAAGAAAAAGAAGAAGATAACAGGAGAGGAAGAAAAGGGGAGTATGTCAGAGGGGGAGACGAACCATGAGAGATGAAGGACTCTGAAAGACAAACTGAGGGTTCTAGAGGGGAGGGGGGTAGGGGGATGGGTGAGCCTGGTGATGGGTATGGAGGAGGGCACGTTCTGCATGGAGCACTGGGTGTTATGAACAAACAATGAATCATGGAACACTGCACCAAAAACTAATGATGTAATATATGGCGATTAACATAACTATAAAAAAATTAAAAAAATAATCATGAATGAAAGAGGAGAGATGACAACCAACACCAAAGAAATACAAACAATTATAAGAACATATTATGAGCCACTCTAGGCCAGCAAATTAGATAATCTTGAAGAAATGGATGCATTCCCAGAAATGTATCAACTACCTAAGCTGAACCAGGAAGAAATAGAAAACCTGAAGAGACCTATAACCGCTAATGAGGAAATTGAAGCAGTCATCAAAAATCTCCCAACAAACAGGAGCCCAAGGCCAGATGGCTTCCCAGGGGAATTCCACCAACCATTTAAAGAAGTAGTAATACCTATTCTTCTGAAACTGTTCCAAAAAATAGAAATGGAAGGAAAGCATCCAAACTCGTCTTATGAGGCCATTACCTTGATCCCCAAACCGAACAAAGACCCCATCAAAAAGGAAAATTACAGGTCCATATCCCTGAGGAACATGGATGCAAAACTTCTCACCAAAACGCCAGCCAATAGGATCCAACAGTGCATTAAAAGGATTATTCACCACGACCAAGTGGGATTTACTCCTAGGCTGCAAGGTTGGTTCAACATCTGCAAATCAATCAATGTGATACAATACATTAATAAAAAAAAAGAAAAAGAACCATATGATCCTGTAACTAGATGCAGAAAAAGCATTTGACAAAGTACAGCATCCTTTCTTGAACAAAACTCTTCAGAGTATAGGGAGAGAGGGTACATACCTCAATATCATAAAAGCCATCTATGAATAACCTACAGCCAATATCATTCTCAAGGGGGAAAGGCTGAGAGCTCTTCCCCTAAGGTCAGGAACGCGGCAGGGATGTCCACTCTCACCACTGCTATTCAACATAGTATTAGAAGTCCTAGCCACAGCAGTTAGACAACCAAAAGAAACGAAAGGCATCCAAATCGGCAAAGAGGAAGTCAAACTCTCACTCTTTGCAGATGATATGATACTGTATGTGGAAAACCCAAAAGACTCCACCCCAAAACTGCTAGAACTCATCCAGGAATTCAGTCAAGTGGCAGGATATAAAATCAATGCACAGAAATCCGTGGCATTCCTATACACCAACAACAAGACAGAAGAGAGACAAATCAAGGAGTCGATCCCATTTACAATTGCACCCAAAACCATTAGATACCTAGGAATAAATCTAACCAAAGAGGCAAAGGATCTGTACTCAGAAAACTATAAAATACCCATGAAAGCAATTGAAGAAGACACAAAGAAATGGAAAAACGTTCCATGCTCATGGATTGGGAGAATCAACATTGTGAAGATGTCAATGCTACCTAGAGCAATCTACACATTCAATGCCATCCCCATCAAAATACCATCCACTTTTTTCACAGACATGGAACAAATAATCCTAAAATTTGTATGGAACCAGAAGAGACCCAGAATAGCCAGAGGAATACTGAAAAAGAAAAGCAAAGCTGGCGGCATCGCAATTCCGGACTTCCAGCTCTATTACAAAGCTGTCATCATCAAGACAGTATGGTACTGGCACAAAAACAGACACATTGATCAATGGAACAGAATCGAGAGCCCAGAAATGGACCCTCAACTCTATGGTCAACTCATCTTTGACAAAGCAGGAAAGAATGTCCAGTGGAAAAGAGACAGTCTCTTCAACAAATGGTGTTGGGAAAATTGGACAGCCACATGCAGAAGAATGAAACTGGACCATTTCCTTACACCACACACAAAAATCGACTCCAAATGGTTGAAAGACCTAAACGTGAGACAGGAGACCATCCAAATCCTAAAGGAGAACACAGGTAGCAACCTTTTCGACCTTAGCCGCAGCAACTTCTTCCTAGAAACATCGCCAAAGGCACGGGAAGCCAGGGCAAAAATGAACTACTGGGATTTCATCCAGATAAAAAGCTTTTGCACAGCAAAAGAAACGGTCCACAAAACCAAAAGACAACCGACAGAATGGGAGAAAATATTTGCAAATGACATATCAGAATAAGGGCTAGTATCCAAAATCTATAAAGAACTTATCAAACTCAACACCCAAAGAACAAGTAATCCAATCAAGAAATGGGCAGAAGACATGAACAGACATTTCTCCAAAGAAGACATCCACATGGCCAACAGGCACATGAAAAAGTGCTCAACATCGCTCGGCATCAGGGAAATCCAAATCAAAACCTCAATGAGATACCACCTCACACCAGTCCGATTGGCTAAAATGAACAAGTCAGGGAACGGCAGATGTTGGCGGGGATGTGGAGAAAGGGGAACCCTCCTACACTGTTGGTGGGAATGCAAGCTGGTGCAACCCCTCTGGAAAACAGTATGGAGGTTCCTCAAACAGTTGAAATTAGAGCTACCGTTCGATCCAGCAATTGCACTACTGGGTATTTACCACAAAGATACAAATGTAGGGACCCGAAGGGGTACGTGTACCCCAATGTTTATAGCAGCAATGTCCACCATAGCCAAACTGTGGAAAGAGCCAAGATGCCCATCGACAGATGAATGGATAAAGAAGAGGTGGTATAGATACACAATGGAATATTATGCAGCCATCAAAAGGAATGAGATCTTGCCATTTGCAACGACGTGGATGGAACTGGAGGGTGTTATGCTGAGTGAAATAAGTCAATCAGAGAAAGACATGTATCACATGACCTCACTGATATGAGGAATTCTTAATCTCAGGAGAGAAACGGAGTGTTACTGCAGTGGTTGGGGGTGGGAGGGATGGGGTGGCTGGGTGCTAGACATTGGGGAGGGTATGTGCTACGGTGAGCGCTGTGAATTGTGCAAGACTGTTGAATCACAGTTCTGTCCTTCTGAAACAAATAACGCACCATATTTTAAGAAAAAAGAAAAAGAAGAAGATAACAGGAGAGGAAGAAAAGGGGAGTATGTCAGAGGGGGAGACGAACCATGAGAGATGAAGGACTCTGAAAGACAAACTGAGGGTTCTAGAGGGGAGGGGGGTAGGGGGATGGGTGAGCCTGGTGATGGGTATGGAGGAGGGCACGTTCTGCATGGAGCACTGGGTGTTATGAACAAACAATGAATCATGGAGCACTGCACCAAAAACTAATGATGTAATATATGGTGATTAACATAACTATAAAAAAATTAAAAAAATAATCATGAATGAAAGAGGAGAGATGACAACCAACACCAAAGAAATACAAACAATTATAAGAACATATTATGAGCCACTCTAGGCCAGCAAATTAGATAATCTTGAAGAAATGGATGCATTCCCAGAAATGTATCAACTACCTAAGCTGAACCAGGAAGAAATAGAAAACCTGAAGAGACCTATAACCGCTAATGAGGAAATTGAAGCAGTCATCAAAAATCTCCCAACAAACAGGAGCCCAAGGCCAGATGGCTTCCCAGGGGAATTCTACCAACCATTTAAAGAAGTAGTAATACCTATTCTTCTGAAACTGTTCCAAAAAATAGAAATGGAAGGAAAGCATCCAAACTCGTCTTATGAGGCCATTACCTTGATCCCCAAACCGAACAAAGACCCCATCAAAAAGGAAAATTACAGGTCCATATCCCTGAGGAACATGGATGCAAAACTTCTCACCAAAACGCCAGCCAATAGGATCCAACAGTGCATTAAAAGGATTATTCACCACGACCAAGTGGGATTTACTCCTAGGCTGCAAGGTTGGTTCAACATCTGCAAATCAATCAATGTGATACAATACATTAATAAAAAAAAAAGAAAAAGAACCATATGATCCTGTAACTAGATGCAGAAAAAGCATTTGACAAAGTACAGCATCCTTTCTTGAACAAAACTCTTCAGAGTATAGGGAGAGAGGGTACATACCTCAATATCATAAAAGCCATCTATGAATAACCTACAGCCAATATCATTCTCAAGGGGGAAAGGCTGAGAGCTCTTCCCCTAAGGTCCGGAACGCGGCAGGGATGTCCACTCTCACCACTGCTATTCAACATAGTATTAGAAGTCCTAGCCACAGCAATTAGACAACCAAAAGAAACGAAAGGCATCCAAATCGGCAAAGAGGAAGTCAAACTCTCACTCTTTGCAGATGATATGATACTGTATGTGGAAAACCCAAAAGACTCCACCCCAAAACTGCTAGAACTCATACAGGAATTCAGTCAAGTGGCAGGATATAAAATCAATGCACAGAAATCCGTGGCATTCCTATACACCAACAACAAGACAGAAGAGAGACAAATCAAGGAGTCGATCCCATTTACAATTGCACCCAAAACCATTAGATACCTAGGAATAAATCTAACCAAAGAGGCAAAGGATCTGTACTCAGAAAACTATAAAATACCCATGAAAGCAATTGAAGAAGACACAAAGAAATGGAAAAACGTTCCATGCTCATGGATTGGGAGAATCAACATTGTGAAGATGTCAATGCTACCTAGAGCAATCTACACATTCAATGCCATCCCCATCAAAATACCATCCACTTTTTTCACAGACATGGAACAAATAATCCTAAAATTTGTATGGAACCAGAAGAGACCCAGAATAGCCAGAGGAATACTGAAAAAGAAAAGCAAAGCTGGCGGCATCGCAATTCCGGACTTCCAGCTCTATTACAAAGCTGTCATCATCAAGACAGTATGGTACTGGCACAAAAACAGACACATTGATCAATGGAACAGAATCGAGAGCCCAGAAATGGACCCTCAACTCTATGGTCAACTCATCTTTGACAAAGCAGGAAAGAATGTCCAGTGGAAAAGAGACAGTCTCTTCAACAAATGGTGTTGGGAAAATTGGACAGCCACATGCAGAAGAATGAAACTGGACCATTTCCTTACACCACACACAAAAATCGACTCCAAATGGTTGAAAGACCTAAACGTGAGACAGGAGACCATCCAAATCCTAAAGGAGAACACAGGTAGCAACCTTTTCGACCTTAGCCGCAGCAACTTCTTCCTAGAAACATCGCCAAAGGCACGGGAAGCCAGGGCAAAAATGAACTACTGGGATTTCATCCAGATAAAAAGCTTTTGCACAGCAAAAGAAACGGTCCACAAAACCAAAAGACAACCGACAGAATGGGAGAAAATATTTGCAAATGACATATCAGAATAAGGGCTAGTATCCAAAATCTATAAAGAACTTATCAAACTCAACACCCAAAGAACAAGTAATCCAATCAAGAAATGGGCAGAAGACATGAACAGACATTTCTCCAAAGAAGACATCCACATGGCCAACAGGCACATGAAAAAGTGCTCAACATCGCTCGGCATCAGGGAAATCCAAATCAAAACCTCAATGAGATACCACCTCACACCAGTCCGATTGGCTAAAATGAACAAGTCAGGGAACGGCAGATGTTGGCGGGGATGTGGAGAAAGGGGAACCCTCCTACACTGTTGGTGGGAATGCAAGCTGGTGCAACCCCTCTGGAAAACAGTATGGAGGTTCCTCAAACAGTTGAAATTAGAGCTACCGTTCGATCCAGCAATTGCACTACTGGGTATTTACCACAAAGATACAAATGTAGGGACCCGAAGGGGTACGTGTACCCCAATGTTTATAGCAGCAATGTCCACCATAGCCAAACTGTGGAAAGAGCCAAGATGCCCATCGACATGAATGGATAAAGAAGAGGTGGTATAGATACACAATGGAATATTATGCAGCCATCAAAAGGAATGAGATCTTGCCATTTGCAACGACGTGGATGGAACTGGAGGGTGTTATGCTGAGTGAAATAAGTCAATCAGAGAAAGACATGTATCACATGACCTCACTGATATGAGGAATTCTTAATCTCAGGAGAGAAACTGAGTGTTACTGCAGTGGTTGGGGGTGGGAGGGATGGGGTGGCTGGGTGCTAGACATTGGGGAGGGTATGTGCTACGGTGAGCGCTGTGAATTGTGCAAGACTGTTGAATCACAGTTCTGTACTTCTGAAACAAATAACGCACCATATTTTAAGAAAAAAGAAAAAGAAGAAGATAACAGGAGAGGAAGAAAAGGGGAGTATGTCAGAGGGGGAGACGAACCATGAGAGATGAAGGACTCTGAAAGACAAACTGAGGGTTCTAGAGGGGAGGGGGGTAGGGGGATGGGTGAGCCTGGTGATGGGTATGGAGGAGGGCACGTTCTGCATGGAGCACTGGGTGTTATGAACAAACAATGAATCATGGAGCACTGCACCAAAAACTAATGATGTAATATATGGTGATTAACATAACTATAAAAAAATTAAAAAAATAATCATGAATGAAAGAGGAGAGATGACAACCAACACCAAAGAAATACAAACAATTATAAGAACATATTATGAGCCACTCTAGGCCAGCAAATTAGATAATCTTGAAGAAATGGATGCATTCCCAGAAATGTATCAACTACCTAAGCTGAACCAGGAAGAAATAGAAAACCTGAAGAGACCTATAACCGCTAATGAGGAAATTGAAGCAGTCATCAAAAATCTCCCAACAAACAGGAGCCCAAGGCCAGATGGCTTCCCAGGGGAATTCCACCAACCATTTAAAGAAGTAGTAATACCTATTCTTCTGAAACTGTTCCAAAAAATAGAAATGGAAGGAAAGCATCCAAACTCGTCTTATGAGGCCATTACCTTGATCCCCAAACCGAACAAAGACCCCATCAAAAAGGAAAATTACAGGTCCATATCCCTGAGGAACATGGATGCAAAACTTCTCACCAAAACGCCAGCCAATAGGATCCAACAGTGCATTAAAAGGATTATTCACCACGACCAAGTGGGATTTACTCCTAGGCTGCAAGGTTGGTTCAACATCTGCAAATCAATCAATGTGATACAATACATTAATAAAAAAAAAGAAAAAGAACCATATGATCCTGTAACTAGATGCAGAAAAAGCATTTGACAAAGTACAGCATCCTTTCTTGAACAAAACTCTTCAGAGTATAGGGAGAGAGGGTACATACCTCAATATCATAAAAGCCATCTATGAATAACCTACAGCCAATATCATTCTCAAGGGGGAAAGGCTGAGAGCTCTTCCCCTAAGGTCAGGAACGCGGCAGGGATGTCCACTCTCACCACTGCTATTCAACATAGTATTAGAAGTCCTAGCCACAGCAATTAGACAACCAAAAGAAACGAAAGGCATCCAAATCGGCAAAGAGGAAGTCAAACTCTCACTCTTTGCAGATGATATGATACTGTATGTGGAAAACCCAAAAGACTCCACCCCAAAACTGCTAGAACTCATACAGGAATTCAGTCAAGTGGCAGGATATAAAATCAATGCACAGAAATCCGTGGCATTCCTATACACCAACAACAAGACAGAAGAGAGACAAATCAAGGAGTCGATCCCATTTACAATTGCACCCAAAACCATTAGATACCTAGGAATAAATCTAACCAAAGAGGCAAAGGATCTGTACTCAGAAAACTATAAAATACCCATGAAAGCAATTGAAGAAGACACAAAGAAATGGAAAAACGTTCCATGCTCATGGATTGGGAGAATCAACATTGTGAAGATGTCAATGCTACCTAGAGCAATCTACACATTCAATGCAATCCCCATCAAAATACCATCCACTTTTTTCACAGACATGGAACAAATAATCCTAAAATTTGTATGGAACCAGAAGAGACCCAGAATAGCCAGAGGAATACTGAAAAAGAAAAGCAAAGCTGGCGGCATCGCAATTCCGGACTTCCAGCTCTATTACAAAGCTGTCATCATCAAGACAGTATGGTACTGGCACAAAAACAGACACATTGATCAATGGAACAGAATCGAGAGCCCAGAAATGGACCCTCAACTCTATGGTCAACTCATCTTTGACAAAGCAGGAAAGAATGTCCAGTGGAAAAGAGACAGTCTCTTCAACAAATGGTGTTGGGAAAATTGGACAGCCACATGCAGAAGAATGAAACTGGACCATTTCCTTACACCACACACAAAAATCGACTCCAAATGGTTGAAAGACCTAAACGTGAGACAGGAGACCATCCAAATCCTAAAGGAGAACACAGGTAGCAACCTTTTCGACCTTAGCCGCAGCAACTTCTTCCTAGAAACATCGCCAAAGGCCCGGGAAGCCAGGGCAAAAATGAACTACTGGGATTTCATCCAGATAAAAAGCTTTTGCACAGCAAAAGAAACGGTCCACAAAACCAAAAGACAACCGACAGAATGGGAGAAAATATTTGCAAATGACATATCAGAATAAGGGCTAGTATCCAAAATCTATAAAGAACTTATCAAACTCAACACCCAAAGAACAAGTAATCCAATCAAGAAATGGGCAGAAGACATGAACAGACATTTCTCCAAAGAAGACATCCACATGGCCAACAGGCACATGAAAAAGTGCTCAACATCGCTCGGCATCAGGGAAATCCAAATCAAAACCTCAATGAGATACCACCTCACACCAGTCCGATTGGCAAAATGAACAAGTCAGGGAACGGCAGATGTTGGCGGGGATGTGGAGAAAGGGGAACCCTCCTACACTGTTGGTGGGAATGCAAGCTGGTGCAAACCCTCTGGAAAACAGTATGGAGGTTCCTCAAACAGTTGAAATTAGAGCTACCGTTCGATCCAGCAATTGCACTACTGGGTATTTACCACAAAGGTACAAATGTAGGGACCCGAAGGGGTACGTGTACCCCAATGTTTATAGCAGCAATGTCCACCATAGCCAAACTGTGGAAAGAGCCAAGATGCCCATCGACAGATGAATGGATAAAGAAGAGGTGGTATAGATACACAATGGAATATTATGCAGCCATCAAAAGGAATGAGATCTTGCCATTTGCAACGACGTGGATGGAACTGGAGGGTGTTATGCTGAGTGAAATAAGTCAATCAGAGAAAGACATGTATCACATGACCTCACTGATATGAGGAATTCTTAATCTCAGGAGAGAAACGGAGTGTTACTGCAGTGGTTGGGGGTGGGAGGGATGGGGTGGCTGGGTGCTAGACATTGGGGAGGGTATGTGCTACGGTGAGCGTTGTGAATTGTGCAAGACTGTTGAATCACAGTTCTGTCCTTCTGAAACAAATAACGCACCATATTTTAAGAAAAAAGAAAAAGAAGAAGATAACAGGAGAGGAAGAAAAGGGGAGTATGTCAGAGGGGGAGACGAACCATGAGAGATGAAGGACTCTGAAAGACAAACTGAGGGTTCTAGAGGGGAGGGGGGTAGGGGGATGGGTGAGCCTGGTGATGGGTATGGAGGAGGGCACGTTCTGCATGGAGCACTGGGTGTTATGAACAAACAATGAATCATGGAACACTGCACCAAAAACTAATGATGTAATATATGGCGATTAACATAACTATAAAAAAATTAAAAAAATAATCATGAATGAAAGAGGAGAGATGACAACCAACACCAAAGAAATACAAACAATTATAAGAACATATTATGAGCCACTCTAGGCCAGCAAATTAGATAATCTTGAAGAAATGGATGCATTCCCAGAAATGTATCAACTACCTAAGCTGAACCAGGAAGAAATAGAAAACCTGAAGAGACCTATAACCGCTAATGAGGAAATTGAAGCAGTCATCAAAAATCTCCCAACAAACAGGAGCCCAAGGCCAGATGGCTTCCCAGGGGAATTCTACCAACCATTTAAAGAAGTAGTAATACCTATTCTTCTGAAACTGTTCCAAAAAATAGAAATGGAAGGAAAGCATCCAAACTCGTCTTATGAGGCCATTACCTTGATCCCCAAACCGAACAAAGACCCCATCAAAAAGGAAAATTACAGGTCCATATCCCTGAGGAACATGGATGCAAAACTTCTCACCAAAACGCCAGCCAATAGGATCCAACAGTGCATTAAAAGGATTATTCACCACGACCAAGTGGGATTTACTCCTAGGCTGCAAGGTTGGTTCAACATCTGCAAATCAATCAATGTGATACAATACATTAATAAAAAAAAAAAGAAAAAGAACCATATGATCCTGTAACTAGATGCAGAAAAAGCATTTGACAAAGTACAGCATCCTTTCTTGAACAAAACTCTTCAGAGTATAGGGAGAGAGGGTACATACCTCAATATCATAAAAGCCATCTATGAATAACCTACAGCCAATATCATTCTCAAGGGGGAAAGGCTGAGAGCTCTTCCCCTAAGGTCCGGAACGCGGCAGGGATGTCCACTCTCACCACTGCTATTCAACATAGTATTAGAAGTCCTAGCCACAGCAATTAGACAACCAAAAGAAACGAAAGGCATCCAAATCGGCAAAGAGGAAGTCAAACTCTCACTCTTTGCAGATGATATGATACTGTATGTGGAAAACCCAAAAGACTCCACCCCAAAACTGCTAGAACTCATACAGGAATTCAGTCAAGTGGCAGGATATAAAATCAATGCACAGAAATCCGTGGCATTCCTATACACCAACAACAAGACAGAAGAGAGACAAATCAAGGAGTCGATCCCATTTACAATTGCACCCAAAACCATTAGATACCTAGGAATAAATCTAACCAAAGAGGCAAAGGATCTGTACTCAGAAAACTATAAAATACCCATGAAAGCAATTGAAGAAGACACAAAGAAATGGAAAAACGTTCCATGCTCATGGATTGGGAGAATCAACATTGTGAAGATGTCAATGCTACCTAGAGCAATCTACACATTCAATGCCATCCCCATCAAAATACCATCCACTTTTTTCACAGACATGGAACAAATAATCCTAAAATTTGTATGGAACCAGAAGAGACCCAGAATAGCCAGAGGAATACTGAAAAAGAAAAGCAAAGCTGGCGGCATCGCAATTCCGGACTTCCAGCTCTATTACAAAGCTGTCATCATCAAGACAGTATGGTACTGGCACAAAAACAGACACATTGATCAATGGAACAGAATCGAGAGCCCAGAAATGGACCCTCAACTCTATGGTCAACTCATCTTTGACAAAGCAGGAAAGAATGTCCAGTGGAAAAGAGACAGTCTCTTCAACAAATGGTGTTGGGAAAATTGGACAGCCACATGCAGAAGAATGAAACTGGACCATTTCCTTACACCACACACAAAAATCGACTCCAAATGGTTGAAAGACCTAAACGTGAGACAGGAGACCATCCAAATCCTAAAGGAGAACACAGGTAGCAACCTTTTCGACCTTAGCCGCAGCAACTTCTTCCTAGAAACATCGCCAAAGGCACGGGAAGCCAGGGCAAAAATGAACTACTGGGATTTCATCCAGATAAAAAGCTTTTGCACAGCAAAAGAAACGGTCCACAAAACCAAAAGACAACCGACAGAATGGGAGAAAATATTTGCAAATGACATATCAGAATAAGGGCTAGTATCCAAAATCTATAAAGAACTTATCAAACTCAACACCCAAAGAACAAGTAATCCAATCAAGAAATGGGCAGAAGACATGAACAGACATTTCTCCAAAGAAGACATCCACATGGCCAACAGGCACATGAAAAAGTGCTCAACATCGCTCGGCATCAGGGAAATCCAAATCAAAACCTCAATGAGATACCACCTCACACCAGTCAGATTGGCTAAAATGAACAAGTCAGGGAACGGCAGATGTTGGCGGGGATGTGGAGAAAGGGGAACCCTCCTACACTGTTGGTGGGAATGCAAGCTGGTGCAACCCCTCTGGAAAACAGTATGGAGGTTCCTCAAACAGTTGAAATTAGAGCTACCGTTCGATCCAGCAATTGCACTACTGGGTATTTACCACAAAGATACAAATGTAGGGACCCGAAGGGGTACGTGTACCCCAATGTTTATAGCAGCAATGTCCACCATAGCCAAACTGTGGAAAGAGCCAAGATGCCCATCGACATGAATGGATAAAGAAGAGGTGGTATAGATACACAATGGAATATTATGCAGCCATCAAAAGGAATGAGATCTTGCCATTTGCAACGACGTGGATGGAACTGGAGGGTGTTATGCTGAGTGAAATAAGTCAATCAGAGAAAGACATGTATCACATGACCTCACTGATATGAGGAATTCTTAATCTCAGGAGAGAAACTGAGTGTTACTGCAGTGGTTGGGGGTGGGAGGGATGAGGTGGCTGGGTGCTAGACATGGGGGAGGGTATGTGCTACGGTGAGCGCTGTGAATTGTGCAAGACTGTTGAATCACAGTTCTGTACTTCTGAAACAAATAACGCACCATATTTTAAGAAAAAAGAAAAAGAAGAAGATAACAGGAGAGGAAGAAAAGGGGAGTATGTCAGAGGGGGAGACGAACCATGAGAGATGAAGGACTCTGAAAGACAAACTGAGGGTTCTAGAGGGGAGGGGGGTAGGGGGATGGGTGAGCCTGGTGATGGGTATGGAGGAGGGCACGTTCTGCATGGAGCACTGGGTGTTATGAACAAACAATGAATCATGGAACACTGCACCAAAAACTAATGATGTAATATATGGCGATTAACATAACTATAAAAAAATTAAAAAAATAATCATGAATGAAAGAGGAGAGATGACAACCAACACCAAAGAAATACAAACAATTATAAGAACATATTATGAGCCACTCTAGGCCAGCAAATTAGATAATCTTGAAGAAATGGATGCATTCCCAGAAATGTATCAACTACCTAAGCTGAACCAGGAAGAAATAGAAAACCTGAAGAGACCTATAACCGCTAATGAGGAAATTGAAGCAGTCATCAAAAATCTCCCAACAAACAGGAGCCCAAGGCCAGATGGCTTCCCAGGGGAATTCTACCAACCATTTAAAGAAGTAGTAATACCTATTCTTCTGAAACTGTTCCAAAAAATAGAAATGGAAGGAAAGCATCCAAACTCGTCTTATGAGGCCATTACCTTGATCCCCAAACCGAACAAAGACCCCATCAAAAAGGAAAATTACAGGTCCATATCCCTGAGGAACATGGATGCAAAACTTCTCACCAAAACGCCAGCCAATAGGATCCAACAGTGCATTAAAAGGATTATTCACCACGACCAAGTGGGATTTACTCCTAGGCTGCAAGGTTGGTTCAACATCTGCAAATCAATCAATGTGATACAATACATTAATAAAAAAAAAAGAAAAAGAACCATATGATCCTGTAACTAGATGCAGAAAAAGCATTTGACAAAGTACAGCATCCTTTCTTGAACAAAACTCTTCAGAGTATAGGGAGAGAGGGTACATACCTCAATATCATAAAAGCCATCTATGAATAACCTACAGCCAATATCATTCTCAAGGGGGAAAGGCTGAGAGCTCTTCCCCTAAGGTCAGGAACGCGGCAGGGATGTCCACTCTCACCACTGCTATTCAACATAGTATTAGAAGTCCTAGCCACAGCAATTAGACAACCAAAAGAAACGAAAGGCATCCAAATCGGCAAAGAGGAAGTCAAACTCTCACTCTTTGCAGATGATATGATACTGTATGTGGAAAACCCAAAAGACTCCACCCCAAAACTGCTAGAACTCATCCAGGAATTCAGTCAAGTGGCCGGATATAAAATCAATGCACAGAAATCCGTGGCATTCCTATACACCAACAACAAGACAGAAGAGAGACAAATCAAGGAGTCGATCCCATTTACAATTGCACCCAAAACCATTAGATACCTAGGAATAAATCTAACCAAAGAGGCAAAGGATCTGTACTCAGAAAACTATAAAATACCCATGAAAGCAATTGAAGAAGACACAAAGAAATGGAAAAACGTTCCATGCTCATGGATTGGGAGAATCAACATTGTGAAGATGTCAATGCTACCTAGAGCAATCTACACATTCAATGCCATCCCCATCAAAATACCATCCACTTTTTTCACAGACATGGAACAAATAATCCTAAAATTTGTATGGAACCAGAAGAGACCCAGAATAGCCAGAGGAATACTGAAAAAGAAAAGCAAAGCTGGCGGCATCGCAATTCCGGACTTCCAGCTCTATTACAAAGCTGTCATCATCAAGACAGTATGGTACTGGCACAAAAACAGACACATTGATCAATGGAACAGAATCGAGAGCCCAGAAATGGACCCTCAACTCTATGGTCAACTCATCTTTGACAAAGCAGGAAAGAATGTCCAGTGGAAAAGAGACAGTCTCTTCAACAAATGGTGTTGGGAAAATTGGACAGCCACATGCAGAAGAATGAAACTGGACCATTTCCTTACACCACACACAAAAATCGACTCCAAATGGTTGAAAGACCTAAACGTGAGACAGGAGACCATCCAAATCCTAAAGGAGAACACAGGTAGCAACCTTTTCGACCTTAGCCGCAGCAACTTCTTCCTAGAAACATCGCCAAAGGCACGGGAAGCCAGGGCAAAAATGAACTACTGGGATTTCATCCAGATAAAAAGCTTTTGCACAGCAAAAGAAACGGTCCACAAAACCAAAAGACAACCGACAGAATGGGAGAAAATATTTGCAAATGACATATCAGAATAAGGGCTAGTATCCAAAATCTATAAAGAACTTATCAAACTCAACACCCAAAGAACAAGTAATCCAATCAAGAAATGGGCAGAAGACATGAACAGACATTTCTCCAAAGAAGACATCCACATGGCCAACAGGCACATGAAAAAGTGCTCAACATCGCTCGGCATCAGGGAAATCCAAATCAAAACCTCAATGAGATACCACCTCACACCAGTCAGATTGGCTAAAATGAACAAGTCAGGGAACGGCAGATGTTGGCGGGGATGTGGAGAAAGGGGAACCCTCCTACACTGTTGGTGGGAATGCAAGCTGGTGCAACCCCTCTGGAAAACAGTATGGAGGTTCCTCAAACAGTTGAAATTAGAGCTACCGTTCGATCCAGCAATTGCACTACTGGGTATTTACCACAAAGATACAAATGTAGGGACCCGAAGGGGTACGTGTACCCCAATGTTTATAGCAGCAATGTCCACCATAGCCAAACTGTGGAAAGAGCCAAGATGCCCATCGACAGATGAATGGATAAAGAAGAGGTGGTATAGATACACAATGGAATATTATGCAGCCATCAAAAGGAATGAGATCTTGCCATTTGCAACGACGTGGATGGAACTGGAGGGTGTTATGCTGAGTGAAATAAGTCAATCAGAGAAAGACATGTATCACATGACCTCACTGATATGAGGAATTCTTAATCTCAGGAGAGAAACTGAGTGTTACTGCAGTGGTTGGGGGTGGGAGGGATGGGGTGGCTGGGTGCTAGACATTGGGGAGGGTATGTGCTACGGTGAGCGCTGTGAATTGTGCAAGACTGTTGAATCACAGTTCTGTCCTTCTGAAACAAATAACGCACCATATTTTAAGAAAAAAGAAAAAGAAGAAGATAACAGGAGAGGAAGAAAAGGGGAGTATGTCAGAGGGGGAGACGAACCATGAGAGATGAAGGACTCTGAAAGACAAACTGAGGGTTCTAGAGGGGAGGGGGGTAGGGGGATGGGTGAGCCTGGTGATGGGTATGGAGGAGGGCACGTTCTGCATGGAGCACTGGGTGTTATGAACAAACAATGAATCATGGAACACTGCACCAAAAACTAATGATGTAATATATGGTGATTAACATAACTATAAAAAAATTAAAAAAATAATCATGAATGAAAGAGGAGAGATGACAACCAACACCAAAGAAATACAAACAATTATAAGAACATATTATGAGCCACTCTAGGCCAGCAAATTAGATAATCTTGAAGAAATGGATGCATTCCCAGAAATGTATCAACTACCTAAGCTGAACCAGGAAGAAATAGAAAACCTGAAGAGACCTATAACCGCTAATGAGGAAATTGAAGCAGTCATCAAAAATCTCCCAACAAACAGGAGCCCAAGGCCAGATGGCTTCCCAGGGGAATTCCACCAACCATTTAAAGAAGTAGTAATACCTATTCTTCTGAAACTGTTCCAAAAAATAGAAATGGAAGGAAAGCATCCAAACTCGTCTTATGAGGCCATTACCTTGATCCCCAAACCGAACAAAGACCCCATCAAAAAGGAAAATTACAGGTCCATATCCCTGAGGAACATGGATGCAAAACTTCTCACCAAAACGCCAGCCAATAGGATCCAACAGTGCATTAAAAGGATTATTCACCACGACCAAGTGGGATTTACTCCTAGGCTGCAAGGTTGGTTCAACATCTGCAAATCAATCAATGTGATACAATACATTAATAAAAAAAAAAGAAAAAGAACCATATGATCCTGTAACTAGATGCAGAAAAAGCATTTGACAAAGTACAGCATCCTTTCTTGAACAAAACTCTTCAGAGTATAGGGAGAGAGGGTACATACCTCAATATCATAAAAGCCATCTATGAATAACCTACAGCCAATATCATTCTCAAGGGGGAAAGGCTGAGAGCTCTTCCCCTAAGGTCAGGAACGCGGCAGGGATGTCCACTCTCACCACTGCTATTCAACATAGTATTAGAAGTCCTAGCCACAGCAGTTAGACAACCAAAAGAAACGAAAGGCATCCAAATCGGCAAAGAGGAAGTCAAACTCTCACTCTTTGCAGATGATATGATACTGTATGTGGAAAACCCAAAAGACTCCACCCCAAAACTGCTAGAACTCATCCAGGAATTCAGTCAAGTGGCCGGATATAAAATCAATGCACAGAAATCCGTGGCATTCCTATACACCAACAACAAGACAGAAGAGAGACAAATCAAGGAGTCGATCCCATTTACAATTGCACCCAAAACCATTAGATACCTAGGAATAAATCTAACCAAAGAGGCAAAGGATCTGTACTCAGAAAACTATAAAATACCCATGAAAGCAATTGAAGAAGACACAAAGAAATGGAAAAACGTTCCATGCTCATGGATTGGGAGAATCAACATTGTGAAGATGTCAATGCTACCTAGAGCAATCTACACATTCAATGCCATCCCCATCAAAATACCATGCACTTTTTTCACAGACATGGAACAAATAATCCTAAAATTTGTATGGAACCAGAAGAGACCCAGAATAGCCAGAGGAATACTGAAAAAGAAAAGCAAAGCTGGCGGCATCGCAATTCCGGACTTCCAGCTCTATTACAAAGCTGTCATCATCAAGACAGTATGGTACTGGCACAAAAACAGACACATTGATCAATGGAACAGAATCGAGAGCCCAGAAATGGACCCTCAACTCTATGGTCAACTCATCTTTGACAAAGCAGGAAAGAATGTCCAGTGGAAAAGAGACAGTCTCTTCAACAAATGGTGTTGGGAAAATTGGACAGCCACATGCAGAAGAATGAAACTGGACCATTTCCTTACACCACACACAAAAATCGACTCCAAATGGTTGAAAGACCTAAACGTGAGACAGGAGACCATCCAAATCCTAAAGGAGAACACAGGTAGCAACCTTTTCGACCTTAGCCGCAGCAACTTCTTCCTAGAAACATCGCCAAAGGCACGGGAAGCCAGGGCAAAAATGAACTACTGGGATTTCATCCAGATAAAAAGCTTTTGCACAGCAAAAGAAACGGTCCACAAAACCAAAAGACAACCGACAGAATGGGAGAAAATATTTGCAAATGACATATCAGAATAAGGGCTAGTATCCAAAATCTATAAAGAACTTATCAAACTCAACACCCAAAGAACAAGTAATCCAATCAAGAAATGGGCAGAAGACATGAACAGACATTTCTCCAAAGAAGACATCCACATGGCCAACAGGCACATGAAAAAGTGCTCAACATCGCTCGGCATCAGGGAAATCCAAATCAAAACCTCAATGAGATACCACCTCACACCAGTCCGATTGGCTAAAATGAACAAGTCAGGGAACGGCAGATGTTGGCGGGGATGTGGAGAAAGGGGAACCCTCCTACACTGTTGGTGGGAATGCAAGCTGGTGCAACCCCTCTGGAAAACAGTATGGAGGTTCCTCAAACAGTTGAAATTAGAGCTACCGTTCGATCCAGCAATTGCACTACTGGGTATTTACCACAAAGATACAAATGTAGGGACCCGAAGGGGTACGTGTACCCCAATGTTTATAGCAGCAATGTCCACCATAGCCAAACTGTGGAAAGAGCCAAGATGCCCATCGACAGATGAATGGATAAAGAAGAGGTGGTATAGATACACAATGGAATATTATGCAGCCATCAAAAGGAATGAGATCTTGCCATTTGCAACGACGTGGATGGAACTGGAGGGTGTTATGCTGAGTGAAATAAGTCAATCAGAGAAAGACATGTATCACATGACCTCACTGATATGAGGAATTCTTAATCTCAGGAGAGAAACGGAGTGTTACTGCAGTGGTTGGGGGTGGGAGGGATGGGGTGGCTGGGTGCTAGACATTGGGGAGGGTATGTGCTACGGTGAGCGCTGTGAATTGTGCAAGACTGTTGAATCACAGTTCTGTCCTTCTGAAACAAATAACGCACCATATTTTAAGAAAAAAGAAAAAGAAGAAGATAACAGGAGAGGAAGAAAAGGGGAGTATGTCAGAGGGGGAGACGAACCATGAGAGATGAAGGACTCTGAAAGACAAACTGAGGGTTCTAGAGGGGAGGGGGGTAGGGGGATGGGTGAGCCTGGTGATGGGTATGGAGGAGGGCACGTTCTGCATGGAGCACTGGGTGTTATGAACAAACAATGAATCATGGAACACTGCACCAAAAACTAATGATGTAATATATGGTGATTAACATAACTATAAAAAAATTAAAAAAATAATCATGAATGAAAGAGGAGAGATGACAACCAACACCAAAGAAATACAAACAATTATAAGAACATATTATGAGCCACTCTAGGCCAGCAAATTAGATAATCTTGAAGAAATGGATGCATTCCCAGAAATGTATCAACTACCTAAGCTGAACCAGGAAGAAATAGAAAACCTGAAGAGACCTATAACCGCTAATGAGGAAATTGAAGCAGTCATCAAAAATCTCCCAACAAACAGGAGCCCAAGGCCAGATGGCTTCCCAGGGGAATTCTACCAACCATTTAAAGAAGTAGTAATACCTATTCTTCTGAAACTGTTCCAAAAAATAGAAATGGAAGGAAAGCATCCAAACTCGTCTTATGAGGCCATTACCTTGATCCCCAAACCGAACAAAGACCCCATCAAAAAGGAAAATTACAGGTCCATATCCCTGAGGAACATGGATGCAAAACTTCTCACCAAAACGCCAGCCAATAGGATCCAACAGTGCATTAAAAGGATTATTCACCACGACCAAGTGGGATTTACTCCTAGGCTGCAAGGTTGGTTCAACATCTGCAAATCAATCAATGTGATACAATACATTAATAAAAAAAAAAGAAAAAGAACCATATGATCCTGTAACTAGATGCAGAAAAAGCATTTGACAAAGTACAGCATCCTTTCTTGAACAAAACTCTTCAGAGTATAGGGAGAGAGGGTACATACCTCAATATCATAAAAGCCATCTATGAATAACCTACAGCCAATATCATTCTCAAGGGGGAAAGGCTGAGAGCTCTTCCCCTAAGGTCAGGAACGCGGCAGGGATGTCCACTCTCACCACTGCTATTCAACATAGTATTAGAAGTCCTAGCCACAGCAATTAGACAACCAAAAGAAACGAAAGGCATCCAAATCGGCAAAGAGGAAGTCAAACTCTCACTCTTTGCAGATGATATGATACTGTATGTGGAAAACCCAAAAGACTCCACCCCAAAACTGCTAGAACTCATCCAGGAATTCAGTCAAGTGGCCGGATATAAAATCAATGCACAGAAATCCGTGGCATTCCTATACACCAACAACAAGACAGAAGAGAGACAAATCAAGGAGTCGATCCCATTTACAATTGCACCCAAAACCATTAGATACCTAGGAATAAATCTAACCAAAGAGGCAAAGGATCTGTACTCAGAAAACTATAAAATACCCATGAAAGCAATTGAAGAAGACACAAAGAAATGGAAAAACGTTCCATGCTCATGGATTGGGAGAATCAACATTGTGAAGATGTCAATGCTACCTAGAGCAATCTACACATTCAATGCCATCCCCATCAAAATACCATCCACTTTTTTCACAGACATGGAACAAATAATCCTAAAATTTGTATGGAACCAGAAGAGACCCAGAATAGCCAGAGGAATACTGAAAAAGAAAAGCAAAGCTGGCGGCATCGCAATTCCGGACTTCCAGCTCTATTACAAAGCTGTCATCATCAAGACAGTATGGTACTGGCACAAAAACAGACACATTGATCAATGGAACAGAATCGAGAGCCCAGAAATGGACCCTCAACTCTATGGTCAACTCATCTTTGACAAAGCAGGAAAGAATGTCCAGTGGAAAAGAGACAGTCTCTTCAACAAATGGTGTTGGGAAAATTGGACAGCCACATGCAGAAGAATGAAACTGGACCATTTCCTTACACCACACACAAAAATCGACTCCAAATGGTTGAAAGACCTAAACGTGAGACAGGAGACCATCCAAATCCTAAAGGAGAACACAGGTAGCAACCTTTTCGACCTTAGCCGCAGCAACTTCTTCCTAGAAACATCGCCAAAGGCACGGGAAGCCAGGGCAAAAATGAACTACTGGGATTTCATCCAGATAAAAAGCTTTTGCACAGCAAAAGAAACGGTCCACAAAACCAAAAGACAACCGACAGAATGGGAGAAAATATTTGCAAATGACATATCAGAATAAGGGCTAGTATCCAAAATCTATAAAGAACTTATCAAACTCAACACCCAAAGAACAAGTAATCCAATCAAGAAATGGGCAGAAGACATGAACAGACATTTCTCCAAAGAAGACATCCACATGGCCAACAGGCACATGAAAAAGTGCTCAACATCGCTCGGCATCAGGGAAATCCAAATCAAAACCTCAATGAGATACCACCTCACACCAGTCCGATTGGCAAAATGAACAAGTCAGGGAACGGCAGATGTTGGCGGGGATGTGGAGAAAGGGGAACCCTCCTACACTGTTGGTGGGAATGCAAGCTGGTGCAAACCCTCTGGAAAACAGTATGGAGGTTCCTCAAACAGTTGAAATTAGAGCTACCGTTCGATCCAGCAATTGCACTACTGGGTATTTACCACAAAGGTACAAATGTAGGGACCCGAAGGGGTACGTGTACCCCAATGTTTATAGCAGCAATGTCCACCATAGCCAAACTGTGGAAAGAGCCAAGATGCCCATCGACAGATGAATGGATAAAGAAGAGGTGGTATAGATACACAATGGAATATTATGCAGCCATCAAAAGGAATGAGATCTTGCCATTTGCAACGACGTGGATGGAACTGGAGGGTGTTATGCTGAGTGAAATAAGTCAATCAGAGAAAGACATGTATCACATGACCTCACTGATATGAGGAATTCTTAATCTCAGGAGAGAAACGGAGTGTTACTGCAGTGGTTGGGGGTGGGAGGGATGGGGTGGCTGGGTGCTAGACATTGGGGAGGGTATGTGCTACGGTGAGCGTTGTGAATTGTGCAAGACTGTTGAATCACAGTTCTGTCCTTCTGAAACAAATAACGCACCATATTTTAAGAAAAAAGAAAAAGAAGAAGATAACAGGAGAGGAAGAAAAGGGGAGTATGTCAGAGGGGGAGACGAACCATGAGAGATGAAGGACTCTGAAAGACAAACTGAGGGTTCTAGAGGGGAGGGGGGTAGGGGGATGGGTGAGCCTGGTGATGGGTATGGAGGAGGGCACGTTCTGCATGGAGCACTGGGTGTTATGAACAAACAATGAATCATGGAACACTGCACCAAAAACTAATGATGTAATATATGGCGATTAACATAACTATAAAAAAATTAAAAAAATAATCATGAATGAAAGAGGAGAGATGACAACCAACACCAAAGAAATACAAACAATTATAAGAACATATTATGAGCCACTCTAGGCCAGCAAATTAGATAATCTTGAAGAAATGGATGCATTCCCAGAAATGTATCAACTACCTAAGCTGAACCAGGAAGAAATAGAAAACCTGAAGAGACCTATAACCGCTAATGAGGAAATTGAAGCAGTCATCAAAAATCTCCCAACAAACAGGAGCCCAAGGCCAGATGGCTTCCCAGGGGAATTCTACCAACCATTTAAAGAAGTAGTAATACCTATTCTTCTGAAACTGTTCCAAAAAATAGAAATGGAAGGAAAGCATCCAAACTCGTCTTATGAGGCCATTACCTTGATCCCCAAACCGAACAAAGACCCCATCAAAAAGGAAAATTACAGGTCCATATCCCTGAGGAACATGGATGCAAAACTTCTCACCAAAACGCCAGCCAATAGGATCCAACAGTGCATTAAAAGGATTATTCACCACGACCAAGTGGGATTTACTCCTAGGCTGCAAGGTTGGTTCAACATCTGCAAATCAATCAATGTGATACAATACATTAATAAAAAAAAAAAGAAAAAGAACCATATGATCCTGTAACTAGATGCAGAAAAAGCATTTGACAAAGTACAGCATCCTTTCTTGAACAAAACTCTTCAGAGTATAGGGAGAGAGGGTACATACCTCAATATCATAAAAGCCATCTATGAATAACCTACAGCCAATATCATTCTCAAGGGGGAAAGGCTGAGAGCTCTTCCCCTAAGGTCAGGAACGCGGCAGGGATGTCCACTCTCACCACTGCTATTCAACATAGTATTAGAAGTCCTAGCCACAGCAATTAGACAACCAAAAGAAACGAAAGGCATCCAAATCGGCAAAGAGGAAGTCAAACTCTCACTCTTTGCAGATGATATGATACTGTATGTGGAAAACCCAAAAGACTCCACCCCAAAACTGCTAGAACTCATCCAGGAATTCAGTCAAGTGGCCGGATATAAAATCAATGCACAGAAATCCGTGGCATTCCTATACACCAACAACAAGACAGAAGAGAGACAAATCAAGGAGTCGATCCCATTTACAATTGCACCCAAAACCATTAGATACCTAGGAATAAATCTAACCAAAGAGGCAAAGGATCTGTACTCAGAAAACTATAAAATACCCATGAAAGCAATTGAAGAAGACACAAAGAAATGGAAAAACGTTCCATGCTCATGGATTGGGAGAATCAACATTGTGAAGATGTCAATGCTACCTAGAGCAATCTACACATTCAATGCCATCCCCATCAAAATACCATCCACTTTTTTCACAGACATGGAACAAATAATCCTAAAATTTGTATGGAACCAGAAGAGACCCAGAATAGCCAGAGGAATACTGAAAAAGAAAAGCAAAGCTGGCGGCATCGCAATTCCGGACTTCCAGCTCTATTACAAAGCTGTCATCATCAAGACAGTATGGTACTGGCACAAAAACAGACACATTGATCAATGGAACAGAATCGAGAGCCCAGAAATGGACCCTCAACTCTATGGTCAACTCATCTTTGACAAAGCAGGAAAGAATGTCCAGTGGAAAAGAGACAGTCTCTTCAACAAATGGTGTTGGGAAAATTGGACAGCCACATGCAGAAGAATGAAACTGGACCATTTCCTTACACCACACACAAAAATCGACTCCAAATGGTTGAAAGACCTAAACGTGAGACAGGAGACCATCCAAATCCTAAAGGAGAACACAGGTAGCAACCTTTTCGACCTTAGCCGCAGCAACTTCTTCCTAGAAACATCGCCAAAGGCACGGGAAGCCAGGGCAAAAATGAACTACTGGGATTTCATCCAGATAAAAAGCTTTTGCACAGCAAAAGAAACGGTCCACAAAACCAAAAGACAACCGACAGAATGGGAGAAAATATTTGCAAATGACATATCAGAATAAGGGCTAGTATCCAAAATCTATAAAGAACTTATCAAACTCAACACCCAAAGAACAAGTAATCCAATCAAGAAATGGGCAGAAGACATGAACAGACATTTCTCCAAAGAAGACATCCACATGGCCAACAGGCACATGAAAAAGTGCTCAACATCGCTCGGCATCAGGGAAATCCAAATCAAAACCTCAATGAGATACCACCTCACACCAGTCCGATTGGCTAAAATGAACAAGTCAGGGAACGGCAGATGTTGGCGGGGATGTGGAGAAAGGGGAACCCTCCTACACTGTTGGTGGGAATGCAAGCTGGTGCAACCCCTCTGGAAAACAGTATGGAGGTTCCTCAAACAGTTGAAATTAGAGCTACCGTTCGATCCAGCAATTGCACTACTGGGTATTTACCACAAAGGTACAAATGTAGGGACCCGAAGGGGTACGTGTACCCCAATGTTTATAGCAGCAATGTCCACCATAGCCAAACTGTGGAAAGAGCCAAGATGCCCATCGACAGATGAATGGATAAAGAAGAGGTGGTATAGATACACAATGGAATATTATGCAGCCATCAAAAGGAATGAGATCTTGCCATTTGCAACGACGTGGATGGAACTGGAGGGTGTTATGCTGAGTGAAATAAGTCAATCAGAGAAAGACATGTATCACATGACCTCACTGATATGAGGAATTCTTAATCTCAGGAGAGAAACGGAGTGTTACTGCAGTGGTTGGGGGTGGGAGGGATGGGGTGGCTGGGTGCTAGACATTGGGGAGGGTATGTGCTACGGTGAGCGCTGTGAATTGTGCAAGACTGTTGAATCACAGTTCTGTCCTTCTGAAACAAATAACGCACCATATTTTAAGAAAAAAGAAAAAGAAGAAGATAACAGGAGAGGAAGAAAAGGGGAGTATGTCAGAGGGGGAGACGAACCATGAGAGATGAAGGACTCTGAAAGACAAACTGAGGGTTCTAGAGGGGAGGGGGGTAGGGGGATGGGTGAGCCTGGTGATGGGTATGGAGGAGGGCACGTTCTGCATGGAGCACTGGGTGTTATGAACAAACAATGAATCATGGAACACTGCACCAAAAACTAATGATGTAATATATGGTGATTAACATAACTATAAAAAAATTAAAAAAATAATCATGAATGAAAGAGGAGAGATGACAACCAACACCAAAGAAATACAAACAATTATAAGAACATATTATGAGCCACTCTAGGCCAGCAAATTAGATAATCTTGAAGAAATGGATGCATTCCCAGAAATGTATCAACTACCTAAGCTGAACCAGGAAGAAATAGAAAACCTGAAGAGACCTATAACCGCTAATGAGGAAATTGAAGCAGTCATCAAAAATCTCCCAACAAACAGGAGCCCAAGGCCAGATGGCTTCCCAGGGGAATTCCACCAACCATTTAAAGAAGTAGTAATACCTATTCTTCTGAAACTGTTCCAAAAAATAGAAATGGAAGGAAAGCATCCAAACTCGTCTTATGAGGCCATTACCTTGATCCCCAAACCGAACAAAGACCCCATCAAAAAGGAAAATTACAGGTCCATATCCCTGAGGAACATGGATGCAAAACTTCTCACCAAAACGCCAGCCAATAGGATCCAACAGTGCATTAAAAGGATTATTCACCACGACCAAGTGGGATTTACTCCTAGGCTGCAAGGTTGGTTCAACATCTGCAAATCAATCAATGTGATACAATACATTAATAAAAAAAAAAGAAAAAGAACCATATGATCCTGTAACTAGATGCAGAAAAAGCATTTGACAAAGTACAGCATCCTTTCTTGAACAAAACTCTTCAGAGTATAGGGAGAGAGGGTACATACCTCAATATCATAAAAGCCATCTATGAATAACCTACAGCCAATATCATTCTCAAGGGGGAAAGGCTGAGAGCTCTTCCCCTAAGGTCAGGAACGCGGCAGGGATGTCCACTCTCACCACTGCTATTCAACATAGTATTAGAAGTCCTAGCCACAGCAGTTAGACAACCAAAAGAAACGAAAGGCATCCAAATCGGCAAAGAGGAAGTCAAACTCTCACTCTTTGCAGATGATATGATACTGTATGTGGAAAACCCAAAAGACTCCACCCCAAAACTGCTAGAACTCATCCAGGAATTCAGTCAAGTGGCCGGATATAAAATCAATGCACAGAAATCCGTGGCATTCCTATACACCAACAACAAGACAGAAGAGAGACAAATCAAGGAGTCGATCCCATTTACAATTGCACCCAAAACCATTAGATACCTAGGAATAAATCTAACCAAAGAGGCAAAGGATCTGTACTCAGAAAACTATAAAATACCCATGAAAGCAATTGAAGAAGACACAAAGAAATGGAAAAACGTTCCATGCTCATGGATTGGGAGAATCAACATTGTGAAGATGTCAATGCTACCTAGAGCAATCTACACATTCAATGCCATCCCCATCAAAATACCATGCACTTTTTTCACAGACATGGAACAAATAATCCTAAAATTTGTATGGAACCAGAAGAGACCCAGAATAGCCAGAGGAATACTGAAAAAGAAAAGCAAAGCTGGCGGCATCGCAATTCCGGACTTCCAGCTCTATTACAAAGCTGTCATCATCAAGACAGTATGGTACTGGCACAAAAACAGACACATTGATCAATGGAACAGAATCGAGAGCCCAGAAATGGACCCTCAACTCTATGGTCAACTCATCTTTGACAAAGCAGGAAAGAATGTCCAGTGGAAAAGAGACAGTCTCTTCAACAAATGGTGTTGGGAAAATTGGACAGCCACATGCAGAAGAATGAAACTGGACCATTTCCTTACACCACACACAAAAATCGACTCCAAATGGTTGAAAGACCTAAACGTGAGACAGGAGACCATCCAAATCCTAAAGGAGAACACAGGTAGCAACCTTTTCGACCTTAGCCGCAGCAACTTCTTCCTAGAAACATCGCCAAAGGCACGGGAAGCCAGGGCAAAAATGAACTACTGGGATTTCATCCAGATAAAAAGCTTTTGCACAGCAAAAGAAACGGTCCACAAAACCAAAAGACAACCGACAGAATGGGAGAAAATATTTGCAAATGACATATCAGAATAAGGGCTAGTATCCAAAATCTATAAAGAACTTATCAAACTCAACACCCAAAGAACAAGTAATCCAATCAAGAAATGGGCAGAAGACATGAACAGACATTTCTCCAAAGAAGACATCCACATGGCCAACAGGCACATGAAAAAGTGCTCAACATCGCTCGGCATCAGGGAAATCCAAATCAAAACCTCAATGAGATACCACCTCACACCAGTCCGATTGGCTAAAATGAACAAGTCAGGGAACGGCAGATGTTGGCGGGGATGTGGAGAAAGGGGAACCCTCCTACACTGTTGGTGGGAATGCAAGCTGGTGCAACCCCTCTGGAAAACAGTATGGAGGTTCCTCAAACAGTTGAAATTAGAGCTACCGTTCGATCCAGCAATTGCACTACTGGGTATTTACCACAAAGATACAAATGTAGGGACCCGAAGGGGTACGTGTACCCCAATGTTTATAGCAGCAATGTCCACCATAGCCAAACTGTGGAAAGAGCCAAGATGCCCATCGACAGATGAATGGATAAAGAAGAGGTGGTATAGATACACAATGGAATATTATGCAGCCATCAAAAGGAATGAGATCTTGCCATTTGCAACGACGTGGATGGAACTGGAGGGTGTTATGCTGAGTGAAATAAGTCAATCAGAGAAAGACATGTATCACATGACCTCACTGATATGAGGAATTCTTAATCTCAGGAGAGAAACGGAGTGTTACTGCAGTGGTTGGGGGTGGGAGGGATGGGGTGGCTGGGTGCTAGACATTGGGGAGGGTATGTGCTACGGTGAGCGCTGTGAATTGTGCAAGACTGTTGAATCACAGTTCTGTCCTTCTGAAACAAATAACGCACCATATTTTAAGAAAAAAGAAAAAGAAGAAGATAACAGGAGAGGAAGAAAAGGGGAGTATGTCAGAGGGGGAGACGAACCATGAGAGATGAAGGACTCTGAAAGACAAACTGAGGGTTCTAGAGGGGAGGGGGGTAGGGGGATGGGTGAGCCTGGTGATGGGTATGGAGGAGGGCACGTTCTGCATGGAGCACTGGGTGTTATGAACAAACAATGAATCATGGAACACTGCACCAAAAACTAATGATGTAATATATGGTGATTAACATAACTATAAAAAAATTAAAAAAATAATCATGAATGAAAGAGGAGAGATGACAACCAACACCAAAGAAATACAAACAATTATAAGAACATATTATGAGCCACTCTAGGCCAGCAAATTAGATAATCTTGAAGAAATGGATGCATTCCCAGAAATGTATCAACTACCTACGCTGAACCAGGAAGAAATAGAAAACCTGAAGAGACCTATAACCGCTAATGAGGAAATTGAAGCAGTCATCAAAAATCTCCCAACAAACAGGAGCCCAAGGCCAGATGGCTTCCCAGGGGAATTCTACCAACCATTTAAAGAAGTAGTAATACCTATTCTTCTGAAACTGTTCCAAAAAATAGAAATGGAAGGAAAGCATCCAAACTCGTCTTATGAGGCCATTACCTTGATCCCCAAACCGAACAAAGACCCCATCAAAAAGGAAAATTACAGGTCCATATCCCTGAGGAACATGGATGCAAAACTTCTCACCAAAACGCCAGCCAATAGGATCCAACAGTGCATTAAAAGGATTATTCACCACGACCAAGTGGGATTTACTCCTAGGCTGCAAGGTTGGTTCAACATCTGCAAATCAATCAATGTGATACAATACATTAATAAAAAAAAAAGAAAAAGAACCATATGATCCTGTAACTAGATGCAGAAAAAGCATTTGACAAAGTACAGCATCCTTTCTTGAACAAAACTCTTCAGAGTATAGGGAGAGAGGGTACATACCTCAATATCATAAAAGCCATCTATGAATAACCTACAGCCAATATCATTCTCAAGGGGGAAAGGCTGAGAGCTCTTCCCCTAAGGTCAGGAACGCGGCAGGGATGTCCACTCTCACCACTGCTATTCAACATAGTATTAGAAGTCCTAGCCACAGCAATTAGACAACCAAAAGAAACGAAAGGCATCCAAATCGGCAAAGAGGAAGTCAAACTCTCACTCTTTGCAGATGATATGATACTGTATGTGGAAAACCCAAAAGACTCCACCCCAAAACTGCTAGAACTCATCCAGGAATTCAGTCAAGTGGCCGGATATAAAATCAATGCACAGAAATCCGTGGCATTCCTATACACCAACAACAAGACAGAAGAGAGACAAATCAAGGAGTCGATCCCATTTACAATTGCACCCAAAACCATTAGATACCTAGGAATAAATCTAACCAAAGAGGCAAAGGATCTGTACTCAGAAAACTATAAAATACCCATGAAAGCAATTGAAGAAGACACAAAGAAATGGAAAAACGTTCCATGCTCATGGATTGGGAGAATCAACATTGTGAAGATGTCAATGCTACCTAGAGCAATCTACACATTCAATGCCATCCCCATCAAAATACCATCCACTTTTTTCACAGACATGGAACAAATAATCCTAAAATTTGTATGGAACCAGAAGAGACCCAGAATAGCCAGAGGAATACTGAAAAAGAAAAGCAAAGCTGGCGGCATCGCAATTCCGGACTTCCAGCTCTATTACAAAGCTGTCATCATCAAGACAGTATGGTACTGGCACAAAAACAGACACATTGATCAATGGAACAGAATCGAGAGCCCAGAAATGGACCCTCAACTCTATGGTCAACTCATCTTTGACAAAGCAGGAAAGAATGTCCAGTGGAAAAGAGACAGTCTCTTCAACAAATGGTGTTGGGAAAATTGGACAGCCACATGCAGAAGAATGAAACTGGACCATTTCCTTACACCACACACAAAAATCGACTCCAAATGGTTGAAAGACCTAAACGTGAGACAGGAGACCATCCAAATCCTAAAGGAGAACACAGGTAGCAACCTTTTCGACCTTAGCCGCAGCAACTTCTTCCTAGAAACATCGCCAAAGGCACGGGAAGCCAGGGCAAAAATGAACTACTGGGATTTCATCCAGATAAAAAGCTTTTGCACAGCAAAAGAAACGGTCCACAAAACCAAAAGACAACCGACAGAATGGGAGAAAATATTTGCAAATGACATATCAGAATAAGGGCTAGTATCCAAAATCTATAAAGAACTTATCAAACTCAACACCCAAAGAACAAGTAATCCAATCAAGAAATGGGCAGAAGACATGAACAGACATTTCTCCAAAGAAGACATCCACATGGCCAACAGGCACATGAAAAAGTGCTCAACATCGCTCGGCATCAGGGAAATCCAAATCAAAACCTCAATGAGATACCACCTCACACCAGTCCGATTGGCAAAATGAACAAGTCAGGGAACGGCAGATGTTGGCGGGGATGTGGAGAAAGGGGAACCCTCCTACACTGTTGGTGGGAATGCAAGCTGGTGCAAACCCTCTGGAAAACAGTATGGAGGTTCCTCAAACAGTTGAAATTAGAGCTACCGTTCGATCCAGCAATTGCACTACTGGGTATTTACCACAAAGGTACAAATGTAGGGACCCGAAGGGGTACGTGTACCCCAATGTTTATAGCAGCAATGTCCACCATAGCCAAACTGTGGAAAGAGCCAAGATGCCCATCGACAGATGAATGGATAAAGAAGAGGTGGTATAGATACACAATGGAATATTATGCAGCCATCAAAAGGAATGAGATCTTGCCATTTGCAACGACGTGGATGGAACTGGAGGGTGTTATGCTGAGTGAAATAAGTCAATCAGAGAAAGACATGTATCACATGACCTCACTGATATGAGGAATTCTTAATCTCAGGAGAGAAACGGAGTGTTACTGCAGTGGTTGGGGGTGGGAGGGATGGGGTGGCTGGGTGCTAGACATTGGGGAGGGTATGTGCTACGGTGAGCGCTGTGAATTGTGCAAGACTGTTGAATCACAGTTCTGTCCTTCTGAAACAAATAACGCACCATATTTTAAGAAAAAAGAAAAAGAAGAAGATAACAGGAGAGGAAGAAAAGGGGAGTATGTCAGAGGGGGAGACGAACCATGAGAGATGAAGGACTCTGAAAGACAAACTGAGGGTTCTAGAGGGGAGGGGGGTAGGGGGATGGGTGAGCCTGGTGATGGGTATGGAGGAGGGCACGTTCTGCATGGAGCACTGGGTGTTATGAACAAACAATGAATCATGGAACACTGCACCAAAAACTAATGATGTAATATATGGCGATTAACATAACTATAAAAAAATTAAAAAAATAATCATGAATGAAAGAGGAGAGATGACAACCAACACCAAAGAAATACAAACAATTATAAGAACATATTATGAGCCACTCTAGGCCAGCAAATTAGATAATCTTGAAGAAATGGATGCATTCCCAGAAATGTATCAACTACCTAAGCTGAACCAGGAAGAAATAGAAAACCTGAAGAGACCTATAACCGCTAATGAGGAAATTGAAGCAGTCATCAAAAATCTCCCAACAAACAGGAGCCCAAGGCCAGATGGCTTCCCAGGGGAATTCTACCAACCATTTAAAGAAGTAGTAATACCTATTCTTCTGAAACTGTTCCAAAAAATAGAAATGGAAGGAAAGCATCCAAACTCGTCTTATGAGGCCATTACCTTGATCCCCAAACCGAACAAAGACCCCATCAAAAAGGAAAATTACAGGTCCATATCCCTGAGGAACATGGATGCAAAACTTCTCACCAAAACGCCAGCCAATAGGATCCAACAGTGCATTAAAAGGATTATTCACCACGACCAAGTGGGATTTACTCCTAGGCTGCAAGGTTGGTTCAACATCTGCAAATCAATCAATGTGATACAATACATTAATAAAAAAAAAAGAAAAAGAACCATATGATCCTGTAACTAGATGCAGAAAAAGCATTTGACAAAGTACAGCATCCTTTCTTGAACAAAACTCTTCAGAGTATAGGGAGAGAGGGTACATACCTCAATATCATAAAAGCCATCTATGAATAACCTACAGCCAATATCATTCTCAAGGGGGAAAGGCTGAGAGCTCTTCCCCTAAGGTCAGGAACGCGGCAGGGATGTCCACTCTCACCACTGCTATTCAACATAGTATTAGAAGTCCTAGCCACAGCAATTAGACAACCAAAAGAAACGAAAGGCATCCAAATCGGCAAAGAGGAAGTCAAACTCTCACTCTTTGCAGATGATATGATACTGTATGTGGAAAACCCAAAAGACTCCACCCCAAAACTGCTAGAACTCATCCAGGAATTCAGTCAAGTGGCCGGATATAAAATCAATGCACAGAAATCCGTGGCATTCCTATACACCAACAACAAGACAGAAGAGAGACAAATCAAGGAGTCGATCCCATTTACAATTGCACCCAAAACCATTAGATACCTAGGAATAAATCTAACCAAAGAGGCAAAGGATCTGTACTCAGAAAACTATAAAATACCCATGAAAGCAATTGAAGAAGACACAAAGAAATGGAAAAACGTTCCATGCTCATGGATTGGGAGAATCAACATTGTGAAGATGTCAATGCTACCTAGAGCAATCTACACATTCAATGCCATCCCCATCAAAATACCATCCACTTTTTTCACAGACATGGAACAAATAATCCTAAAATTTGTATGGAACCAGAAGAGACCCAGAATAGCCAGAGGAATACTGAAAAAGAAAAGCAAAGCTGGCGGCATCGCAATTCCGGACTTCCAGCTCTATTACAAAGCTGTCATCATCAAGACAGTATGGTACTGGCACAAAAACAGACACATTGATCAATGGAACAGAATCGAGAGCCCAGAAATGGACCCTCAACTCTATGGTCAACTCATCTTTGACAAAGCAGGAAAGAATGTCCAGTGGAAAAGAGACAGTCTCTTCAACAAATGGTGTTGGGAAAATTGGACAGCCACATGCAGAAGAATGAAACTGGACCATTTCCTTACACCACACACAAAAATCGACTCCAAATGGTTGAAAGACCTAAACGTGAGACAGGAGACCATCCAAATCCTAAAGGAGAACACAGGTAGCAACCTTTTCGACCTTAGCCGCAGCAACTTCTTCCTAGAAACATCGCCAAAGGCACGGGAAGCCAGGGCAAAAATGAACTACTGGGATTTCATCCAGATAAAAAGCTTTTGCACAGCAAAAGAAACGGTCCACAAAACCAAAAGACAACCGACAGAATGGGAGAAAATATTTGCAAATGACATATCAGAATAAGGGCTAGTATCCAAAATCTATAAAGAACTTATCAAACTCAACACCCAAAGAACAAGTAATCCAATCAAGAAATGGGCAGAAGACATGAACAGACATTTCTCCAAAGAAGACATCCACATGGCCAACAGGCACATGAAAAAGTGCTCAACATCGCTCGGCATCAGGGAAATCCAAATCAAAACCTCAATGAGATACCACCTCACACCAGTCCGATTGGCAAAATGAACAAGTCAGGGAACGGCAGATGTTGGCGGGGATGTGGAGAAAGGGGAACCCTCCTACACTGTTGGTGGGAATGCAAGCTGGTGCAAACCCTCTGGAAAACAGTATGGAGGTTCCTCAAACAGTTGAAATTAGAGCTACCGTTCGATCCAGCAATTGCACTACTGGGTATTTACCACAAAGGTACAAATGTAGGGACCTGAAGGGGTACGTGTACCCCAATGTTTATAGCAGCAATGTCCACCATAGCCAAACTGTGGAAAGAGCCAAGATGCCCATCGACAGATGAATGGATAAAGAAGAGGTGGTATAGATACACAATGGAATATTATGCAGCCATCAAAAGGAATGAGATCTTGCCATTTGCAACGACGTGGATGGAACTGGAGGGTGTTATGCTGAGTGAAATAAGTCAATCAGAGAAAGACATGTATCACATGACCTCACTGATATGAGGAATTCTTAATCTCAGGAGAGAAACGGAGTGTTACTGCAGTGGTTGGGGGTGGGAGGGATGGGGTGGCTGGGTGCTAGACATTGGGGAGGGTATGTGCTACGGTGAGCGCTGTGAATTGTGCAAGACTGTTGAATCACAGTTCTGTCCTTCTGAAACAAATAACGCACCATATTTTAAGAAAAAAGAAAAAGAAGAAGATAACAGGAGAGGAAGAAAAGGGGAGTATGTCAGAGGGGGAGACGAACCATGAGAGATGAAGGACTCTGAAAGACAAACTGAGGGTTCTAGAGGGGAGGGGGGTAGGGGGATGGGTGAGCCTGGTGATGGGTATGGAGGAGGGCACGTTCTGCATGGAGCACTGGGTGTTATGAACAAACAATGAATCATGGAACACTGCACCAAAAACTAATGATGTAATATATGGCGATTAACATAACTATAAAAAAATTAAAAAAATAATCATGAATGAAAGAGGAGAGATGACAACCAACACCAAAGAAATACAAACAATTATAAGAACATATTATGAGCCACTCTAGGCCAGCAAATTAGATAATCTTGAAGAAATGGATGCATTCCCAGAAATGTATCAACTACCTAAGCTGAACCAGGAAGAAATAGAAAACCTGAAGAGACCTATAACCGCTAATGAGGAAATTGAAGCAGTCATCAAAAATCTCCCAACAAACAGGAGCCCAAGGCCAGATGGCTTCCCAGGGGAATTCTACCAACCATTTAAAGAAGTAGTAATACCTATTCTTCTGAAACTGTTCCAAAAAATAGAAATGGAAGGAAAGCATCCAAACTCGTCTTATGAGGCCATTACCTTGATCCCCAAACCGAACAAAGACCCCATCAAAAAGGAAAATTACAGGTCCATATCCCTGAGGAACATGGATGCAAAACTTCTCACCAAAACGCCAGCCAATAGGATCCAACAGTGCATTAAAAGGATTATTCACCACGACCAAGTGGGATTTACTCCTAGGCTGCAAGGTTGGTTCAACATCTGCAAATCAATCAATGTGATACAATACATTAATAAAAAAAAAAAGAAAAAGAACCATATGATCCTGTAACTAGATGCAGAAAAAGCATTTGACAAAGTACAGCATCCTTTCTTGAACAAAACTCTTCAGAGTATAGGGAGAGAGGGTACATACCTCAATATCATAAAAGCCATCTATGAATAACCTACAGCCAATATCATTCTCAAGGGGGAAAGGCTGAGAGCTCTTCCCCTAAGGTCAGGAACGCGGCAGGGATGTCCACTCTCACCACTGCTATTCAACATAGTATTAGAAGTCCTAGCCACAGCAATTAGACAACCAAAAGAAACGAAAGGCATCCAAATCGGCAAAGAGGAAGTCAAACTCTCACTCTTTG
The DNA here is from genome assembly GCF_037043125.1 of Eumetopias jubatus. Classification (NCBI taxonomy): domain Eukaryota; kingdom Metazoa; phylum Chordata; class Mammalia; order Carnivora; family Otariidae; genus Eumetopias; species Eumetopias jubatus. The sequence goes on along the minus strand of NW_028274807.1, from coordinate 156,659,573 downwards.
CAGATGATATGATACTGTATGTGGAAAACCCAAAAGACTCCACCCCAAAACTGCTAGAACTCATCCAGGAATTCAGTCAAGTGGCCGGATATAAAATCAATGCACAGAAATCCGTGGCATTCCTATACACCAACAACAAGACAGAAGAGAGACAAATCAAGGAGTCGATCCCATTTACAATTGCACCCAAAACCATTAGATACCTAGGAATAAATCTAACCAAAGAGGCAAAGGATCTGTACTCAGAAAACTATAAAATACCCATGAAAGCAATTGAAGAAGACACAAAGAAATGGAAAAACGTTCCATGCTCATGGATTGGGAGAATCAACATTGTGAAGATGTCAATGCTACCTAGAGCAATCTACACATTCAATGCCATCCCCATCAAAATACCATCCACTTTTTTCACAGACATGGAACAAATAATCCTAAAATTTGTATGGAACCAGAAGAGACCCAGAATAGCCAGAGGAATACTGAAAAAGAAAAGCAAAGCTGGCGGCATCGCAATTCCGGACTTCCAGCTCTATTACAAAGCTGTCATCATCAAGACAGTATGGTACTGGCACAAAAACAGACACATTGATCAATGGAACAGAATCGAGAGCCCAGAAATGGACCCTCAACTCTATGGTCAACTCATCTTTGACAAAGCAGGAAAGAATGTCCAGTGGAAAAGAGACAGTCTCTTCAACAAATGGTGTTGGGAAAATTGGACAGCCACATGCAGAAGAATGAAACTGGACCATTTCCTTACACCACACACAAAAATCGACTCCAAATGGTTGAAAGACCTAAACGTGAGACAGGAGACCATCCAAATCCTAAAGGAGAACACAGGTAGCAACCTTTTCGACCTTAGCCGCAGCAACTTCTTCCTAGAAACATCGCCAAAGGCACGGGAAGCCAGGGCAAAAATGAACTACTGGGATTTCATCCAGATAAAAAGCTTTTGCACAGCAAAAGAAACGGTCCACAAAACCAAAAGACAACCGACAGAATGGGAGAAAATATTTGCAAATGACATATCAGAATAAGGGCTAGTATCCAAAATCTATAAAGAACTTATCAAACTCAACACCCAAAGAACAAGTAATCCAATCAAGAAATGGGCAGAAGACATGAACAGACATTTCTCCAAAGAAGACATCCACATGGCCAACAGGCACATGAAAAAGTGCTCAACATCGCTCGGCATCAGGGAAATCCAAATCAAAACCTCAATGAGATACCACCTCACACCAGTCCGATTGGCTAAAATGAACAAGTCAGGGAACGGCAGATGTTGGCGGGGATGTGGAGAAAGGGGAACCCTCCTACACTGTTGGTGGGAATGCAAGCTGGTGCAACCCCTCTGGAAAACAGTATGGAGGTTCCTCAAACAGTTGAAATTAGAGCTACCGTTCGATCCAGCAATTGCACTACTGGGTATTTACCACAAAGATACAAATGTAGGGACCCGAAGGGGTACGTGTACCCCAATGTTTATAGCAGCAATGTCCACCATAGCCAAACTGTGGAAAGAGCCAAGATGCCCATCGACAGATGAATGGATAAAGAAGAGGTGGTATAGATACACAATGGAATATTATGCAGCCATCAAAAGGAATGAGATCTTGCCATTTGCAACGACGTGGATGGAACTGGAGGGTGTTATGCTGAGTGAAATAAGTCAATCAGAGAAAGACATGTATCACATGACCTCACTGATATGAGGAATTCTTAATCTCAGGAGAGAAACTGAGTGTTACTGCAGTGGTTGGGGGTGGGAGGGATGGGGTGGCTGGGTGCTAGACATTGGGGAGGGTATGTGCTACGGTGAGCGCTGTGAATTGTGCAAGACTGTTGAATCACAGTTCTGTCCTTCTGAAACAAATAACGCACCATATTTTAAGAAAAAAGAAAAAGAAGAAGATAACAGGAGAGGAAGAAAAGGGGAGTATGTCAGAGGGGGAGACGAACCATGAGAGATGAAGGACTCTGAAAGACAAACTGAGGGTTCTAGAGGGGAGGGGGGTAGGGGGATGGGTGAGCCTGGTGATGGGTATGGAGGAGGGCACGTTCTGCATGGAGCACTGGGTGTTATGAACAAACAATGAATCATGGAACACTGCACCAAAAACTAATGATGTAATATATGGTGATTAACATAACTATAAAAAAATTAAAAAAATAATCATGAATGAAAGAGGAGAGATGACAACCAACACCAAAGAAATACAAACAATTATAAGAACATATTATGAGCCACTCTAGGCCAGCAAATTAGATAATCTTGAAGAAATGGATGCATTCCCAGAAATGTATCAACTACCTAAGCTGAACCAGGAAGAAATAGAAAACCTGAAGAGACCTATAACCGCTAATGAGGAAATTGAAGCAGTCATCAAAAATCTCCCAACAAACAGGAGCCCAAGGCCAGATGGCTTCCCAGGGGAATTCCACCAACCATTTAAAGAAGTAGTAATACCTATTCTTCTGAAACTGTTCCAAAAAATAGAAATGGAAGGAAAGCATCCAAACTCGTCTTATGAGGCCATTACCTTGATCCCCAAACCGAACAAAGACCCCATCAAAAAGGAAAATTACAGGTCCATATCCCTGAGGAACATGGATGCAAAACTTCTCACCAAAACGCCAGCCAATAGGATCCAACAGTGCATTAAAAGGATTATTCACCACGACCAAGTGGGATTTACTCCTAGGCTGCAAGGTTGGTTCAACATCTGCAAATCAATCAATGTGATACAATACATTAATAAAAAAAAAAGAAAAAGAACCATATGATCCTGTAACTAGATGCAGAAAAAGCATTTGACAAAGTACAGCATCCTTTCTTGAACAAAACTCTTCAGAGTATAGGGAGAGAGGGTACATACCTCAATATCATAAAAGCCATCTATGAATAACCTACAGCCAATATCATTCTCAAGGGGGAAAGGCTGAGAGCTCTTCCCCTAAGGTCAGGAACGCGGCAGGGATGTCCACTCTCACCACTGCTATTCAACATAGTATTAGAAGTCCTAGCCACAGCAGTTAGACAACCAAAAGAAACGAAAGGCATCCAAATCGGCAAAGAGGAAGTCAAACTCTCACTCTTTGCAGATGATATGATACTGTATGTGGAAAACCCAAAAGACTCCACCCCAAAACTGCTAGAACTCATCCAGGAATTCAGTCAAGTGGCCGGATATAAAATCAATGCACAGAAATCCGTGGCATTCCTATACACCAACAACAAGACAGAAGAGAGACAAATCAAGGAGTCGATCCCATTTACAATTGCACCCAAAACCATTAGATACCTAGGAATAAATCTAACCAAAGAGGCAAAGGATCTGTACTCAGAAAACTATAAAATACCCATGAAAGCAATTGAAGAAGACACAAAGAAATGGAAAAACGTTCCATGCTCATGGATTGGGAGAACCAACATTGTGAAGATGTCAATGCTACCTAGAGCAATCTACACATTCAATGCCATCCCCATCAAAATACCATCCACTTTTTTCACAGACATGGAACAAATAATCCTAAAATTTGTATGGAACCAGAAGAGACCCAGAATAGCCAGAGGAATACTGAAAAAGAAAAGCAAAGCTGGCGGCATCGCAATTCCGGACTTCCAGCTCTATTACAAAGCTGTCATCATCAAGACAGTATGGTACTGGCACAAAAACAGACACATTGATCAATGGAACAGAATCGAGAGCCCAGAAATGGACCCTCAACTCTATGGTCAACTCATCTTTGACAAAGCAGGAAAGAATGTCCAGTGGAAAAGAGACAGTCTCTTCAACAAATGGTGTTGGGAAAATTGGACAGCCACATGCAGAAGAATGAAACTGGACCATTTCCTTACACCACACACAAAAATCGACTCCAAATGGTTGAAAGACCTAAACGTGAGACAGGAGACCATCCAAATCCTAAAGGAGAACACAGGTAGCAACCTTTTCGACCTTAGCCGCAGCAACTTCTTCCTAGAAACATCGCCAAAGGCACGGGAAGCCAGGGCAAAAATGAACTACTGGGATTTCATCCAGATAAAAAGCTTTTGCACAGCAAAAGAAACGGTCCACAAAACCAAAAGACAACCGACAGAATGGGAGAAAATATTTGCAAATGACATATCAGAATAAGGGCTAGTATCCAAAATCTATAAAGAACTTATCAAACTCAACACCCAAAGAACAAGTAATCCAATCAAGAAATGGGCAGAAGACATGAACAGACATTTCTCCAAAGAAGACATCCACATGGCCAACAGGCACATGAAAAAGTGCTCAACATCGCTCGGCATCAGGGAAATCCAAATCAAAACCTCAATGAGATACCACCTCACACCAGTCCGATTGGCTAAAATGAACAAGTCAGGGAACGGCAGATGTTGGCGGGGATGTGGAGAAAGGGGAACCCTCCTACACTGTTGGTGGGAATGCAAGCTGGTGCAACCCCTCTGGAAAACAGTATGGAGGTTCCTCAAACAGTTGAAATTAGAGCTACCGTTCGATCCAGCAATAGCACTACTGGGTATTTACCACAAAGATACAAATGTAGGGACCCGAAGGGGTACGTGTACCCCAATGTTTATAGCAGCAATGTCCACCATAGCCAAACTGTGGAAAGAGCCAAGATGCCCATCGACAGATGAATGGATAAAGAAGAGGTGGTATAGATACACAATGGAATATTATGCAGCCATCAAAAGGAATGAGATCTTGCCATTTGCAACGACGTGGATGGAACTGGAGGGTGTTATGCTGAGTGAAATAAGTCAATCAGAGAAAGACATGTATCACATGACCTCACTGATATGAGGAATTCTTAATCTCAGGAGAGAAACTGAGTGTTACTGCAGTGGTTGGGGGTGGGAGGGATGGGGTGGCTGGGTGCTAGACATTGGGGAGGGTATGTGCTACGGTGAGCACTGTGAATTGTGCAAGACTGTTGAATCACAGTTCTGTCCTTCTGAAACAAATAACGCACCATATTTTAAGAAAAAAGAAAAAGAAGAAGATAACAGGAGAGGAAGAAAAGGGGAGTATGTCAGAGGGGGAGACGAACCATGAGAGATGAAGGACTCTGAAAGACAAACTGAGGGTTCTAGAGGGGAGGGGGGTAGGGGGATGGGTGAGCCTGGTGATGGGTATGGAGGAGGGCACGTTCTGCATGGAGCACTGGGTGTTATGAACAAACAATGAATCATGGAACACTGCACCAAAAACTAATGATGTAATATATGGCGATTAACATAACTATAAAAAAATTAAAAAAATAATCATGAATGAAAGAGGAGAGATGACAACCAACACCAAAGAAATACAAACAATTATAAGAACATATTATGAGCCACTCTAGGCCAGCAAATTAGATAATCTTGAAGAAATGGATGCATTCCCAGAAATGTATCAACTACCTAAGCTGAACCAGGAAGAAATAGAAAACCTGAAGAGACCTATAACCGCTAATGAGGAAATTGAAGCAGTCATCAAAAATCTCCCAACAAACAGGAGCCCAAGGCCAGATGGCTTCCCAGGGGAATTCTACCAACCATTTAAAGAAGTAGTAATACCTATTCTTCTGAAACTGTTCCAAAAAATAGAAATGGAAGGAAAGCATCCAAACTCGTCTTATGAGGCCATTACCTTGATCCCCAAACCGAACAAAGACCCCATCAAAAAGGAAAATTACAGGTCCATATCCCTGAGGAACATGGATGCAAAACTTCTCACCAAAACGCCAGCCAATAGGATCCAACAGTGCATTAAAAGGATTATTCACCACGACCAAGTGGGATTTACTCCTAGGCTGCAAGGTTGGTTCAACATCTGCAAATCAATCAATGTGATACAATACATTAATAAAAAAAAAGAAAAAGAACCATATGATCCTGTAACTAGATGCAGAAAAAGCATTTGACAAAGTACAGCATCCTTTCTTGAACAAAACTCTTCAGAGTATAGGGAGAGAGGGTACATACCTCAATATCATAAAAGCCATCTATGAATAACCTACAGCCAATATCATTCTCAAGGGGGAAAGGCTGAGAGCTTTTCCCCTAAGGTCAGGAACGCGGCAGGGATGTCCACTCTCACCACTGCTATTCAACATAGTATTAGAAGTCCTAGCCACAGCAATTAGACAACCAAAAGAAACGAAAGGCATCCAAATCGGCAAAGAGGAAGTCAAACTCTCACTCTTTGCAGATGATATGATACTGTATGTGGAAAACCCAAAAGACTCCACCCCAAAACTGCTAGAACTCATCCAGGAATTCAGTCAAGTGGCAGGATATAAAATCAATGCACAGAAATCCGTGGCATTCCTATACACCAACAACAAGACAGAAGAGAGACAAATCAAGGAGTCGATCCCATTTACAATTGCACCCAAAACCATTAGATACCTAGGAATAAATCTAACCAAAGAGGCAAAGGATCTGTACTCAGAAAACTATAAAATACCCATGAAAGCAATTGAAGAAGACACAAAGAAATGGAAAAACGTTCCATGCTCATGGATTGGGAGAATCAACATTGTGAAGATGTCAATGCTACCTAGAGCAATCTACACATTCAATGCAATCCCCATCAAAATACCATCCACTTTTTTCACAGACATGGAACAAATAATCCTAAAATTTGTATGGAACCAGAAGAGACCCAGAATAGCCAGAGGAATACTGAAAAAGAAAAGCAAAGCTGGCGGCATCGCAATTCCGGACTTCCAGCTCTATTACAAAGCTGTCATCATCAAGACAGTATGGTACTGGCACAAAAACAGACACATTGATCAATGGAACAGAATCGAGAGCCCAGAAATGGACCCTCAACTCTATGGTCAACTCATCTTTGACAAAGCAGGAAAGAATGTCCAGTGGAAAAGAGACAGTCTCTTCAACAAATGGTGTTGGGAAAATTGGACAGCCACATGCAGAAGAATGAAACTGGACCATTTCCTTACACCACACACAAAAATCGACTCCAAATGGTTGAAAGACCTAAACGTGAGACAGGAGACCATCCAAATCCTAAAGGAGAACACAGGTAGCAACCTTTTCGACCTTAGCCGCAGCAACTTCTTCCTAGAAACATCGCCAAAGGCACGGGAAGCCAGGGCAAAAATGAACTACTGGGATTTCATCCAGATAAAAAGCTTTTGCACAGCAAAAGAAACGGTCCACAAAACCAAAAGACAACCGACAGAATGGGAGAAAATATTTGCAAATGACATATCAGAATAAGGGCTAGTATCCAAAATCTATAAAGAACTTATCAAACTCAACACCCAAAGAACAAGTAATCCAATCAAGAAATGGGCAGAAGACATGAACAGACATTTCTCCAAAGAAGACATCCACATGGCCAACAGGCACATGAAAAAGTGCTCAACATCGCTCGGCATCAGGGAAATCCAAATCAAAACCTCAATGAGATACCACCTCACACCAGTCCGATTGGCTAAAATGAACAAGTCAGGGAACGGCAGATGTTGGCGGGGATGTGGAGAAAGGGGAACCCTCCTACACTGTTGGTGGGAATGCAAGCTGGTGCAACCCCTCTGGAAAACAGTATGGAGGTTCCTCAAACAGTTGAAATTAGAGCTACCGTTCGATCCAGCAATTGCACTACTGGGTATTTACCACAAAGATACAAATGTAGGGACCCGAAGGGGTACGTGTACCCCAATGTTTATAGCAGCAATGTCCACCATAGCCAAACTGTGGAAAGAGCCAAGATGCCCATCGACAGATGAATGGATAAAGAAGAGGTGGTATAGATACACAATGGAATATTATGCAGCCATCAAAAGGAATGAGATCTTGCCATTTGCAACGACGTGGATGGAACTGGAGGGTGTTATGCTGAGTGAAATAAGTCAATCAGAGAAAGACATGTATCACATGACCTCACTGATATGAGGAATTCTTAATCTCAGGAGAGAAACTGAGTGTTACTGCAGTGGTTGGGGGTGGGAGGGATGGGGTGGCTGGGTGCTAGACATTGGGGAGGGTATGTGCTACGGTGAGCGCTGTGAATTGTGCAAGACTGTTGAATCACAGTTCTGTCCTTCTGAAACAAATAACGCACCATATTTTAAGAAAAAAGAAAAAGAAGAAGATAACAGGAGAGGAAGAAAAGGGGAGTATGTCAGAGGGGGAGACGAACCATGAGAGATGAAGGACTCTGAAAGACAAACTGAGGGTTCTAGAGGGGAGGGGGTTAGGGGGATGGGTGAGCCTGGTGATGGGTATGGAGGAGGGCACGTTCTGCATGGAGCACTGGGTGTTATGAACAAACAATGAATCATGGAGCACTGCACCAAAAACTAATGATGTAATATATGGTGATTAACATAACTATAAAAAAATTAAAAAAATAATCATGAATGAAAGAGGAGAGATGACAACCAACACCAAAGAAATACAAACAATTATAAGAACATATTATGAGCCACTCTAGGCCAGCAAATTAGATAATCTTGAAGAAATGGATGCATTCCCAGAAATGTATCAACTACCTAAGCTGAACCAGGAAGAAATAGAAAACCTGAAGAGACCTATAACCGCTAATGAGGAAATTGAAGCAGTCATCAAAAATCTCCCAACAAACAGGAGCCCAAGGCCAGATGGCTTCCCAGGGGAATTCTACCAACCATTTAAAGAAGTAGTAATACCTATTCTTCTGAAACTGTTCCAAAAAATAGAAATGGAAGGAAAGCATCCAAACTCGTCTTATGAGGCCATTACCTTGATCCCCAAACCGAACAAAGACCCCATCAAAAAGGAAAATTACAGGTCCATATCCCTGAGGAACATGGATGCAAAACTTCTCACCAAAACGCCAGCCAATAGGATCCAACAGTGCATTAAAAGGATTATTCACCACGACCAAGTGGGATTTACTCCTAGGCTGCAAGGTTGGTTCAACATCTGCAAATCAATCAATGTGATACAATACATTAATAAAAAAAAAAGAAAAAGAACCATATGATCCTGTAACTAGATGCAGAAAAAGCATTTGACAAAGTACAGCATCCTTTCTTGAACAAAACTCTTCAGAGTATAGGGAGAGAGGGTACATACCTCAATATCATAAAAGCCATCTATGAATAACCTACAGCCAATATCATTCTCAAGGGGGAAAGGCTGAGAGCTTTTCCCCTAAGGTCAGGAACGCGGCAGGGATGTCCACTCTCACCACTGCTATTCAACATAGTATTAGAAGTCCTAGCCACAGCAATTAGACAACCAAAAGAAACGAAAGGCATCCAAATCGGCAAAGAGGAAGTCAAACTCTCACTCTTTGCAGATGATATGATACTGTATGTGGAAAACCCAAAAGACTCCACCCCAAAACTGCTAGAACTCATACAGGAATTCAGTCAAGTGGCAGGATATAAAATCAATGCACAGAAATCCGTGGCATTCCTATACACCAACAACAAGACAGAAGAGAGACAAATCAAGGAGTCGATCCCATTTACAATTGCACCCAAAACCATTAGATACCTAGGAATAAATCTAACCAAAGAGGCAAAGGATCTGTACTCAGAAAACTATAAAATACCCATGAAAGCAATTGGAGAAGACACAAAGAAATGGAAAAACGTTCCATGCTCATGGATTGGGAGAATCAACATTGTGAAGATGTCAATGCTACCTAGAGCAATCTACACATTCAATGCCATCCCCATCAAAATACCATCCACTTTTTTCACAGACATGGAACAAATAATCCTAAAATTTGTATGGAACCAGAAGAGACCCAGAATAGCCAGAGGAATACTGAAAAAGAAAAGCAAAGCTGGCGGCATCGCAATTCCGGACTTCCAGCTCTATTACAAAGCTGTCATCATCAAGACAGTATGGTACTGGCACAAAAACAGACACATTGATCAATGGAACAGAATCGAGAGCCCAGAAATGGACCCTCAACTCTATGGTCAACTCATCTTTGACAAAGCAGGAAAGAATGTCCAGTGGAAAAGAGACAGTCTCTTCAACAAATGGTGTTGGGAAAATTGGACAGCCACATGCAGAAGAATGAAACTGGACCATTTCCTTACACCACACACAAAAATCGACTCCAAATGGTTGAAAGACCTAAACGTGAGACAGGAGACCATCCAAATCCTAAAGGAGAACACAGGTAGCAACCTTTTCGACCTTAGCCGCAGCAACTTCTTCCTAGAAACATCGCCAAAGGCACGGGAAGCCAGGGCAAAAATGAACTACTGGGATTTCATCCAGATAAAAAGCTTTTGCACAGCAAAAGAAACGGTCCACAAAACCAAAAGACAACCGACAGAATGGGAGAAAATATTTGCAAATGACATATCAGAATAAGGGCTAGTATCCAAAATCTATAAAGAACTTATCAAACTCAACACCCAAAGAACAAGTAATCCAATCAAGAAATGGGCAGAAGACATGAACAGACATTTCTCCAAAGAAGACATCCACATGGCCAACAGGCACATGAAAAAGTGCTCAACATCGCTCGGCATCAGGGAAATCCAAATCAAAACCTCAATGAGATACCACCTCACACCAGTCCGATTGGCTAAAATGAACAAGTCAGGGAACGGCAGATGTTGGCGGGGATGTGGAGAAAGGGGAACCCTCCTACACTGTTGGTGGGAATGCAAGCTGGTGCAACCCCTCTGGAAAACAGTATGGAGGTTCCTCAAACAGTTGAAATTAGAGCTACCGTTCGATCCAGCAATTGCACTACTGGGTATTTACCACAAAGATACAAATGTAGGGACCCGAAGGGGTACGTGTACCCCAATGTTTATAGCAGCAATGTCCACCATGGCCAAACTGTGGAAAGAGCCAAGATGCCCATCGACGGATGAATGGATAAAGAAGAGGTGGTATAGATACACAATGGAATATTATGCAGCCATCAAAAGGAATGAGATCTTGCCATTTGCAACGACGTGGATGGAACTGGAGGGTGTTATGCTGAGTGAAATAAGTCAATCAGAGAAAGACATGTATCACATGACCTCACTGATATGAGGAATTCTTAATCTCAGGAGAGAAACTGAGTGTTACTGCAGTGGTTGGGGGTGGGAGGGATGGGGTGGCTGGGTGCTAGACATTGGGGAGGGTATGTGCTACGGTGAGCGCTGTGAATTGTGCAAGACTGTTGAATCACAGTTCTGTCCTTCTGAAACAAATAACGCACCATATTTTAAGAAAAAAGAAAAAGAAGAAGATAACAGGAGAGGAAGAAAAGGGGAGTATGTCAGAGGGGGAGACGAACCATGAGAGATGAAGGACTCTGAAAGACAAACTGAGGGTTCTAGAGGGGAGGGGGGTAGGGGGATGGGTGAGCCTGGTGATGGGTATGGAGGAGGGCACGTTCTGCATGGAGCACTGGGTGTTATGAACAAACAATGAATCATGGAGCACTGCACCAAAAACTAATGATGTAATATATGGTGATTAACATAACTATAAAAAAATTAAAAAAATAATCATGAATGAAAGAGGAGAGATGACAACCAACACCAAAGAAATACAAACAATTATAAGAACATATTATGAGCCACTCTAGGCCAGCAAATTAGATAATCTTGAAGAAATGGATGCATTCCCAAAAATGTATCAACTACCTAAGCTGAACCAGGAAGAAATAGAAAACCTGAAGAGACCTATAACCGCTAATGAGGAAATTGAAGCAGTCATCAAAAATCTCCCAACAAACAGGAGCCCAAGGCCAGATGGCTTCCCAGGGGAATTCTACCAACCATTTAAAGAAGTAGTAATACCTATTCTTCTGAAACTGTTCCAAAAAATAGAAATGGAAGGAAAGCATCCAAACTCGTCTTATGAGGCCATTACCTTGATCCCCAAACCGAACAAAGACCCCATCAAAAAGGAAAATTACAGGTCCATATCCCTGAGGAACATGGATGCAAAACTTCTCACCAAAACGCCAGCCAATAGGATCCAACAGTGCATTAAAAGGATTATTCACCACGACCAAGTGGGATTTACTCCTAGGCTGCAAGGTTGGTTCAACATCTGCAAATCAATCAATGTGATACAATACATTAATAAAAAAAAAAGAAAAAGAACCATATGATCCTGTAACTAGATGCAGAAAAAGCATTTGACAAAGTACAGCATCCTTTCTTGAACAAAACTCTTCAGAGTATAGGGAGAGAGGGTACATACCTCAATATCATAAAAGCCATCTATGAATAACCTACAGCCAATATCATTCTCAAGGGGGAAAGGCTGAGAGCTCTTCCCCTAAGGTCAGGAACGCGGCAGGGATGTCCACTCTCACCACTGCTATTCAACATAGTATTAGAAGTCCTAGCCACAGCAATTAGACAACCAAAAGAAACGAAAGGCATCCAAATCGGCAAAGAGGAAGTCAAACTCTCACTCTTTGCAGATGATATGATACTGTATGTGGAAAACCCAAAAGACTCCACCCCAAAACTGCTAGAACTCATACAGGAATTCAGTCAAGTGGCAGGATATAAAATCAATGCACAGAAATCCGTGGCATTCCTATACACCAACAACAAGACAGAAGAGAGACAAATCAAGGAGTCGATCCCATTTACAATTGCACCCAAAACCATTAGATACCTAGGAATAAATCTAACCAAAGAGGCAAAGGATCTGTACTCAGAAAACTATAAAATACCCATGAAAGCAATTGAAGAAGACACAAAGAAATGGAAAAACGTTCCATGCTCATGGATTGGGAGAATCAACATTGTGAAGATGTCAATGCTACCTAGAGCAATCTACACATTCAATGCAATCCCCATCAAAATACCATCCACTTTTTTCACAGACATGGAACAAATAATCCTAAAATTTGTATGGAACCAGAAGAGACCCAGAATAGCCAGAGGAATACTGAAAAAGAAAAGCAAAGCTGGCGGCATCGCAATTCCGGACTTCCAGCTCTATTACAAAGCTGTCATCATCAAGACAGTATGGTACTGGCACAAAAACAGACACATTGATCAATGGAACAGAATCGAGAGCCCAGAAATGGACCCTCAACTCTATGGTCAACTCATCTTTGACAAAGCAGGAAAGAATGTCCAGTGGAAAAGAGACAGTCTCTTCAACAAATGGTGTTGGGAAAATTGGACAGCCACATGCAGAAGAATGAAACTGGACCATTTCCTTACACCACACACAAAAATCGACTCCAAATGGTTGAAAGACCTAAACGTGAGACAGGAGACCATCCAAATCCTAAAGGAGAACACAGGTAGCAACCTTTTCGACCTTAGCCGCAGCAACTTCTTCCTAGAAACATCGCCAAAGGCACGGGAAGCCAGGGCAAAAATGAACTACTGGGATTTCATCCAGATAAAAAGCTTTTGCACAGCAAAAGAAACGGTCCACAAAACCAAAAGACAACCGACAGAATGGGAGAAAATATTTGCAAATGACATATCAGAATAAGGGCTAGTATCCAAAATCTATAAAGAACTTATCAAACTCAACACCCAAAGAACAAGTAATCCAATCAAGAAATGGGCAGAAGACATGAACAGACATTTCTCCAAAGAAGACATCCACATGGCCAACAGGCACATGAAAAAGTGCTCAACATCGCTCGGCATCAGGGAAATCCAAATCAAAACCTCAATGAGATACCACCTCACACCAGTCAGATTGGCTAAAATGAACAAGTCAGGGAACGGCAGATGTTGGCGGGGATGTGGAGAAAGGGGAACCCTCCTACACTGTTGGTGGGAATGCAAGCTGGTGCAACCCCTCTGGAAAACAGTATGGAGGTTCCTCAAACAGTTGAAATTAGAGCTACCGTTCGATCCAGCAATTGCACTACTGGGTATTTACCACAAAGATACAAATGTAGGGACCCGAAGGGGTACGTGTACCCCAATGTTTATAGCAGCAATGTCCACCATAGCCAAACTGTGGAAAGAGCCAAGATGCCCATCGACAGATGAATGGATAAAGAAGAGGTGGTATAGATACACAATGGAATATTATGCAGCCATCAAAAGGAATGAGATCTTGCCATTTGCAACGACGTGGATGGAACTGGAGGGTGTTATGCTGAGTGAAATAAGTCAATCAGAGAAAGACATGTATCACATGACCTCACTGATATGAGGAATTCTTAATCTCAGGAGAGAAACTGAGTGTTACTGCCGTGGTTGGGGGTGGGAGGGATGGGGTGGCTGGGTGCTAGACATTGGGGAGGGTATGTGCTACGGTGAGCGCTGTGAATTGTGCAAGACTGTTGAATCACAGTTCTGTACTTCTGAAACAAATAACGCACCATATTTTAAGAAAAAAGAAAAAGAAGAAGATAACAGGAGAGGAAGAAAAGGGGAGTATGTCAGAGGGGGAGACGAACCATGAGAGATGAAGGACTCTGAAAGACAAACTGAGGGTTCTAGAGGGGAGGGGGGTAGGGGGATGGGTGAGCCTGGTGATGGGTATGGAGGAGGGCACGTTCTGCATGGAGCACTGGGTGTTATGAACAAACAATGAATCATGGAGCACTGCACCAAAAACTAATGATGTAATATATGGTGATTAACATAACTATAAAAAAATTAAAAAAATAATCATGAATGAAAGAGGAGAGATGACAACCAACACCAAAGAAATACAAACAATTATAAGAACATATTATGAGCCACTCTAGGCCAGCAAATTAGATAATCTTGAAGAAATGGATGCATTCCCAGAAATGTATCAACTACCTAAGCTGAACCAGGAAGAAATAGAAAACCTGAAGAGACCTATAACCGCTAATGAGGAAATTGAAGCAGTCATCAAAAATCTCCCAACAAACAGGAGCCCAAGGCCAGATGGCTTCCCAGGGGAATTCTACCAACCATTTAAAGAAGTAGTAATACCTATTCTTCTGAAACTGTTCCAAAAAATAGAAATGGAAGGAAAGCATCCAAACTCGTCTTATGAGGCCATTACCTTGATCCCCAAACCGAACAAAGACCCCATCAAAAAGGAAAATTACAGGTCCATATCCCTGAGGAACATGGATGCAAAACTTCTCACCAAAACGCCAGCCAATAGGATCCAACAGTGCATTAAAAGGATTATTCACCACGACCAAGTGGGATTTACTCCTAGGCTGCAAGGTTGGTTCAACATCTGCAAATCAATCAATGTGATACAATACATTAATAAAAAAAAAAGAAAAAGAACCATATGATCCTGTAACTAGATGCAGAAAAAGCATTTGACAAAGTACAGCATCCTTTCTTGAACAAAACTCTTCAGAGTATAGGGAGAGAGGGTACATACCTCAATATCATAAAAGCCATCTATGAATAACCTACAGCCAATATCATTCTCAAGGGGGAAAGGCTGAGAGCTCTTCCCCTAAGGTCAGGAACGCGGCAGGGATGTCCACTCTCACCACTGCTATTCAACATAGTATTAGAAGTCCTAGCCACAGCAATTAGACAACCAAAAGAAACGAAAGGCATCCAAATCGGCAAAGAGGAAGTCAAACTCTCACTCTTTGCAGATGATATGATACTGTATGTGGAAAACCCAAAAGACTCCACCCCAAAACTGCTAGAACTCATACAGGAATTCAGTCAAGTGGCAGGATATAAAATCAATGCACAGAAATCCGTGGCATTCCTATACACCAACAACAAGACAGAAGAGAGACAAATCAAGGAGTCGATCCCATTTACAATTGCACCCAAAACCATTAGATACCTAGGAATAAATCTAACCAAAGAGGCAAAGGATCTGTACTCAGAAAACTATAAAATACCCATGAAAGCAATTGAAGAAGACACAAAGAAATGGAAAAACGTTCCATGCTCATGGATTGGGAGAATCAACATTGTGAAGATGTCAATGCTACCTAGAGCAATCTACACATTCAATGCCATCCCCATCAAAATACCATCCACTTTTTTCACAGACATGGAACAAATAATCCTAAAATTTGTATGGAACCAGAAGAGACCCAGAATAGCCAGAGGAATACTGAAAAAGAAAAGCAAAGCTGGCGGCATCGCAATTCCGGACTTCCAGCTCTATTACAAAGCTGTCATCATCAAGACAGTATGGTACTGGCACAAAAACAGACACATTGATCAATGGAACAGAATCGAGAGCCCAGAAATGGACCCTCAACTCTATGGTCAACTCATCTTTGACAAAGCAGGAAAGAATGTCCAGTGGAAAAGAGACAGTCTCTTCAACAAATGGTGTTGGGAAAATTGGACAGCCACATGCAGAAGAATGAAACTGGACCATTTCCTTACACCACACACAAAAATCGACTCCAAATGGTTGAAAGACCTAAACGTGAGACAGGAGACCATCCAAATCCTAAAGGAGAACACAGGTAGCAACCTTTTCGACCTTAGCCGCAGCAACTTCTTCCTAGAAACATCGCCAAAAGCACGGGAAGCCAGGGCAAAAATGAACTACTGGGATTTCATCCAGATAAAAAGCTTTTGCACAGCAAAAGAAACGGTCCACAAAACCAAAAGACAACCGACAGAATGGGAGAAAATATTTGCAAATGACATATCAGAATAAGGGCTAGTATCCAAAATCTATAAAGAACTTATCAAACTCAACACCCAAAGAACAAGTAATCCAATCAAGAAATGGGCAGAAGACATGAACAGACATTTCTCCAAAGAAGACATCCACATGGCCAACAGGCACATGAAAAAGTGCTCAACATCGCTCGGCATCAGGGAAATCCAAATCAAAACCTCAATGAGATACCACCTCACACCAGTCCGATTGGCTAAAATGAACAAGTCAGGGAACGGCAGATGTTGGCGGGGATGTGGAGAAAGGGGAACCCTCCTACACTGTTGGTGGGAATGCAAGCTGGTGCAACCCCTCTGGAAAACAGTATGGAGGTTCCTCAAACAGTTGAAATTAGAGCTACCGTTCGATCCAGCAATTGCACTACTGGGTATTTACCACAAAGATACAAATGTAGGGACCCGAAGGGGTACGTGTACCCCAATGTTTATAGCAGCAATGTCCACCATAGCCAAACTGTGGAAAGAGCCAAGATGCCCATCGACAGATGAATGGATAAAGAAGAGGTGGTATAGATACACAATGGAATATTATGCAGCCATCAAAAGGAATGAGATCTTGCCATTTGCAACGACGTGGATGGAACTGGAGGGTGTTATGCTGAGTGAAATAAGTCAATCAGAGAAAGACATGTATCACATGACCTCACTGATATGAGGAATTCTTAATCTCAGGAGAGAAACTGAGTGTTACTGCAGTGGTTGGGGGTGGGAGGGATGGGGTGGCTGGGTGCTAGACATTGGGGAGGGTATGTGCTACGGTGAGCGCTGTGAATTGTGCAAGACTGTTGAATCACAGTTCTGTCCTTCTGAAACAAATAACGCACCATATTTTAAGAAAAAAGAAAAAGAAGAAGATAACAGGAGAGGAAGAAAAGGGGAGTATGTCAGAGGGGGAGACGAACCATGAGAGATGAAGGACTCTGAAAGACAAACTGAGGGTTCTAGAGGGGAGGGGGGTAGGGGGATGGGTGAGCCTGGTGATGGGTATGGAGGAGGGCACGTTCTGCATGGAGCACTGGGTGTTATGAACAAACAATGAATCATGGAGCACTGCACCAAAAACTAATGATGTAATATATGGTGATTAACATAACTATAAAAAAATTAAAAAAATAATCATGAATGAAAGAGGAGAGATGACAACCAACACCAAAGAAATACAAACAATTATAAGAACATATTATGAGCCACTCTAGGCCAGCAAATTAGATAATCTTGAAGAAATGGATGCATTCCCAGAAATGTATCAACTACCTAAGCTGAACCAGGAAGAAATAGAAAACCTGAAGAGACCTATAACCGCTAATGAGGAAATTGAAGCAGTCATCAAAAATCTCCCAACAAACAGGAGCCCAAGGCCAGATGGCTTCCCAGGGGAATTCTACCAACCATTTAAAGAAGTAGTAATACCTATTCTTCTGAAACTGTTCCAAAAAATAGAAATGGAAGGAAAGCATCCAAACTCGTCTTATGAGGCCATTACCTTGATCCCCAAACCGAACAAAGACCCCATCAAAAAGGAAAATTACAGGTCCATATCCCTGAGGAACATGGATGCAAAACTTCTCACCAAAACGCCAGCCAATAGGATCCAACAGTGCATTAAAAGGATTATTCACCACGACCAAGTGGGATTTACTCCTAGGCTGCAAGGTTGGTTCAACATCTGCAAATCAATCAATGTGATACAATACATTAATAAAAAAAAAAGAAAAAGAACCATATGATCCTGTAACTAGATGCAGAAAAAGCATTTGACAAAGTACAGCATCCTTTCTTGAACAAAACTCTTCAGAGTATAGGGAGAGAGGATACATACCTCAATATCATAAAAGCCATCTATGAATAACCTACAGCCAATATCATTCTCAAGGGGGAAAGGCTGAGAGCTCTTCCCCTAAGGTCAGGAACGCGGCAGGGATGTCCACTCTCACCACTGCTATGCAACATAGTATTAGAAGTCCTAGCCACAGCAGTTAGACAACCAAAAGAAACGAAAGGCATCCAAATCGGCAAAGAGGAAGTCAAACTCTCACTCTTTGCAGATGATATGATACTGTATGTGGAAAACCCAAAAGACTCCACCCCAAAACTGCTAGAACTCATCCAGGAATTCAGTCAAGTGGCAGGATATAAAATCAATGCACAGAAATCCGTGGCATTCCTATACACCAACAACAAGACAGAAGAGAGACAAATCAAGGAGTCGATCCCATTTATAATTGCACCCAAAACCATTAGATACCTAGGAATAAATCTAACCAAAGAGGCAAAGGATCTGTACTCAGAAAACTATAAAATACCCATGAAAGCAATTGAAGAAGACACAAAGAAATGGAAAAACGTTCCATGCTCATGGATTGGGAGAACCAACATTGTGAAGATGTCAATGCTACCTAGAGCAATCTACACATTCAATGCAATCCCCATCAAAATACCATCCACTTTTTTCACAGACATGGAACAAATAATCCTAAAATTTGTATGGAACCAGAAGAGACCCAGAATAGCCAGAGGAATACTGAAAAAGAAAAGCAAAGCTGGCGGCATCGCAATTCCGGACTTCCAGCTCTATTACAAAGCTGTCATCATCAAGACAGTATGGTACTGGCACAAAAACAGACACATTGATCAATGGAACAGAATCGAGAGCCCAGAAATGGACCCTCAACTCTATGGTCAACTCATCTTTGACAAAGCAGGAAAGAATGTCCAGTGGAAAAGAGACAGTCTCTTCAACAAATGGTGTTGGGAAAATTGGACAGCCACATGCAGAAGAATGAAACTGGACCATTTCCTTACACCACACACAAAAATCGACTCCAAATGGTTGAAAGACCTAAACGTGAGACAGGAGACCATCCAAATCCTAAAGGAGAACACAGGTAGCAACCTTTTCGACCTTAGCCGCAGCAACTTCTTCCTAGAAACATCGCCAAAGGCACGGGAAGCCAGGGCAAAAATGAACTACTGGGATTTCATCCAGATAAAAAGCTTTTGCACAGCAAAAGAAACGGTCCACAAAACCAAAAGACAACCGACAGAATGGGAGAAAATATTTGCAAATGACATATCAGAATAAGGGCTAGTATCCAAAATCTATAAAGAACTTATCAAACTCAACACCCAAAGAACAAGTAATCCAATCAAGAAATGGGCAGAAGACATGAACAGACATTTCTCCAAAGAAGACATCCACATGGCCAACAGGCACATGAAAAAGTGCTCAACATCGCTCGGCATCAGGGAAATCCAAATCAAAACCTCAATGAGATACCACCTCACACCAGTCCGATTGGCTAAAATGAACAAGTCAGGGAACGGCAGATGTTGGCGGGGATGTGGAGAAAGGGGAACCCTCCTACACTGTTGGTGGGAATGCAAGCTGGTGCAACCCCTCTGGAAAACAGTATGGAGGTTCCTCAAACAGTTGAAATTAGAGCTACCGTTCGATCCAGCAATTGCACTACTGGGTATTTACCACAAAGATACAAATGTAGGGACCCGAAGGGGTACGTGTACCCCAATGTTTATAGCAGCAATGTCCACCATGGCCAAACTGTGGAAAGAGCCAAGATGCCCATCGACGGATGAATGGATAAAGAAGAGGTGGTATAGATACACAATGGAATATTATGCAGCCATCAAAAGGAATGAGATCTTGCCATTTGCAACGACGTGGATGGAACTGGAGGGTGTTATGCTGAGTGAAATAAGTCAATCAGAGAAAGACATGTATCACATGACCTCACTGATATGAGGAATTCTTAATCTCAGGAGAGAAACTGAGTGTTACTGCAGTGGTTGGGGGTGGGAGGGATGGGGTGGCTGGGTGCTAGACATTGGGGAGGGTATGTGCTACGGTGAGCGCTGTGAATTGTGCAAGACTGTTGAATCACAGTTCTGTCCTTCTGAAACAAATAACGCACCATATTTTAAGAAAAAAGAAAAAGAAGAAGATAACAGGAGAGGAAGAAAAGGGGAGTATGTCAGAGGGGGAGACGAACCATGAGAGATGAAGGACTCTGAAAGACAAACTGAGGGTTCTAGAGGGGAGGGGGGTAGGGGGATGGGTGAGCCTGGTGATGGGTATGGAGGAGGGCACGTTCTGCATGGAGCACTGGGTGTTATGAACAAACAATGAATCATGGAGCACTGCACCAAAAACTAATGATGTAATATATGGTGATTAACATAACTATAAAAAAATTAAAAAAATAATCATGAATGAAAGAGGAGAGATGACAACCAACACCAAAGAAATACAAACAATTATAAGAACATATTATGAGCCACTCTAGGCCAGCAAATTAGATAATCTTGAAGAAATGGATGCATTCCCAAAAATGTATCAACTACCTAAGCTGAACCAGGAAGAAATAGAAAACCTGAAGAGACCTATAACCGCTAATGAGGAAATTGAAGCAGTCATCAAAAATCTCCCAACAAACAGGAGCCCAAGGCCAGATGGCTTCCCAGGGGAATTCTACCAACCATTTAAAGAAGTAGTAATACCTATTCTTCTGAAACTGTTCCAAAAAATAGAAATGGAAGGAAAGCATCCAAACTCGTCTTATGAGGCCATTACCTTGATCCCCAAACCGAACAAAGACCCCATCAAAAAGGAAAATTACAGGTCCATATCCCTGAGGAACATGGATGCAAAACTTCTCACCAAAACGCCAGCCAATAGGATCCAACAGTGCATTAAAAGGATTATTCACCACGACCAAGTGGGATTTACTCCTAGGCTGCAAGGTTGGTTCAACATCTGCAAATCAATCAATGTGATACAATACATTAATAAAAAAAAAAGAAAAAGAACCATATGATCCTGTAACTAGATGCAGAAAAAGCATTTGACAAAGTACAGCATCCTTTCTTGAACAAAACTCTTCAGAGTATAGGGAGAGAGGGTACATACCTCAATATCATAAAAGCCATCTATGAATAACCTACAGCCAATATCATTCTCAAGGGGGAAAGGCTGAGAGCTCTTCCCCTAAGGTCAGGAACGCGGCAGGGATGTCCACTCTCACCACTGCTATTCAACATAGTATTAGAAGTCCTAGCCACAGCAATTAGACAACCAAAAGAAACGAAAGGCATCCAAATCGGCAAAGAGGAAGTCAAACTCTCACTCTTTGCAGATGATATGATACTGTATGTGGAAAACCCAAAAGACTCCACCCCAAAACTGCTAGAACTCATACAGGAATTCAGTCAAGTGGCAGGATATAAAATCAATGCACAGAAATCCGTGGCATTCCTATACACCAACAACAAGACAGAAGAGAGACAAATCAAGGAGTCGATCCCATTTACAATTGCACCCAAAACCATTAGATACCTAGGAATAAATCTAACCAAAGAGGCAAAGGATCTGTACTCAGAAAACTATAAAATACCCATGAAAGCAATTGAAGAAGACACAAAGAAATGGAAAAACGTTCCATGCTCATGGATTGGGAGAATCAACATTGTGAAGATGTCAATGCTACCTAGAGCAATCTACACATTCAATGCAATCCCCATCAAAATACCATCCACTTTTTTCACAGACATGGAACAAATAATCCTAAAATTTGTATGGAACCAGAAGAGACCCAGAATAGCCAGAGGAATACTGAAAAAGAAAAGCAAAGCTGGCGGCATCGCAATTCCGGACTTCCAGCTCTATTACAAAGCTGTCATCATCAAGACAGTATGGTACTGGCACAAAAACAGACACATTGATCAATGGAACAGAATCGAGAGCCCAGAAATGGACCCTCAACTCTATGGTCAACTCATCTTTGACAAAGCAGGAAAGAATGTCCAGTGGAAAAGAGACAGTCTCTTCAACAAATGGTGTTGGGAAAATTGGACAGCCACATGCAGAAGAATGAAACTGGACCATTTCCTTACACCACACACAAAAATCGACTCCAAATGGTTGAAAGACCTAAACGTGAGACAGGAGACCATCCAAATCCTAAAGGAGAACACAGGTAGCAACCTTTTCGACCTTAGCCGCAGCAACTTCTTCCTAGAAACATCGCCAAAGGCACGGGAAGCCAGGGCAAAAATGAACTACTGGGATTTCATCCAGATAAAAAGCTTTTGCACAGCAAAAGAAACGGTCCACAAAACCAAAAGACAACCGACAGAATGGGAGAAAATATTTGCAAATGACATATCAGAATAAGGGCTAGTATCCAAAATCTATAAAGAACTTATCAAACTCAACACCCAAAGAACAAGTAATCCAATCAAGAAATGGGCAGAAGACATGAACAGACATTTCTCCAAAGAAGACATCCACATGGCCAACAGGCACATGAAAAAGTGCTCAACATCGCTCGGCATCAGGGAAATCCAAATCAAAACCTCAATGAGATACCACCTCACACCAGTCAGATTGGCTAAAATGAACAAGTCAGGGAACGGCAGATGTTGGCGGGGATGTGGAGAAAGGGGAACCCTCCTACACTGTTGGTGGGAATGCAAGCTGGTGCAACCCCTCTGGAAAACAGTATGGAGGTTCCTCAAACAGTTGAAATTAGAGCTACCGTTCGATCCAGCAATTGCACTACTGGGTATTTACCACAAAGATACAAATGTAGGGACCCGAAGGGGTACGTGTACCCCAATGTTTATAGCAGCAATGTCCACCATAGCCAAACTGTGGAAAGAGCCAAGATGCCCATCGACAGATGAATGGATAAAGAAGAGGTGGTATAGATACACAATGGAATATTATGCAGCCATCAAAAGGAATGAGATCTTGCCATTTGCAACGACGTGGATGGAACTGGAGGGTGTTATGCTGAGTGAAATAAGTCAATCAGAGAAAGACATGTATCACATGACCTCACTGATATGAGGAATTCTTAATCTCAGGAGAGAAACTGAGTGTTACTGCAGTGGTTGGGGGTGGGAGGGATGGGGTGGCTGGGTGCTAGACATTGGGGAGGGTATGTGCTACGGTGAGCGCTGTGAATTGTGCAAGACTGTTGAATCACAGTTCTGTCCTTCTGAAACAAATAACGCACCATATTTTAAGAAAAAAGAAAAAGAAGAAGATAACAGGAGAGGAAGAAAAGGGGAGTATGTCAGAGGGGGAGACGAACCATGAGAGATGAAGGACTCTGAAAGACAAACTGAGGGTTCTAGAGGGGAGGGGGGTAGGGGGATGGGTGAGCCTGGTGATGGGTATGGAGGAGGGCACGTTCTGCATGGAGCACTGGGTGTTATGAACAAACAATGAATCATGGAGCACTGCACCAAAAACTAATGATGTAATATATGGTGATTAACATAACTATAAAAAAATTAAAAAAATAATCATGAATGAAAGAGGAGAGATGACAACCAACACCAAAGAAATACAAACAATTATAAGAACATATTATGAGCCACTCTAGGCCAGCAAATTAGATAATCTTGAAGAAATGGATGCATTCCCAGAAATGTATCAACTACCTAAGCTGAACCAGGAAGAAATAGAAAACCTGAAGAGACCTATAACCGCTAATGAGGAAATTGAAGCAGTCATCAAAAATCTCCCAACAAACAGGAGCCCAAGGCCAGATGGCTTCCCAGGGGAATTCTACCAACCATTTAAAGAAGTAGTAATACCTATTCTTCTGAAACTGTTCCAAAAAATAGAAATGGAAGGAAAGCATCCAAACTCGTCTTATGAGGCCATTACCTTGATCCCCAAACCGAACAAAGACCCCATCAAAAAGGAAAATTACAGGTCCATATCCCTGAGGAACATGGATGCAAAACTTCTCACCAAAACGCCAGCCAATAGGATCCAACAGTGCATTAAAAGGATTATTCACCACGACCAAGTGGGATTTACTCCTAGGCTGCAAGGTTGGTTCAACATCTGCAAATCAATCAATGTGATACAATACATTAATAAAAAAAAAAGAAAAAGAACCATATGATCCTGTAACTAGATGCAGAAAAAGCATTTGACAAAGTACAGCATCCTTTCTTGAACAAAACTCTTCAGAGTATAGGGAGAGAGGATACATACCTCAATATCATAAAAGCCATCTATGAATAACCTACAGCCAATATCATTCTCAAGGGGGAAAGGCTGAGAGCTCTTCCCCTAAGGTCAGGAACGCGGCAGGGATGTCCACTCTCACCACTGCTATGCAACATAGTATTAGAAGTCCTAGCCACAGCAGTTAGACAACCAAAAGAAACGAAAGGCATCCAAATCGGCAAAGAGGAAGTCAAACTCTCACTCTTTGCAGATGATATGATACTGTATGTGGAAAACCCAAAAGACTCCACCCCAAAACTGCTAGAACTCATCCAGGAATTCAGTCAAGTGGCAGGATATAAAATCAATGCACAGAAATCCGTGGCATTCCTATACACCAACAACAAGACAGAAGAGAGACAAATCAAGGAGTCGATCCCATTTATAATTGCACCCAAAACCATTAGATACCTAGGAATAAATCTAACCAAAGAGGCAAAGGATCTGTACTCAGAAAACTATAAAATACCCATGAAAGCAATTGAAGAAGACACAAAGAAATGGAAAAACGTTCCATGCTCATGGATTGGGAGAACCAACATTGTGAAGATGTCAATGCTACCTAGAGCAATCTACACATTCAATGCAATCCCCATCAAAATACCATCCACTTTTTTCACAGACATGGAACAAATAATCCTAAAATTTGTATGGAACCAGAAGAGACCCAGAATAGCCAGAGGAATACTGAAAAAGAAAAGCAAAGCTGGCGGCATCGCAATTCCGGACTTCCAGCTCTATTACAAAGCTGTCATCATCAAGACAGTATGGTACTGGCACAAAAACAGACACATTGATCAATGGAACAGAATCGAGAGCCCAGAAATGGACCCTCAACTCTATGGTCAACTCATCTTTGACAAAGCAGGAAAGAATGTCCAGTGGAAAAGAGACAGTCTCTTCAACAAATGGTGTTGGGAAAATTGGACAGCCACATGCAGAAGAATGAAACTGGACCATTTCCTTACACCACACACAAAAATCGACTCCAAATGGTTGAAAGACCTAAACGTGAGACAGGAGACCATCCAAATCCTAAAGGAGAACACAGGTAGCAACCTTTTCGACCTTAGCCGCAGCAACTTCTTCCTAGAAACATCGCCAAAGGCACGGGAAGCCAGGGCAAAAATGAACTACTGGGATTTCATCCAGATAAAAAGCTTTTGCACAGCAAAAGAAACGGTCCACAAAACCAAAAGACAACCGACAGAATGGGAGAAAATATTTGCAAATGACATATCAGAATAAGGGCTAGTATCCAAAATCTATAAAGAACTTATCAAACTCAACACCCAAAGAACAAGTAATCCAATCAAGAAATGGGCAGAAGACATGAACAGACATTTCTCCAAAGAAGACATCCACATGGCCAACAGGCACATGAAAAAGTGCTCAACATCGCTCGGCATCAGGGAAATCCAAATCAAAACCTCAATGAGATACCACCTCACACCAGTCCGATTGGCTAAAATGAACAAGTCAGGGAACGGCAGATGTTGGCGGGGATGTGGAGAAAGGGGAACCCTCCTACACTGTTGGTGGGAATGCAAGCTGGTGCAACCCCTCTGGAAAACAGTATGGAGGTTCCTCAAACAGTTGAAATTAGAGCTACCGTTCGATCCAGCAATTGCACTACTGGGTATTTACCACAAAGATACAAATGTAGGGACCCGAAGGGGTACGTGTACCCCAATGTTTATAGCAGCAATGTCCACCATGGCCAAACTGTGGAAAGAGCCAAGATGCCCATCGACGGATGAATGGATAAAGAAGAGGTGGTATAGATACACAATGGAATATTATGCAGCCATCAAAAGGAATGAGATCTTGCCATTTGCAACGACGTGGATGGAACTGGAGGGTGTTATGCTGAGTGAAATAAGTCAATCAGAGAAAGACATGTATCACATGACCTCACTGATATGAGGAATTCTTAATCTCAGGAGAGAAACTGAGTGTTACTGCAGTGGTTGGGGGTGGGAGGGATGGGGTGGCTGGGTGCTAGACATTGGGGAGGGTATGTGCTACGGTGAGCGCTGTGAATTGTGCAAGACTGTTGAATCACAGTTCTGTCCTTCTGAAACAAATAACGCACCATATTTTAAGAAAAAAGAAAAAGAAGAAGATAACAGGAGAGGAAGAAAAGGGGAGTATGTCAGAGGGGGAGACGAACCATGAGAGATGAAGGACTCTGAAAGACAAACTGAGGGTTCTAGAGGGGAGGGGGGTAGGGGGATGGGTGAGCCTGGTGATGGGTATGGAGGAGGGCACGTTCTGCATGGAGCACTGGGTGTTATGAACAAACAATGAATCATGGAGCACTGCACCAAAAACTAATGATGTAATATATGGTGATTAACATAACTATAAAAAAATTAAAAAAATAATCATGAATGAAAGAGGAGAGATGACAACCAACACCAAAGAAATACAAACAATTATAAGAACATATTATGAGCCACTCTAGGCCAGCAAATTAGATAATCTTGAAGAAATGGATGCATTCCCAAAAATGTATCAACTACCTAAGCTGAACCAGGAAGAAATAGAAAACCTGAAGAGACCTATAACCGCTAATGAGGAAATTGAAGCAGTCATCAAAAATCTCCCAACAAACAGGAGCCCAAGGCCAGATGGCTTCCCAGGGGAATTCTACCAACCATTTAAAGAAGTAGTAATACCTATTCTTCTGAAACTGTTCCAAAAAATAGAAATGGAAGGAAAGCATCCAAACTCGTCTTATGAGGCCATTACCTTGATCCCCAAACCGAACAAAGACCCCATCAAAAAGGAAAATTACAGGTCCATATCCCTGAGGAACATGGATGCAAAACTTCTCACCAAAACGCCAGCCAATAGGATCCAACAGTGCATTAAAAGGATTATTCACCACGACCAAGTGGGATTTACTCCTAGGCTGCAAGGTTGGTTCAACATCTGCAAATCAATCAATGTGATACAATACATTAATAAAAAAAAAAGAAAAAGAACCATATGATCCTGTAACTAGATGCAGAAAAAGCATTTGACAAAGTACAGCATCCTTTCTTGAACAAAACTCTTCAGAGTATAGGGAGAGAGGGTACATACCTCAATATCATAAAAGCCATCTATGAATAACCTACAGCCAATATCATTCTCAAGGGGGAAAGGCTGAGAGCTCTTCCCCTAAGGTCAGGAACGCGGCAGGGATGTCCACTCTCACCACTGCTATTCAACATAGTATTAGAAGTCCTAGCCACAGCAATTAGACAACCAAAAGAAACGAAAGGCATCCAAATCGGCAAAGAGGAAGTCAAACTCTCACTCTTTGCAGATGATATGATACTGTATGTGGAAAACCCAAAAGACTCCACCCCAAAACTGCTAGAACTCATACAGGAATTCAGTCAAGTGGCAGGATATAAAATCAATGCACAGAAATCCGTGGCATTCCTATACACCAACAACAAGACAGAAGAGAGACAAATCAAGGAGTCGATCCCATTTACAATTGCACCCAAAACCATTAGATACCTAGGAATAAATCTAACCAAAGAGGCAAAGGATCTGTACTCAGAAAACTATAAAATACCCATGAAAGCAATTGAAGAAGACACAAAGAAATGGAAAAACGTTCCATGCTCATGGATTGGGAGAATCAACATTGTGAAGATGTCAATGCTACCTAGAGCAATCTACACATTCAATGCAATCCCCATCAAAATACCATCCACTTTTTTCACAGACATGGAACAAATAATCCTAAAATTTGTATGGAACCAGAAGAGACCCAGAATAGCCAGAGGAATACTGAAAAAGAAAAGCAAAGCTGGCGGCATCGCAATTCCGGACTTCCAGCTCTATTACAAAGCTGTCATCATCAAGACAGTATGGTACTGGCACAAAAACAGACACATTGATCAATGGAACAGAATCGAGAGCCCAGAAATGGACCCTCAACTCTATGGTCAACTCATCTTTGACAAAGCAGGAAAGAATGTCCAGTGGAAAAGAGACAGTCTCTTCAACAAATGGTGTTGGGAAAATTGGACAGCCACATGCAGAAGAATGAAACTGGACCATTTCCTTACACCACACACAAAAATCGACTCCAAATGGTTGAAAGACCTAAACGTGAGACAGGAGACCATCCAAATCCTAAAGGAGAACACAGGTAGCAACCTTTTCGACCTTAGCCGCAGCAACTTCTTCCTAGAAACATCGCCAAAGGCACGGGAAGCCAGGGCAAAAATGAACTACTGGGATTTCATCCAGATAAAAAGCTTTTGCACAGCAAAAGAAACGGTCCACAAAACCAAAAGACAACCGACAGAATGGGAGAAAATATTTGCAAATGACATATCAGAATAAGGGCTAGTATCCAAAATCTATAAAGAACTTATCAAACTCAACACCCAAAGAACAAGTAATCCAATCAAGAAATGGGCAGAAGACATGAACAGACATTTCTCCAAAGAAGACATCCACATGGCCAACAGGCACATGAAAAAGTGCTCAACATCGCTCGGCATCAGGGAAATCCAAATCAAAACCTCAATGAGATACCACCTCACACCAGTCAGATTGGCTAAAATGAACAAGTCAGGGAACGGCAGATGTTGGCGGGGATGTGGAGAAAGGGGAACCCTCCTACACTGTTGGTGGGAATGCAAGCTGGTGCAACCCCTCTGGAAAACAGTATGGAGGTTCCTCAAACAGTTGAAATTAGAGCTACCGTTCGATCCAGCAATTGCACTACTGGGTATTTACCACAAAGATACAAATGTAGGGACCCGAAGGGGTACGTGTACCCCAATGTTTATAGCAGCAATGTCCACCATAGCCAAACTGTGGAAAGAGCCAAGATGCCCATCGACAGATGAATGGATAAAGAAGAGGTGGTATAGATACACAATGGAATATTATGCAGCCATCAAAAGGAATGAGATCTTGCCATTTGCAACGACGTGGATGGAACTGGAGGGTGTTATGCTGAGTGAAATAAGTCAATCAGAGAAAGACATGTATCACATGACCTCACTGATATGAGGAATTCTTAATCTCAGGAGAGAAACTGAGTGTTACTGCCGTGGTTGGGGGTGGGAGGGATGGGGTGGCTGGGTGCTAGACATTGGGGAGGGTATGTGCTACGGTGAGCGCTGTGAATTGTGCAAGACTGTTGAATCACAGTTCTGTACTTCTGAAACAAATAACGCACCATATTTTAAGAAAAAAGAAAAAGAAGAAGATAACAGGAGAGGACGAAAAGGGGAGTATGTCAGAGGGGGAGACGAACCATGAGAGATGAAGGACTCTGAAAGACAAACTGAGGGTTCTAGAGGGGAGGGGGGTAGGGGGATGGGTGAGCCTGGTGATGGGTATGGAGGAGGGCACGTTCTGCATGGAGCACTGGGTGTTATGAACAAACAATGAATCATGGAGCACTGCACCAAAAACTAATGATGTAATATATGGTGATTAACATAACTATAAAAAAATTAAAAAAATAATCATGAATGAAAGAGGAGAGATGACAACCAACACCAAAGAAATACAAACAATTATAAGAACATATTATGAGCCACTCTAGGCCAGCAAATTAGATAATCTTGAAGAAATGGATGCATTCCCAGAAATGTATCAACTACCTAAGCTGAACCAGGAAGAAATAGAAAACCTGAAGAGACCTATAACCGCTAATGAGGAAATTGAAGCAGTCATCAAAAATCTCCCAACAAACAGGAGCCCAAGGCCAGATGGCTTCCCAGGGGAATTCTACCAACCATTTAAAGAAGTAGTAATACCTATTCTTCTGAAACTGTTCCAAAAAATAGAAATGGAAGGAAAGCATCCAAACTCGTCTTATGAGGCCATTACCTTGATCCCCAAACCGAACAAAGACCCCATCAAAAAGGAAAATTACAGGTCCATATCCCTGAGGAACATGGATGCAAAACTTCTCACCAAAACGCCAGCCAATAGGATCCAACAGTGCATTAAAAGGATTATTCACCACGACCAAGTGGGATTTACTCCTAGGCTGCAAGGTTGGTTCAACATCTGCAAATCAATCAATGTGATACAATACATTAATAAAAAAAAAAGAAAAAGAACCATATGATCCTGTAACTAGATGCAGAAAAAGCATTTGACAAAGTACAGCATCCTTTCTTGAACAAAACTCTTCAGAGTATAGGGAGAGAGGGTACATACCTCAATATCATAAAAGCCATCTATGAATAACCTACAGCCAATATCATTCTCAAGGGGGAAAGGCTGAGAGCTCTTCCCCTAAGGTCAGGAACGCGGCAGGGATGTCCACTCTCACCACTGCTATTCAACATAGTATTAGAAGTCCTAGCCACAGCAATTAGACAACCAAAAGAAACGAAAGGCATCCAAATCGGCAAAGAGGAAGTCAAACTCTCACTCTTTGCAGATGATATGATACTGTATGTGGAAAACCCAAAAGACTCCACCCCAAAACTGCTAGAACTCATACAGGAATTCAGTCAAGTGGCAGGATATAAAATCAATGCACAGAAATCCGTGGCATTCCTATACACCAACAACAAGACAGAAGAGAGACAAATCAAGGAGTCGATCCCATTTACAATTGCACCCAAAACCATTAGATACCTAGGAATAAATCTAACCAAAGAGGCAAAGGATCTGTACTCAGAAAACTATAAAATACCCATGAAAGCAATTGAAGAAGACACAAAGAAATGGAAAAACGTTCCATGCTCATGGATTGGGAGAATCAACATTGTGAAGATGTCAATGCTACCTAGAGCAATCTACACATTCAATGCCATCCCCATCAAAATACCATCCACTTTTTTCACAGACATGGAACAAATAATCCTAAAATTTGTATGGAACCAGAAGAGACCCAGAATAGCCAGAGGAATACTGAAAAAGAAAAGCAAAGCTGGCGGCATCGCAATTCCGGACTTCCAGCTCTATTACAAAGCTGTCATCATCAAGACAGTATGGTACTGGCACAAAAACAGACACATTGATCAATGGAACAGAATCGAGAGCCCAGAAATGGACCCTCAACTCTATGGTCAACTCATCTTTGACAAAGCAGGAAAGAATGTCCAGTGGAAAAGAGACAGTCTCTTCAACAAATGGTGTTGGGAAAATTGGACAGCCACATGCAGAAGAATGAAACTGGACCATTTCCTTACACCACACACAAAAATCGACTCCAAATGGTTGAAAGACCTAAACGTGAGACAGGAGACCATCCAAATCCTAAAGGAGAACACAGGTAGCAACCTTTTCGACCTTAGCCGCAGCAACTTCTTCCTAGAAACATCGCCAAAGGCACGGGAAGCCAGGGCAAAAATGAACTACTGGGATTTCATCCAGATAAAAAGCTTTTGCACAGCAAAAGAAACGGTCCACAAAACCAAAAGACAACCGACAGAATGGGAGAAAATATTTGCAAATGACATATCAGAATAAGGGCTAGTATCCAAAATCTATAAAGAACTTATCAAACTCAACACCCAAAGAACAAGTAATCCAATCAAGAAATGGGCAGAAGACATGAACAGACATTTCTCCAAAGAAGACATCCACATGGCCAACAGGCACATGAAAAAGTGCTCAACATCGCTCGGCATCAGGGAAATCCAAATCAAAACCTCAATGAGATACCACCTCACACCAGTCCGATTGGCTAAAATGAACAAGTCAGGGAACGGCAGAGGTTGGCGGGGATGTGGAGAAAGGGGAACCCTCCTACACTGTTGGTGGGAATGCAAGCTGGTGCAACCCCTCTGGAAAACAGTATGGAGGTTCCTCAAACAGTTGAAATTAGAGCTACCGTTCGATCCAGCAATTGCACTACTGGGTATTTACCACAAAGATACAAATGTAGGGACCCGAAGGGGTACGTGTACCCCAATGTTTATAGCAGCAATGTCCACCATAGCCAAACTGTGGAAAGAGCCAAGATGCCCATCGACAGATGAATGGATAAAGAAGAGGTGGTATAGATACACAATGGAATATTATGCAGCCATCAAAAGGAATGAGATCTTGCCATTTGCAACGACGTGGATGGAACTGGAGGGTGTTATGCTGAGTGAAATAAGTCAATCAGAGAAAGACATGTATCACATGACCTCACTGATATGAGGAATTCTTAATCTCAGGAGAGAAACTGAGTGTTACTGCAGTGGTTGGGGGTGGGAGGGATGGGGTGGCTGGGTGCTAGACATTGGGGAGGGTATGTGCTACGGTGAGCGCTGTGAATTGTGCAAGACTGTTGAATCACAGTTCTGTCCTTCTGAAACAAATAACGCACCATATTTTAAGAAAAAAGAAAAAGAAGAAGATAACAGGAGAGGAAGAAAAGGGGAGTATGTCAGAGGGGGAGACGAACCATGAGAGATGAAGGACTCTGAAAGACAAACTGAGGGTTCTAGAGGGGAGGGGGGTAGGGGGATGGGTGAGCCTGGTGATGGGTATGGAGGAGGGCACGTTCTGCATGGAGCACTGGGTGTTATGAACAAACAATGAATCATGGAGCACTGCACCAAAAACTAATGATGTAATATATGGTGATTAACATAACTATAAAAAAATTAAAAAAATAATCATGAATGAAAGAGGAGAGATGACAACCAACACCAAAGAAATACAAACAATTATAAGAACATATTATGAGCCACTCTAGGCCAGCAAATTAGATAATCTTGAAGAAATGGATGCATTCCCAGAAATGTATCAACTACCTAAGCTGAACCAGGAAGAAATAGAAAACCTGAAGAGACCTATAACCGCTAATGAGGAAATTGAAGCAGTCATCAAAAATCTCCCAACAAACAGGAGCCCAAGGCCAGATGGCTTCCCAGGGGAATTCTACCAACCATTTAAAGAAGTAGTAATACCTATTCTTCTGAAACTGTTCCAAAAAATAGAAATGGAAGGAAAGCATCCAAACTCGTCTTATGAGGCCATTACCTTGATCCCCAAACCGAACAAAGACCCCATCAAAAAGGAAAATTACAGGTCCATATCCCTGAGGAACATGGATGCAAAACTTCTCACCAAAACGCCAGCCAATAGGATCCAACAGTGCATTAAAAGGATTATTCACCACGACCAAGTGGGATTTACTCCTAGGCTGCAAGGTTGGTTCAACATCTGCAAATCAATCAATGTGATACAATACATTAATAAAAAAAAAAGAAAAAGAACCATATGATCCTGTAACTAGATGCAGAAAAAGCATTTGACAAAGTACAGCATCCTTTCTTGAACAAAACTCTTCAGAGTATAGGGAGAGAGGATACATACCTCAATATCATAAAAGCCATCTATGAATAACCTACAGCCAATATCATTCTCAAGGGGGAAAGGCTGAGAGCTCTTCCCCTAAGGTCAGGAACGCGGCAGGGATGTCCACTCTCACCACTGCTATGCAACATAGTATTAGAAGTCCTAGCCACAGCAGTTAGACAACCAAAAGAAACGAAAGGCATCCAAATCGGCAAAGAGGAAGTCAAACTCTCACTCTTTGCAGATGATATGATACTGTATGTGGAAAACCCAAAAGACTCCACCCCAAAACTGCTAGAACTCATCCAGGAATTCAGTCAAGTGGCAGGATATAAAATCAATGCACAGAAATCCGTGGCATTCCTATACACCAACAACAAGACAGAAGAGAGACAAATCAAGGAGTCGATCCCATTTATAATTGCACCCAAAACCATTAGATACCTAGGAATAAATCTAACCAAAGAGGCAAAGGATCTGTACTCAGAAAACTATAAAATACCCATGAAAGCAATTGAAGAAGACACAAAGAAATGGAAAAACGTTCCATGCTCATGGATTGGGAGAACCAACATTGTGAAGATGTCAATGCTACCTAGAGCAATCTACACATTCAATGCAATCCCCATCAAAATACCATCCACTTTTTTCACAGACATGGAACAAATAATCCTAAAATTTGTATGGAACCAGAAGAGACCCAGAATAGCCAGAGGAATACTGAAAAAGAAAAGCAAAGCTGGCGGCATCGCAATTCCGGACTTCCAGCTCTATTACAAAGCTGTCATCATCAAGACAGTATGGTACTGGCACAAAAACAGACACATTGATCAATGGAACAGAATCGAGAGCCCAGAAATGGACCCTCAACTCTATGGTCAACTCATCTTTGACAAAGCAGGAAAGAATGTCCAGTGGAAAAGAGACAGTCTCTTCAACAAATGGTGTTGGGAAAATTGGACAGCCACATGCAGAAGAATGAAACTGGACCATTTCCTTACACCACACACAAAAATCGACTCCAAATGGTTGAAAGACCTAAACGTGAGACAGGAGACCATCCAAATCCTAAAGGAGAACACAGGTAGCAACCTTTTCGACCTTAGCCGCAGCAACTTCTTCCTAGAAACATCGCCAAAGGCACGGGAAGCCAGGGCAAAAATGAACTACTGGGATTTCATCCAGATAAAAAGCTTTTGCACAGCAAAAGAAACGGTGCACAAAACCCAAAGACAACCGACAGAATGGGAGAAAATATGTGCAAATGACATATCAGAATAAGGGCTAGTATCCAAAATCTATAAAGAACTTATCAAACTCAACACCCAAAGAACAAGTAATCCAATCAAGAAATGGGCAGAAGACATGAACAGACATTTCTCCAAAGAAGACATCCACATGGCCAACAGGCACATGAAAAAGTGCTCAACATCGCTCGGCATCAGGGAAATCCAAATCAAAACCTCAATGAGATACCACCTCACACCAGTCCGATTGGCTAAAATGAACAAGTCAGGGAACGGCAGATGTTGGCGGGGATGTGGAGAAAGGGGAACCCTCCTACACTGTTGGTGGGAATGCAAGCTGGTGCAACCCCTCTGGAAAACAGTATGGAGGTTCCTCAAACAGTTGAAATTAGAGCTACCGTTCGATCCAGCAATTGCACTACTGGGTATTTACCACAAAGATACAAATGTAGGGACCCGAAGGGGTACGTGTACCCCAATGTTTATAGCAGCAATGTCCACCATAGCCAAACTGTGGAAAGAGCCAAGATGCCCATCGACAGATGAATGGATAAAGAAGAGGTGGTATAGATACACAATGGAATATTATGCAGCCATCAAAAGGAATGAGATCTTGCCATTTGCAACGACGTGGATGGAACTGGAGGGTGTTATGCTGAGTGAAATAAGTCAATCAGAGAAAGACATGTATCACATGACCTCACTGATATGAGGAATTCTTAATCTCAGGAGAGAAACTGAGTGTTACTGCAGTGGTTGGGGGTGGGAGGGATGGGGTGGCTGGGTGCTAGACATTGGGGAGGGTATGTGCTACGGTGAGCGCTGTGAATTGTGCAAGACTGTTGAATCACAGTTCTGTCCTTCTGAAACAAATAACGCACCATATTTTAAGAAAAAAGAAAAAGAAGAAGATAACAGGAGAGGAAGAAAAGGGGAGTATGTCAGAGGGGGAGACGAACCATGAGAGATGAAGGACTCTGAAAGACAAACTGAGGGTTCTAGAGGGGAGGGGGGTAGGGGGATGGGTGAGCCTGGTGATGGGTATGGAGGAGGGCACGTTCTGCATGGAGCACTGGGTGTTATGAACAAACAATGAATCATGGAGCACTGCACCAAAAACTAATGATGTAATATATGGTGATTAACATAACTATAAAAAAATTAAAAAAATAATCATGAATGAAAGAGGAGAGATGACAACCAACACCAAAGAAATACAAACAATTATAAGAACATATTATGAGCCACTCTAGGCCAGCAAATTAGATAATCTTGAAGAAATGGATGCATTCCCAGAAATGTATCAACTACCTAAGCTGAACCAGGAAGAAATAGAAAACCTGAAGAGACCTATAACCGCTAATGAGGAAATTGAAGCAGTCATCAAAAATCTCCCAACAAACAGGAGCCCAAGGCCAGATGGCTTCCCAGGGGAATTCTACCAACCATTTAAAGAAGTAGTAATACCTATTCTTCTGAAACTGTTCCAAAAAATAGAAATGGAAGGAAAGCATCCAAACTCGTCTTATGAGGCCATTACCTTGATCCCCAAACCGAACAAAGACCCCATCAAAAAGGAAAATTACAGGTCCATATCCCTGAGGAACATGGATGCAAAACTTCTCACCAAAACGCCAGCCAATAGGATCCAACAGTGCATTAAAAGGATTATTCACCACGACCAAGTGGGATTTACTCCTAGGCTGCAAGGTTGGTTCAACATCTGCAAATCAATCAATGTGATACAATACATTAATAAAAAAGAAGAAAAAGAACCATATGATCCTGTAACTAGATGCAGAAAAAGCATTTGACAAAGTACAGCATCCTTTCTTGAACAAAACTCTTCAGAGTATAGGGAGAGAGGGTACATACCTCAATATCATAAAAGCCATCTATGAATAACCTACAGCCAATATCATTCTCAAGGGGGAAAGGCTGAGAGCTCTTCCCCTAAGGTCAGGAACGCGGCAGGGATGTCCACTCTCACCACTGCTATTCAACATAGTATTAGAAGTCCTAGCCACAGCAATTAGACAACCAAAAGAAACGAAAGGCATCCAAATCGGCAAAGAGGAAGTCAAACTCTCACTCTTTGCAGATGATATGATACTGTACGTGGAAAACCCAAAAGACTCCACCCCAAAACTGCTAGAACTCATACAGGAATTCAGTCAAGTGGCAGGATATAAAATCAATGCACAGAAATCCGTGGCATTCCTATACACCAACAACAAGACAGAAGAGAGACAAATCAAGGAGTCGATCCCATTTACAATTGCACCCAAAACCATTAGATACCTAGGAATAAATCTAACCAAAGAGGCAAAGGATCTGTACTCAGAAAACTATAAAATACCCATGAAAGCAATTGAAGAAGACACAAAGAAATGGAAAAACGTTCCATGCTCATGGATTGGGAGAATCAACATTGTGAAGATGTCAATGCTACCTAGAGCAATCTACACATTCAATGCAATCCCCATCAAAATACCATCCACTTTTTTCACAGACATGGAACAAATAATCCTAAAATTTGTATGGAACCAGAAGAGACCCAGAATAGCCAGAGGAATACTGAAAAAGAAAAGCAAAGCTGGCGGCATCGCAATTCCGGACTTCCAGCTCTATTACAAAGCTGTCATCATCAAGACAGTATGGTACTGGCACAAAAACAGACACATTGATCAATGGAACAGAATCGAGAGCCCAGAAATGGACCCTCAACTCTATGGTCAACTCATCTTTGACAAAGCAGGAAAGAATGTCCAGTGGAAAAGAGACAGTCTCTTCAACAAATGGTGTTGGGAAAATTGGACAGCCACATGCAGAAGAATGAAACTGGACCATTTCCTTACACCACACACAAAAATCGACTCCAAATGGTTGAAAGACCTAAACGTGAGACAGGAGACCATCCAAATCCTAAAGGAGAACACAGGTAGCAACCTTTTCGACCTTAGCCGCAGCAACTTCTTCCTAGAAACATCGCCAAAGGCACGGGAAGCCAGGGCAAAAATGAACTACTGGGATTTCATCCAGATAAAAAGCTTTTGCACAGCAAAAGAAACGGTCCACAAAACCAAAAGACAACCGACAGAATGGGAGAAAATATGTGCAAATGACATATCAGAATAAGGGCTAGTATCCAAAATCTATAAAGAACTTATCAAACTCAACACCCAAAGAACAAGTAATCCAATCAAGAAATGGGCAGAAGACATGAACAGACATTTCTCCAAAGAAGACATCCACATGGCCAACAGGCACATGAAAAAGTGCTCAACATCGCTCGGCATCAGGGAAATCCAAATCAAAACCTCAATGAGATACCACCTCACACCAGTCCGATTGGCTAAAATGAACAAGTCAGGGAACGGCAGATGTTGGCGGGGATGTGGAGAAAGGGGAACCCTCCTACACTGTTGGTGGGAATGCAAGCTGGTGCAACCCCTCTGGAAAACAGTATGGAGGTTCCTCAAACAGTTGAAATTAGAGCTACCGTTCGATCCAGCAATTGCACTACTGGGTATTTACCACAAAGATACAAATGTAGGGACCCGAAGGGGTACGTGTACCCCAATGTTTATAGCAGCAATGTCCACCATAGCCAAACTGTGGAAAGAGCCAAGATGCCCATCGACAGATGAATGGATAAAGAAGAGGTGGTATAGATACACAATGGAATATTATGCAGCCATCAAAAGGAATGAGATCTTGCCATTTGCAACGACGTGGATGGAACTGGAGGGTGTTATGCTGAGTGAAATAAGTCAATCAGAGAAAGACATGTATCACATGACCTCACTGATATGAGGAATTCTTAATCTCAGGAGAGAAACTGAGTGTTACTGCAGTGGTTGGGGGTGGGAGGGATGGGGTGGCTGGGTGCTAGACATTGGGGAGGGTATGTGCTACGGTGAGCGCTGTGAATTGTGCAAGACTGTTGAATCACAGTTCTGTCCTTCTGAAACAAATACCGCACCATATTTTAAGAAAAAAGAAAAAGAAGAAGATAACAGGAGAGGAAGAAAAGGGGAGTATGTCAGAGGGGGAGACGAACCATGAGAGATGAAGGACTCTGAAAGACAAACTGAGGGTTCTAGAGGGGAGGGGGGTAGGGGGATGGGTGAGCCTGGTGATGGGTATGGAGGAGGGCACGTTCTGCATGGAGCACTGGGTGTTATGAACAAACAATGAATCATGGAGCACTGCACCAAAAACTAATGATGTAATATATGGTGATTAACATAACTATAAAAAAATTAAAAAAATAATCATGAATGAAAGAGGAGAGATGACAACCAACACCAAAGAAATACAAACAATTATAAGAACATATTATGAGCCACTCTAGGCCAGCAAATTAGATAATCTTGAAGAAATAGATGCATTCCCAGAAATGTATCAACTACCTAAGCTGAACCAGGAAGAAATAGAAAACCTGAAGAGACCTATAACCGCTAATGAGGAAATTGAAGCAGTCATCAAAAATCTCCCAACAAACAGGAGCCCAAGGCCAGATGGCTTCCCAGGGGAATTCTACCAACCATTTAAAGAAGTAGTAATACCTATTCTTCTGAAACTGTTCCAAAAAATAGAAATGGAAGGAAAGCATCCAAACTCGTCTTATGAGGCCATTACCTTGATCCCCAAACCGAACAAAGACCCCATCAAAAAGGAAAATTACAGGTCCATATCCCTGAGGAACATGGATGCAAAACTTCTCACCAAAACGCCAGCCAATAGGATCCAACAGTGCATTAAAAGGATTATTCACCACGACCAAGTGGGATTTACTCCTAGGCTGCAAGGTTGGTTCAACATCTGCAAATCAATCAATGTGATACAATACATTAATAAAAAAGAAGAAAAAGAACCATATGATCCTGTAACTAGATGCAGAAAAAGCATTTGACAAAGTACAGCATCCTTTCTTGAACAAAACTCTTCAGAGTATAGGGAGAGAGGGTACATACCTCAATATCATAAAAGCCATCTATGAATAACCTACAGCCAATATCATTCTCAAGGGGGAAAGGCTGAGAGCTCTTCCCCTAAGGTCAGGAACGCGGCAGGGATGTCCACTCTCACCACTGCTATTCAACATAGTATTAGAAGTCCTAGCCACAGCAGTTAGACAACCAAAAGAAACGAAAGGCATCCAAATCGGCAAAGAGGAAGTCAAACTCTCACTCTTTGCAGATGATATGATACTGTATGTGGAAAACCCAAAAGACTCCACCCCAAAACTGCTAGAACTCATACAGGAATTCAGTCAAGTGGCAGGATATAAAATCAATGCACAGAAATCCGTGGCATTCCTATACACCAACAACAAGACAGAAGAGAGACAAATCAAGGAGTCGATCCCAGTTACAATTGCACCCAAAACCATTAGATACCTAGGAATAAATCTAACCAAAGAGGCAAAGGATCTGTACTCAGAAAACTATAAAATACCCATGAAAGCAATTGAAGAAGACACAAAGAAATGGAAAAACTTTCCATGCTCATGGATTGGGAGAATCAACATTGTGAAGATGTCAATGCTACCTAGAGCAATCTACACATTCAATGCCATCCCCATCAAAATACCATCCACTTTTTTCACAGACATGGAACAAATAATCCTAAAATTTGTATG
Organism: Eumetopias jubatus; assembly: GCF_037043125.1. NCBI lineage: Eukaryota > Metazoa > Chordata > Mammalia > Carnivora > Otariidae > Eumetopias > Eumetopias jubatus. The sequence continues at coordinate 156,618,766 of NW_028274807.1, read as the reverse complement.
GAACCAGAAGAGACCCAGAATAGCCAGAGGAATACTGAAAAAGAAAAGCAAAGCTGGCGGCATCGCAATTCCGGACTTCCAGCTCTATTACAAAGCTGTCATCATCAAGACAGTATGGTACTGGCACAAAAACAGACACATTGATCAATGGAACAGAATCGAGAGCCCAGAAATGGACCCTCAACTCTATGGTCAACTCATCTTTGACAAAGCAGGAAAGAATGTCCAGTGGAAAAGAGACAGTCTCTTCAACAAATGGTGTTGGGAAAATTGGACAGCCACATGCAGAAGAATGAAACTGGACCATTTCCTTACACCACACACAAAAATCGACTCCAAATGGTTGAAAGACCTAAACGTGAGACAGGAGACCATCCAAATCCTAAAGGAGAACACAGGTAGCAACCTTTTCGACCTTAGCCGCAGCAACTTCTTCCTAGAAACATCGCCAAAGGCACGGGAAGCCAGGGCAAAAATGAACTACTGGGATTTCATCCAGATAAAAAGCTTTTGCACAGCAAAAGAAACGGTCCACAAAACCAAAAGACAACCGACAGAATGGGAGAAAATATTTGCAAATGACATATCAGAATAAGGGCTAGTATCCAAAATCTATAAAGAACTTATCAAACTCAACACCCAAAGAACAAGTAATCCAATCAAGAAATGGGCAGAAGACATGAACAGACATTTCTCCAAAGAAGACATCCACATGGCCAACAGGCACATGAAAAAGTGCTCAACATCGCTCGGCATCAGGGAAATCCAAATCAAAACCTCAATGAGATACCACCTCACACCAGTCCGATTGGATAAATGAAGAAGTCAGGGAACGGCAGATGTTGGCGGGGATGTGGAGAAAGGGGAACCCTCCTACACTGTTGGTGGGAATGCAAGCTGGTGCAACCCCTCTGGAAAACAGTATGGAGGTTCCTCAAACAGTTGAAATTAGAGCTACCGTTCGATCCAGCAATTGCACTACTGGGTATTTACCACAAAGATACAAATGTAGGGACCCGAAGGGGTACGTGTACCCCAATGTTTATAGCAGCAATGTCCACCATAGCCAAACTGTGGAAAGAGCCAAGATGCCCATCGACAGATGAATGGATAAAGAAGAGGTGGTATAGATACACAATGGAATATTATGCAGCCATCAAAAGGAATGAGATCTTGCCATTTGCAACGACGTGGATGGAACTGGAGGGTGTTATGCTGAGTTAAATAAGTCAATCAGAGAAAGACATGTATCACATGACCTCACTGATATGAGGAATTCTTAATCTCAGGAGAGAAACTGAGTGTTACTGCAGTGGTTGGGGGTGGGAGGGATGGGGTGGCTGGGTGCTAGACATTGGGGAGGGTATTGGCTACGGTGAGCGCTGTGAATTGTGCAAGACTGTTGAATCACAGTTCTGTCCTTCTGAAACAAATAACGCACCATATTTTAAGAAAAAAGAAAAAGAAGAAGATAACAGGAGAGGAAGAAAAGGGGAGTATGTCAGAGGGGGAGACGAACCATGAGAGATGAAGGACTCTGAAAGACAAACTGAGGGTTCTAGAGGGGAGGGGGGTAGGGGGATGGGTGAGCCTGGTGATGGGTATGGAGGAGGGCACGTTCTGCATGGAGCACTGGGTGTTATGAACAAACAATGAATCATGGAGCACTGCACAAAAAACTAATGATGTAATATATGGTGATTAACATAACTATAAAAAAATTAAAAAAATAATCATGAATGAAAGAGGAGAGATGACAACCAACACCAAAGAAATACAAACAATTATAAGAACATATTATGAGCCACTCTAGGCCAGCAAATTAGATAATCTTGAAGAAATGGATGCATTCCCAGAAATGTATCAACTACCTAAGCTGAACCAGGAAGAAATAGAAAACCTGAAGAGACCTATAACCGCTAATGAGGAAATTGAAGCAGTCATCAAAAATCTCCCAACAAACAGGAGCCCAAGGCCAGATGGCTTCCCAGGGGAATTCTACCAACCATTTAAAGAAGTAGTAATACCTATTCTTCTGAAACTGTTCCAAAAAATAGAAATGGAAGGAAAGCATCCAAACTCGTCTTATGAGGCCATTACCTTGATCCCCAAACCGAACAAAGACCCCATCAAAAAGGAAAATTACAGGTCCATATCCCTGAGGAACATGGATGCAAAACTTCTCACCAAAACGCCAGCCAATAGGATCCAACAGTGCATTAAAAGGATTATTCACCACGACCAAGTGGGATTTACTCCTAGGCTGCAAGGTTGGTTCAACATCTGCAAATCAATCAATGTGATACAATACATTAATAAAAAAAAAAGAAAAAGAACCATATGATCCTGTAACTAGATGCAGAAAAAGCATTTGACAAAGTACAGCATCCTTTCTTGAACAAAACTCTTCAGAGTATAGGGAGAGAGGGTACATACCTCAATATCATAAAAGCCATCTATGAATAACCTACAGCCAATATCATTCTCAAGGGGGAAAGGCTGAGAGCTCTTCCCCTAAGGTCAGGAACGCGGTAGGGATGTCCACTCTCACCACTGCTATTCAACATAGTATTAGAAGTCCTAGCCACAGCAATTAGACAACCAAAAGAAACGAAAGGCATCCAAATCGGCAAAGAGGAAGTCAAACTCTTACTCTTTGCAGATGATATGATACTGTATGTGGAAAACCCAAAAGACTCCACCCCAAAACTGCTAGAACTCATACAGGAATTCAGTCAAGTGGCAGGATATAAAATCAATGCACAGAAATCCGTGGCATTCCTATACACCAACAACAAGACAGAAGAGAGACAAATCAAGGAGTCGATCCCATTTACAATTGCACCCAAAACCATTAGATACCTAGGAATAAATCTAACCAAAGAGGCAAAGGATCTCTACTCAGAAAACTATAAAATACCCATGAAAGCAATTGAAGAAGACACAAAGAAATGGAAAAACGTTCCATGCTCATGGATTGGGAGAATCAACATTGTGAAGATGTCAATGCTACCTAGAGCAATCTACACATTCAATGCAATCCCCATCAAAATACCATCCACTTTTTTCACAGACATGGAACAAATAATCCTAAAATTTGTATGGAACCAGAAGAGACCCAGAATAGCCAGAGGAATACTGAAAAAGAAAAGCAAAGCTGGCGGCATCGCAATTCCGGACTTCCAGCTCTATTACAAAGCTGTCATCATCAAGACAGTATGGTACTGGCACAAAAACAGACACATTGATCAATGGAACAGAATCGAGAGCCCAGAAATGGACCCTCAACTCTATGGTCAACTCATCTTTGACAAAGCAGGAAAGAATGTCCAGTGGAAAAGAGACAGTCTCTTCAACAAATGGTGTTGGGAAAATTGGACAGCCACATGCAGAAGAATGAAACTGGACCATTTCCTTACACCACACACAAAAATCGACTCCAAATGGTTGAAAGACCTAAACGTGAGACAGGAGACCATCCAAATCCTAAAGGAGAACACAGGTAGCAACCTTTTCGACCTTAGCCGCAGCAACTTCTTCCTAGAAACATCGCCAAAGGCACGGGAAGCCAGGGCAAAAATGAACTACTGGGATTTCATCCAGATAAAAAGCTTTTGCACAGCAAAAGAAACGGTCCACAAAACCAAAAGACAACCGACAGAATGGGAGAAAATATGTGCAAATGACATATCAGAATAAGGGCTAGTATCCAAAATCTATAAAGAACTTATCAAACTCAACACCCAAAGAACAAGTAATCCAATCAAGAAATGGGCAGAAGACATGAACAGACATTTCTCCAAAGAAGACATCCACATGGCCAACAGGCACATGAAAAAGTGCTCAACATCGCTCGGCATCAGGGAAATCCAAATCAAAACCTCAATGAGATACCACCTCACACCAGTCCGATTGGCTAAAATGAACAAGTCAGGGAACGGCAGATGTTGGCGGGGATGTGGAGAAAGGGGAACCCTCCTACACTGTTGGTGGGAATGCAAGCTGGTGCAACCCCTCTGGAAAACAGTATGGAGGTTCCTCAAACAGTTGAAATTAGAGCTACCGTTCGATCCAGCAATTGCACTACTGGGTATTTACCACAAAGATACAAATGTAGGGACCCGAAGGGGTACGTGTACCCCAATGTTTATAGCAGCAATGTCCACCATAGCCAAACTGTGGAAAGAGCCAAGATGCCCATCGACAGATGAATGGATAAAGAAGAGGTGGTATAGATACACAATGGAATATTATGCAGCCATCAAAAGGAATGAGATCTTGCCATTTGCAACGACGTGGATGGAACTGGAGGGTGTTATGCTGAGTGAAATAAGTCAATCAGAGAAAGACATGTATCACATGACCTCACTGATATGAGGAATTCTTAATCTCAGGAGAGAAACTGAGTGTTACTGCAGTGGTTGGGGGTGGGAGGGATGGGGTGGCTGGGTGCTAGACATTGGGGAGGGTATGTGCTACGGTGAGCGCTGTGAATTGTGCAAGACTGTTGAATCACAGTTCTGTACTTCTGAAACAAATAACGCACCATATTTTAAGAAAAAAGAAAAAGAAGAAGATAACAGGAGAGGAAGAAAAGGGGAGTATGTCAGAGGGGGAGACGAACCATGAGAGATGAAGGACTCTGAAAGACAAACTGAGGGTTCTAGAGGGGAGGGGGGTAGGGGGATGGGTGAGCCTGGTGATGGGTATGGAGGAGGGCCCGTTCTGCATGGAGCACTGGGTGTTATGAACAAACAATGAATCATGGAACACTGCACCAAAAACTAATGATGTAATATATGGTGATTAACATAACTATAAAAAAATTAAAAAAATAATCATGAATGAAAGAGGAGAGATGACAACCAACACCAAAGAAATACAAACAATTATAAGAACATATTATGAGCCACTCTAGGCCAGCAAATTAGATAATCTTGAAGAAATGGATGCATTCCCAGAAATGTATCAACTACCTAAGCTGAACCAGGAAGAAATAGAAAACCTGAAGAGACCTATAACCGCTAATGAGGAAATTGAAGCAGTCATCAAAAATCTCCCAACAAACAGGAGCCCAAGGCCAGATGGCTTCCCAGGGGAATTCCACCAACCATTTAAAGAAGTAGTAATACCTATTCTTCTGAAACTGTTCCAAAAAATAGAAATGGAAGGAAAGCATCCAAACTCGTCTTATGAGGCCATTACCTTGATCCCCAAACCGAACAAAGACCCCATCAAAAAGGAAAATTACAGGTCCATATCCCTGAGGAACATGGATGCAAAACTTCTCACCAAAACGCCAGCCAATAGGATCCAACAGTGCATTAAAAGGATTATTCACCACGACCAAGTGGGATTTACTCCTAGGCTGCAAGGTTGGTTCAACATCTGCAAATCAATCAATGTGATACAATACATTAATAAAAAAAAAAGAAAAAGAACCATATGATCCTGTAACTAGATGCAGAAAAAGCATTTGACAAAGTACAGCATCCTTTCTTGAACAAAACTCTTCAGAGTATAGGGAGAGAGGGTACATACCTCAATATCATAAAAGCCATCTATGAATAACCTACAGCCAATATCATTCTCAAGGGGGAAAGGCTGAGAGCTCTTCCCCTAAGGTCAGGAACGCGGCAGGGATGTCCACTCTCACCACTGCTATTCAACATAGTATTAGAAGTCCTAGCCACAGCAATTAGACAACCAAAAGAAACGAAAGGCATCCAAATCGGCAAAGAGGAAGTCAAACTCTCACTCTTTGCAGATGATATGATACTGTATGTGGAAAACCCAAAAGACTCCACCCCAAAACTGCTAGAACTCATACAGGAATTCAGTCAAGTGGCAGGATATAAAATCAATGCACAGAAATCCGTGGCATTCCTATACACCAACAACAAGACAGAAGAGAGACAAATCAAGGAGTCGATCCCATTTACAATTGCACCCAAAACCATTAGATACCTAGGAATAAATCTAACCAAAGAGGCAAAGGATCTCTACTCAGAAAACTATAAAATACCCATGAAAGCAATTGAAGAAGACACAAAGAAATGGAAAAACGTTCCATGCTCATGGATTGGGAGAATCAACATTGTGAAGATGTCAATGCTACCTAGAGCAATCTACACATTCAATGCAATCCCCATCAAAATACCATCCACTTTTTTCACAGACATGGAACAAATAATCCTAAAATTTGTATGGAACCAGAAGAGACCCAGAATAGCCAGAGGAATACTGAAAAAGAAAAGCAAAGCTGGCGGCATCGCAATTCCGGACTTCCAGCTCTATTACAAAGCTGTCATCATCAAGACAGTATGGTACTGGCACAAAAACAGACACATTGATCAATGGAACAGAATCGAGAGCCCAGAAATGGACCCTCAACTCTATGGTCAACTCATCTTTGACAAAGCAGGAAAGAATGTCCAGTGGAAAAGAGACAGTCTCTTCAACAAATGGTGTTGGGAAAATTGGACAGCCACATGCAGAAGAATGAAACTGGACCATTTCCTTACACCACACACAAAAATCGACTCCAAATGGTTGAAAGACCTAAACGTGAGACAGGAGACCATCCAAATCCTAAAGGAGAACACAGGTAGCAACCTTTTCGACCTTAGCCGCAGCAACTTCTTCCTAGAAACATCGCCAAAGGCACGGGAAGCCAGGGCAAAAATGAACTACTGGGATTTCATCCAGATAAAAAGCTTTTGCACAGCAAAAGAAACGGTCCACAAAACCAAAAGACAACCGACAGAATGGGAGAAAATATGTGCAAATGACATATCAGAATAAGGGCTAGTATCCAAAATCTATAAAGAACTTATCAAACTCAACACCCAAAGAACAAGTAATCCAATCAAGAAATGGGCAGAAGACATGAACAGACATTTCTCCAAAGAAGACATCCACATGGCCAACAGGCACATGAAAAAGTGCTCAACATCGCTCGGCATCAGGGAAATCCAAATCAAAACCTCAATGAGATACCACCTCACACCAGTCCGATTGGCTAAAATGAACAAGTCAGGGAACGGCAGATGTTGGCGGGGATGTGGAGAAAGGGGAACCCTCCTACACTGTTGGTGGGAATGCAAGCTGGTGCAACCCCTCTGGAAAACAGTATGGAGGTTCCTCAAACAGTTGAAATTAGAGCTACCGTTCGATCCAGCAATTGCACTACTGGGTATTTACCACAAAGATACAAATGTAGGGACCCGAAGGGGTACGTGTACCCCAATGTTTATAGCAGCAATGTCCACCATAGCCAAACTGTGGAAAGAGCCAAGATGCCCATCGACAGATGAATGGATAAAGAAGAGGTGGTATAGATACACAATGGAATATTATGCAGCCATCAAAAGGAATGAGATCTTGCCATTTGCAACGACGTGGATGGAACTGGAGGGTGTTATGCTGAGTGAAATAAGTCAATCAGAGAAAGACATGTATCACATGACCTCACTGATATGAGGAATTCTTAATCTCAGGAGAGAAACTGAGTGTTACTGCAGTGGTTGGGGGTGGGAGGGATGGGGTGGCTGGGTGCTAGACATTGCGGAGGGTATGTGCTACGGTGAGCGCTGTGAATTGTGCAAGACTGTTGAATCACAGTTCTGTACTTCTGAAACAAATAACGCACCATATTTTAAGAAAAAAGAAAAAGAAGAAGATAACAGGAGAGGAAGAAAAGGGGAGTATGTCAGAGGGGGAGACGAACCATGAGAGATGAAGGACTCTGAAAGACAAACTGAGGGTTCTAGAGGGGAGGGGGGTAGGGGGATGGGTGAGCCTGGTGATGGGTATGGAGGAGGGCCCGTTCTGCATGGAGCACTGGGTGTTATGAACAAACAATGAATCATGGAACACTGCACCAAAAACTAATGATGTAATATATGGTGATTAACATAACTATAAAAAAATTAAAAAAATAATCATGAATGAAAGAGGAGAGATGACAACCAACACCAAAGAAATACAAACAATTATAAGAACATATTATGAGCCACTCTAGGCCAGCAAATTAGATAATCTTGAAGAAATGGATGCATTCCCAGAAATGTATCAACTACCTAAGCTGAACCAGGAAGAAATAGAAAACCTGAAGAGACCTATAACCGCTAATGAGGAAATTGAAGCAGTCATCAAAAATCTCCCAACAAACAGGAGCCCAAGGCCAGATGGCTTCCCAGGGGAATTCCACCAACCATTTAAAGAAGTAGTAATACCTATTCTTCTGAAACTGTTCCAAAAAATAGAAATGGAAGGAAAGCATCCAAACTCGTCTTATGAGGCCATTACCTTGATCCCCAAACCGAACAAAGACCCCATCAAAAAGGAAAATTACAGGTCCATATCCCTGAGGAACATGGATGCAAAACTTCTCACCAAAACGCCAGCCAATAGGATCCAACAGTGCATTAAAAGGATTATTCACCACGACCAAGTGGGATTTACTCCTAGGCTGCAAGGTTGGTTCAACATCTGCAAATCAATCAATGTGATACAATACATTAATAAAAAAAAAAGAAAAAGAACCATATGATCCTGTAACTAGATGCAGAAAAAGCATTTGACAAAGTACAGCATCCTTTCTTGAACAAAACTCTTCAGAGTATAGGGAGAGAGGGTACATACCTCAATATCATAAAAGCCATCTATGAATAACCTACAGCCAATATCATTCTCAAGGGGGAAAGGCTGAGAGCTCTTCCCCTAAGGTCAGGAACGCGGCAGGGATGTCCACTCTCACCACTGCTATTCAACATAGTATTAGAAGTCCTAGCCACAGCAATTAGACAACCAAAAGAAACGAAAGGCATCCAAATCGGCAAAGAGGAAGTCAAACTCTCACTCTTTGCAGATGATATGATACTGTATGTGGAAAACCCAAAAGACTCCACCCCAAAACTGCTAGAACTCATACAGGAATTCAGTCAAGTGGCAGGATATAAAATCAATGCACAGAAATCCGTGGCATTCCTATACACCAACAACAAGACAGAAGAGAGACAAATCAAGGAGTCGATCCCATTTACAATTGCACCCAAAACCATTAGATACCTAGGAATAAATCTAACCAAAGAGGCAAAGGATCTGTACTCAGAAAACTATAAAATACCCATGAAAGCAATTGAAGAAGACACAAAGAAATGGAAAAACGTTCCATGCTCATGGATTGGGAGAATCAACATTGTGAAGATGTCAATGCTACCTAGAGCAATCTACACATTCAATGCAATCCCCATCAAAATACCATCCACTTTTTTCACAGACATGGAACAAATAATCCTAAAATTTGTATGGAACCAGAAGAGACCCAGAATAGCCAGAGGAATACTGAAAAAGAAAAGCAAAGCTGGCGGCATCGCAATTCCGGACTTCCAGCTCTATTACAAAGCTGTCATCATCAAGACAGTATGGTACTGGCACAAAAACAGACACATTGATCAATGGAACAGAATCGAGAGCCCAGAAATGGACCCTCAACTCTATGGTCAACTCATCTTTGACAAAGCAGGAAAGAATGTCCAGTGGAAAAGAGACAGTCTCTTCAACAAATGGTGTTGGGAAAATTGGACAGCCACATGCAGAAGAATGAAACTGGACCATTTCCTTACACCACACACAAAAATCGACTCCAAATGGTTGAAAGACCTAAACGTGAGACAGGAGACCATCCAAATCCTAAAGGAGAACACAGGTAGCAACCTTTTCGACCTTAGCCGCAGCAACTTCTTCCTAGAAACATCGCCAAAGGCACGGGAAGCCAGGGCAAAAATGAACTACTGGGATTTCATCCAGATAAAAAGCTTTTGCACAGCAAAAGAAACGGTCCACAAAACCAAAAGACAACCGACAGAATGGGAGAAAATATGTGCAAATGACATATCAGAATAAGGGCTAGTATCCAAAATCTATAAAGAACTTATCAAACTCAACACCCAAAGAACAAGTAATCCAATCAAGAAATGGGCAGAAGACATGAACAGACATTTCTCCAAAGAAGACATCCACATGGCCAACAGGCACATGAAAAAGTGCTCAACATCGCTCGGCATCAGGGAAATCCAAATCAAAACCTCAATGAGATACCACCTCACACCAGTCCGATTGGCTAAAATGAACAAGTCAGGGAACGGCAGATGTTGGCGGGGATGTGGAGAAAGGGGAACCCTCCTACACTGTTGGTGGGAATGCAAGCTGGTGCAACCCCTCTGGAAAACAGTATGGAGGTTCCTCAAACAGTTGAAATTAGAGCTACCGTTCGATCCAGCAATTGCACTACTGGGTATTTACCACAAAGATACAAATGTAGGGACCCGAAGGGGTACGTGTACCCCAATGTTTATAGCAGCAATGTCCACCATAGCCAAACTGTGGAAAGAGCCAAGATGCCCATCGACAGATGAATGGATAAAGAAGAGGTGGTATAGATACACAATGGAATATTATGCAGCCATCAAAAGGAATGAGATCTTGCCATTTGCAACGACGTGGATGGAACTGGAGGGTGTTATGCTGAGTGAAATAAGTCAATCAGAGAAAGACATGTATCACATGACCTCACTGATATGAGGAATTCTTAATCTCAGGAGAGAAACTGAGTGTTACTGCAGTGGTTGGGGGTGGGAGGGATGGGGTGGCTGGGTGCTAGACATTGGGGAGGGTATGTGCTACGGTGAGCGCTGTGAATTGTGCAAGACTGTTGAATCACAGTTCTGTACTTCTGAAACAAATAACGCACCATATTTTAAGAAAAAAGAAAAAGAAGAAGATAACAGGAGAGGAAGAAAAGGGGAGTATGTCAGAGGGGGAGGCGAACCATGAGAGATGAAGGACTCTGAAAGACAAACTGAGGGTTCTAGAGGGGAGGGGGGTAGGGGGATGGGTGAGCCTGGTGATGGGTATGGAGGAGGGCCCGTTCTGCATGGAGCACTGGGTGTTATGAACAAACAATGAATCATGGAACACTGCACCAAAAACTAATGATGTAATATATGGTGATTAACATAACTATAAAAAAATTAAAAAAATAATCATGAATGAAAGAGGAGAGATGACAACCAACACCAAAGAAATACAAACAATTATAAGAACATATTATGAGCCACTCTAGGCCAGCAAATTAGATAATCTTGAAGAAATGGATGCATTCCCAGAAATGTATCAACTACCTAAGCTGAACCAGGAAGAAATAGAAAACCTGAAGAGACCTATAACCGCTAATGAGGAAATTGAAGCAGTCATCAAAAATCTCCCAACAAACAGGAGCCCAAGGCCAGATGGCTTCCCAGGGGAATTCCACCAACCATTTAAAGAAGTAGTAATACCTATTCTTCTGAAACTGTTCCAAAAAATAGAAATGGAAGGAAAGCATCCAAACTCGTCTTATGAGGCCATTACCTTGATCCCCAAACCGAACAAAGACCCCATCAAAAAGGAAAATTACAGGTCCATATCCCTGAGGAACATGGATGCAAAACTTCTCACCAAAACGCCAGCCAATAGGATCCAACAGTGCATTAAAAGGATTATTCACCACGACCAAGTGGGATTTACTCCTAGGCTGCAAGGTTGGTTCAACATCTGCAAATCAATCAATGTGATACAATACATTAATAAAAAAAAAAGAAAAAGAACCATATGATCCTGTAACTAGATGCAGAAAAAGCATTTGACAAAGTACAGCATCCTTTCTTGAACAAAACTCTTCAGAGTATAGGGAGAGAGGGTACATACCTCAATATCATAAAAGCCATCTATGAATAACCTACAGCCAATATCATTCTCAAGGGGGAAAGGCTGAGAGCTCTTCCCCTAAGGTCAGGAACGCGGCAGGGATGTCCACTCTCACCACTGCTATTCAACATAGTATTAGAAGTCCTAGCCACAGCAATTAGACAACCAAAAGAAACGAAAGGCATCCAAATCGGCAAAGAGGAAGTCAAACTCTCACTCTTTGCAGATGATATGATACTGTATGTGGAAAACCCAAAAGACTCCACCCCAAAACTGCTAGAACTCATACAGGAATTCAGTCAAGTGGCAGGATATAAAATCAATGCACAGAAATCCGTGGCATTCCTATACACCAACAACAAGACAGAAGAGAGACAAATCAAGGAGTCGATCCCATTTACAATTGCACCCAAAACCATTAGATACCTAGGAATAAATCTAACCAAAGAGGCAAAGGATCTGTACTCAGAAAACTATAAAATACCCATGAAAGCAATTGAAGAAGACACAAAGAAATGGAAAAACGTTCCATGCTCATGGATTGGGAGAATCAACATTGTGAAGATGTCAATGCTACCTAGAGCAATCTACACATTCAATGCAATCCCCATCAAAATACCATCCACTTTTTTCACAGACATGGAACAAATAATCCTAAAATTTGTATGGAACCAGAAGAGACCCAGAATAGCCAGAGGAATACTGAAAAAGAAAAGCAAAGCTGGCGGCATCGCAATTCCGGACTTCCAGCTCTATTACAAAGCTGTCATCATCAAGACAGTATGGTACTGGCACAAAAACAGACACATTGATCAATGGAACAGAATCGAGAGCCCAGAAATGGACCCTCAACTCTATGGTCAACTCATCTTTGACAAAGCAGGAAAGAATGTCCAGTGGAAAAGAGACAGTCTCTTCAACAAATGGTGTTGGGAAAATTGGACAGCCACATGCAGAAGAATGAAACTGGACCATTTCCTTACACCACACACAAAAATCGACTCCAAATGGTTGAAAGACCTAAACGTGAGACAGGAGACCATCCAAATCCTAAAGGAGAACACAGGTAGCAACCTTTTCGACCTTAGCCGCAGCAACTTCTTCCTAGAAACATCGCCAAAGGCACGGGAAGCCAGGGCAAAAATGAACTACTGGGATTTCATCCAGATAAAAAGCTTTTGCACAGCAAAAGAAACGGTCCACAAAACCAAAAGACAACCGACAGAATGGGAGAAAATATGTGCAAATGACATATCAGAATAAGGGCTAGTATCCAAAATCTATAAAGAACTTATCAAACTCAACACCCAAAGAACAAGTAATCCAATCAAGAAATGGGCAGAAGACATGAACAGACATTTCTCCAAAGAAGACATCCACATGGCCAACAGGCACATGAAAAAGTGCTCAACATCGCTCGGCATCAGGGAAATCCAAATCAAAACCTCAATGAGATACCACCTCACACCAGTCCGATTGGCTAAAATGAACAAGTCAGGGAACGGCAGATGTTGGCGGGGATGTGGAGAAAGGGGAACCCTCCTACACTGTTGGTGGGAATGCAAGCTGGTGCAACCCCTCTGGAAAACAGTATGGAGGTTCCTCAAACAGTTGAAATTAGAGCTACCGTTCGATCCAGCAATTGCACTACTGGGTATTTACCACAAAGATACAAATGTAGGGACCCGAAGGGGTACGTGTACCCCAATGTTTATAGCAGCAATGTCCACCATAGCCAAACTGTGGAAAGAGCCAAGATGCCCATCGACAGATGAATGGATAAAGAAGAGGTGGTATAGATACACAATGGAATATTATGCAGCCATCAAAAGGAATGAGATCTTGCCATTTGCAACGACGTGGATGGAACTGGAGGGTGTTATGCTGAGTGAAATAAGTCAATCAGAGAAAGACATGTATCACATGACCTCACTGATATGAGGAATTCTTAATCTCAGGAGAGAAACTGAGTGTTACTGCAGTGGTTGGGGGTGGGAGGGATGGGGTGGCTGGGTGCTAGACATTGGGGAGGGTATGTGCTACGGTGAGCGCTGTGAATTGTGCAAGACTGTTGAATCACAGTTCTGTCCTTCTGAAACAAATAACGCACCATATTTTAAGAAAAAAGAAAAAGAAGAAGATAACAGGAGAGGAAGAAAAGGGGAGTATGTCAGAGGGGGAGACGAACCATGAGAGATGAAGGACTCTGAAAGACAAACTGAGGGTTCTAGAGGGGAGGGGGGTAGGGGGATGGGTGAGCCTGGTGATGGGTATGGAGGAGGGCACGTTCTGCATGGAGCACTGGGTGTTATGAACAAACAATGAATCATGGAACACTGCACCAAAAACTAATGATGTAATATATGGTGATTAACATAACTATAAAAAAATTAAAAAAATAATCATGAATGAAAGAGGAGAGATGACAACCAACACCAAAGAAATACAAACAATTATAAGAACATATTATGAGCCACTCTAGGCCAGCAAATTAGATAATCTTGAAGAAATGGATGCATTCCCAGAAATGTATCAACTACCTAAGCTGAACCAGGAAGAAATAGAAAACCTGAAGAGACCTATAACCGCTAATGAGGAAATTGAAGCAGTCATCAAAAATCTCCCAACAAACAGGAGCCCAAGGCCAGATGGCTTCCCAGGGGAATTCTACCAACCATTTAAAGAAGTAGTAATACCTATTCTTCTGAAACTGTTCCAAAAAATAGAAATGGAAGGAAAGCATCCAAACTCGTCTTATGAGGCCATTACCTTGATCCCCAAACCGAACAAAGACCCCATCAAAAAGGAAAATTACAGGTCCATATCCCTGAGGAACATGGATGCAAAACTTCTCACCAAAACGCCAGCCAATAGGATCCAACAGTGCATTAAAAGGATTATTCACCACGACCAAGTGGGATTTACTCCTAGGCTGCAAGGTTGGTTCAACATCTGCAAATCAATCAATGTGATACAATACATTAATAAAAAAAAAAGAAAAAGAACCATATGATCCTGTAACTAGATGCAGAAAAAGCATTTGACAAAGTACAGCATCCTTTCTTGAACAAAACTCTTCAGAGTATAGGGAGAGAGGGTACATACCTCAATATCATAAAAGCCATCTATGAATAACCTACAGCCAATATCATTCTCAAGGGGGAAAGGCTGAGAGCTCTTCCCCTAAGGTCAGGAACGCGGCAGGGATGTCCACTCTCACCACTGCTATTCAACATAGTATTAGAAGTCCTAGCCACAGCAATTAGACAACCAAAAGAAACGAAAGGCATCCAAATCGGCAAAGAGGAAGTCAAACTCTCACTCTTTGCAGATGATATGATACTGTATGTGGAAAACCCAAAAGACTCCACCCCAAAACTGCTAGAACTCATACAGGAATTCAGTCAAGTGGCAGGATATAAAATCAATGCACAGAAATCCGTGGCATTCCTATACACCAACAACAAGACAGAAGAGAGACAAATCAAGGAGTCGATCCCATTTACAATTGCACCCAAAACCATTAGATACCTAGGAATAAATCTAACCAAAGAGGCAAAGGATCTGTACTCAGAAAACTATAAAATACCCATGAAAGCAATTGAAGAAGACACAAAGAAATGGAAAAACGTTCCATGCTCATGGATTGGGAGAATCAACATTGTGAAGATGTCAATGCTACCTAGAGCAATCTACACATTCAATGCAATCCCCATCAAAATACCATCCACTTTTTTCACAGACATGGAACAAATAATCCTAAAATTTGTATGGAACCAGAAGAGACCCAGAATAGCCAGAGGAATACTGAAAAAGAAAAGCAAAGCTGGCGGCATCGCAATTCCGGACTTCCAGCTCTATTACAAAGCTGTCATCATCAAGACAGTATGGTACTGGCACAAAAACAGACACATTGATCAATGGAACAGAATCGAGAGCCCAGAAATGGACCCTCAACTCTATGGTCAACTCATCTTTGACAAAGCAGGAAAGAATGTCCAGTGGAAAAGAGACAGTCTCTTCAACAAATGGTGTTGGGAAAATTGGACAGCCACATGCAGAAGAATGAAACTGGACCATTTCCTTACACCACACACAAAAATCGACTCCAAATGGTTGAAAGACCTAAACGTGAGACAGGAGACCATCCAAATCCTAAAGGAGAACACAGGTAGCAACCTTTTCGACCTTAGCCGCAGCAACTTCTTCCTAGAAACATCGCCAAAGGCACGGGAAGCCAGGGCAAAAATGAACTACTGGGATTTCATCCAGATAAAAAGCTTTTGCACAGCAAAAGAAACGGTCCACAAAACCAAAAGACAACCGACAGAATGGGAGAAAATATGTGCAAATGACATATCAGAATAAGGGCTAGTATCCAAAATCTATAAAGAACTTATCAAACTCAACACCCAAAGAACAAGTAATCCAATCAAGAAATGGGCAGAAGACATGAACAGACATTTCTCCAAAGAAGACATCCACATGGCCAACAGGCACATGAAAAAGTGCTCAACATCGCTCGGCATCAGGGAAATCCAAATCAAAACCTCAATGAGATACCACCTCACACCAGTCCGATTGGCTAAAATGAACAAGTCAGGGAACGGCAGATGTTGGCGGGGATGTGGAGAAAGGGGAACCCTCCTACACTGTTGGTGGGAATGCAAGCTGGTGCAACCCCTCTGGAAAACAGTATGGAGGTTCCTCAAACAGTTGAAATTAGAGCTACCGTTCGATCCAGCAATTGCACTACTGGGTATTTACCACAAAGATACAAATGTAGGGACCCGAAGGGGTACGTGTACCCCAATGTTTATAGCAGCAATGTCCACCATAGCCAAACTGTGGAAAGAGCCAAGATGCCCATCGACAGATGAATGGATAAAGAAGAGGTGGTATAGATACACAATGGAATATTATGCAGCCATCAAAAGGAATGAGATCTTGCCATTTGCAACGACGTGGATGGAACTGGAGGGTGTTATGCTGAGTGAAATAAGTCAATCAGAGAAAGACATGTATCACATGACCTCACTGATATGAGGAATTCTTAATCTCAGGAGAGAAACTGAGTGTTACTGCAGTGGTTGGGGGTGGGAGGGATGGGGTGGCTGGGTGCTAGACATTGGGGAGGGTATGTGCTACGGTGAGCGCTGTGAATTGTGCAAGACTGTTGAATCACAGTTCTGTCCTTCTGAAACAAATAACGCACCATATTTTAAGAAAAAAGAAAAAGAAGAAGATAACAGGAGAGGAAGAAAAGGGGAGTATGTCAGAGGGGGAGACGAACCATGAGAGATGAAGGACTCTGAAAGACAAACTGAGGGTTCTAGAGGGGAGGGGGGTAGGGGGATGGGTGAGCCTGGTGATGGGTATGGAGGAGGGCACGTTCTGCATGGAGCACTGGGTGTTATGAACAAACAATGAATCATGGAACACTGCACCAAAAACTAATGATGTAATATATGGTGATTAACATAACTATAAAAAAATTAAAAAAATAATCATGAATGAAAGAGGAGAGATGACAACCAACACCAAAGAAATACAAACAATTATAAGAACATATTATGAGCCACTCTAGGCCAGCAAATTAGATAATCTTGAAGAAATGGATGCATTCCCAGAAATGTATCAACTACCTAAGCTGAACCAGGAAGAAATAGAAAACCTGAAGAGACCTATAACCGCTAATGAGGAAATTGAAGCAGTCATCAAAAATCTCCCAACAAACAGGAGCCCAAGGCCAGATGGCTTCCCAGGGGAATTCTACCAACCATTTAAAGAAGTAGTAATACCTATTCTTCTGAAACTGTTCCAAAAAATAGAAATGGAAGGAAAGCATCCAAACTCGTCTTATGAGGCCATTACCTTGATCCCCAAACCGAACAAAGACCCCATCAAAAAGGAAAATTACAGGTCCATATCCCTGAGGAACATGGATGCAAAACTTCTCACCAAAACGCCAGCCAATAGGATCCAACAGTGCATTAAAAGGATTATTCACCACGACCAAGTGGGATTTACTCCTAGGCTGCAAGGTTGGTTCAACATCTGCAAATCAATCAATGTGATACAATACATTAATAAAAAAAAAAGAAAAAGAACCATATGATCCTGTAACTAGATGCAGAAAAAGCATTTGACAAAGTACAGCATCCTTTCTTGAACAAAACTCTTCAGAGTATAGGGAGAGAGGGTACATACCTCAATATCATAAAAGCCATCTATGAATAACCTACAGCCAATATCATTCTCAAGGGGGAAAGGCTGAGAGCTCTTCCCCTAAGGTCAGGAACGCGGCAGGGATGTCCACTCTCACCACTGCTATTCAACATAGTATTAGAAGTCCTAGCCACAGCAATTAGACAACCAAAAGAAACGAAAGGCATCCAAATCGGCAAAGAGGAAGTCAAACTCTCACTCTTTGCAGATGATATGATACTGTATGTGGAAAACCCAAAAGACTCCACCCCAAAACTGCTAGAACTCATACAGGAATTCAGTCAAGTGGCAGGATATAAAATCAATGCACAGAAATCCGTGGCATTCCTATACACCAACAACAAGACAGAAGAGAGACAAATCAAGGAGTCGATCCCATTTACAATTGCACCCAAAACCATTAGATACCTAGGAATAAATCTAACCAAAGAGGCAAAGGATCTGTACTCAGAAAACTATAAAATACCCATGAAAGCAATTGAAGAAGACACAAAGAAATGGAAAAACGTTCCATGCTCATGGATTGGGAGAATCAACATTGTGAAGATGTCAATGCTACCTAGAGCAATCTACACATTCAATGCAATCCCCATCAAAATACCATCCACTTTTTTCACAGACATGGAACAAATAATCCTAAAATTTGTATGGAACCAGAAGAGACCCAGAATAGCCAGAGGAATACTGAAAAAGAAAAGCAAAGCTGGCGGCATCGCAATTCCGGACTTCCAGCTCTATTACAAAGCTGTCATCATCAAGACAGTATGGTACTGGCACAAAAACAGACACATTGATCAATGGAACAGAATCGAGAGCCCAGAAATGGACCCTCAACTCTATGGTCAACTCATCTTTGACAAAGCAGGAAAGAATGTCCAGTGGAAAAGAGACAGTCTCTTCAACAAATGGTGTTGGGAAAATTGGACAGCCACATGCAGAAGAATGAAACTGGACCATTTCCTTACACCACACACAAAAATCGACTCCAAATGGTTGAAAGACCTAAACGTGAGACAGGAGACCATCCAAATCCTAAAGGAGAACACAGGTAGCAACCTTTTCGACCTTAGCCGCAGCAACTTCTTCCTAGAAACATCGCCAAAGGCACGGGAAGCCAGGGCAAAAATGAACTACTGGGATTTCATCCAGATAAAAAGCTTTTGCACAGCAAAAGAAACGGTCCACAAAACCAAAAGACAACCGACAGAATGGGAGAAAATATGTGCAAATGACATATCAGAATAAGGGCTAGTATCCAAAATCTATAAAGAACTTATCAAACTCAACACCCAAAGAACAAGTAATCCAATCAAGAAATGGGCAGAAGACATGAACAGACATTTCTCCAAAGAAGACATCCACATGGCCAACAGGCACATGAAAAAGTGCTCAACATCGCTCGGCATCAGGGAAATCCAAATCAAAACCTCAATGAGATACCACCTCACACCAGTCCGATTGGCTAAAATGAACAAGTCAGGGAACGGCAGATGTTGGCGGGGATGTGGAGAAAGGGGAACCCTCCTACACTGTTGGTGGGAATGCAAGCTGGTGCAACCCCTCTGGAAAACAGTATGGAGGTTCCTCAAACAGTTGAAATTAGAGCTACCGTTCGATCCAGCAATTGCACTACTGGGTATTTACCACAAAGATACAAATGTAGGGACCCGAAGGGGTACGTGTACCCCAATGTTTATAGCAGCAATGTCCACCATAGCCAAACTGTGGAAAGAGCCAAGATGCCCATCGACAGATGAATGGATAAAGAAGAGGTGGTATAGATACACAATGGAATATTATGCAGCCATCAAAAGGAATGAGATCTTGCCATTTGCAACGACGTGGATGGAACTGGAGGGTGTTATGCTGAGTGAAATAAGTCAATCAGAGAAAGACATGTATCACATGACCTCACTGATATGAGGAATTCTTAATCTCAGGAGAGAAACTGAGTGTTACTGCAGTGGTTGGGGGTGGGAGGGATGGGGTGGCTGGGTGCTAGACATTGGGGAGGGTATGTGCTACGGTGAGCGCTGTGAATTGTGCAAGACTGTTGAATCACAGTTCTGTCCTTCTGAAACAAATAACGCACCATATTTTAAGAAAAAAGAAAAAGAAGAAGATAACAGGAGAGGAAGAAAAGGGGAGTATGTCAGAGGGGGAGACGAACCATGAGAGATGAAGGACTCTGAAAGACAAACTGAGGGTTCTAGAGGGGAGGGGGGTAGGGGGATGGGTGAGCCTGGTGATGGGTATGGAGGAGGGCAGGTTCTGCATGGAGCACTGGGTGTTATGAACAAACAATGAATCATGGAACACTGCACCAAAAACTAATGATGTAATATATGGTGATTAACATAACTATAAAAAAATTAAAAAAATAATCATGAATGAAAGAGGAGAGATGACAACCAACACCAAAGAAATACAAACAATTATAAGAACATATTATGAGCCACTCTAGGCCAGCAAATTAGATAATCTTGAAGAAATGGATGCATTCCCAGAAATGTATCAACTACCTAAGCTGAACCAGGAAGAAATAGAAAACCTGAAGAGACCTATAACCGCTAATGAGGAAATTGAAGCAGTCATCAAAAATCTCCCAACAAACAGGAGCCCAAGGCCAGATGGCTTCCCAGGGGAATTCTACCAACCATTTAAAGAAGTAGTAATACCTATTCTTCTGAAACTGTTCCAAAAAATAGAAATGGAAGGAAAGCATCCAAACTCGTCTTATGAGGCCATTACCTTGATCCCCAAACCGAACAAAGACCCCATCAAAAAGGAAAATTACAGGTCCATATCCCTGAGGAACATGGATGCAAAACTTCTCACCAAAACGCCAGCCAATAGGATCCAACAGTGCATTAAAAGGATTATTCACCACGACCAAGTGGGATTTACTCCTAGGCTGCAAGGTTGGTTCAACATCTGCAAATCAATCAATGTGATACAATACATTAATAAAAAAAAAAGAAAAAGAACCATATGATCCTGTAACTAGATGCAGAAAAAGCATTTGACAAAGTACAGCATCCTTTCTTGAACAAAACTCTTCAGAGTATAGGGAGAGAGGGTACATACCTCAATATCATAAAAGCCATCTATGAATAACCTACAGCCAATATCATTCTCAAGGGGGAAAGGCTGAGAGCTCTTCCCCTAAGGTCAGGAACGCGGCAGGGATGTCCACTCTCACCACTGCTATTCAACATAGTATTAGAAGTCCTAGCCACAGCAATTAGACAACCAAAAGAAACGAAAGGCATCCAAATCGGCAAAGAGGAAGTCAAACTCTCACTCTTTGCAGATGATATGATACTGTATGTGGAAAACCCAAAAGACTCCACCCCAAAACTGCTAGAACTCATACAGGAATTCAGTCAAGTGGCAGGATATAAAATCAATGCACAGAAATCCGTGGCATTCCTATACACCAACAACAAGACAGAAGAGAGACAAATCAAGGAGTCGATCCCATTTACAATTGCACCCAAAACCATTAGATACCTAGGAATAAATCTAACCAAAGAGGCAAAGGATCTGTACTCAGAAAACTATAAAATACCCATGAAAGCAATTGAAGAAGACACAAAGAAATGGAAAAACGTTCCATGCTCATGGATTGGGAGAATCAACATTGTGAAGATGTCAATGCTACCTAGAGCAATCTACACATTCAATGCAATCCCCATCAAAATACCATCCACTTTTTTCACAGACATGGAACAAATAATCCTAAAATTTGTATGGAACCAGAAGAGACCCAGAATAGCCAGAGGAATACTGAAAAAGAAAAGCAAAGCTGGCGGCATCGCAATTCCGGACTTCCAGCTCTATTACAAAGCTGTCATCATCAAGACAGTATGGTACTGGCACAAAAACAGACACATTGATCAATGGAACAGAATCGAGAGCCCAGAAATGGACCCTCAACTCTATGGTCAACTCATCTTTGACAAAGCAGGAAAGAATGTCCAGTGGAAAAGAGACAGTCTCTTCAACAAATGGTGTTGGGAAAATTGGACAGCCACATGCAGAAGAATGAAACTGGACCATTTCCTTACACCACACACAAAAATCGACTCCAAATGGTTGAAAGACCTAAACGTGAGACAGGAGACCATCCAAATCCTAAAGGAGAACACAGGTAGCAACCTTTTCGACCTTAGCCGCAGCAACTTCTTCCTAGAAACATCGCCAAAGGCACGGGAAGCCAGGGCAAAAATGAACTACTGGGATTTCATCCAGATAAAAAGCTTTTGCACAGCAAAAGAAACGGTCCACAAAACCAAAAGACAACCGACAGAATGGGAGAAAATATGTGCAAATGACATATCAGAATAAGGGCTAGTATCCAAAATCTATAAAGAACTTATCAAACTCAACACCCAAAGAACAAGTAATCCAATCAAGAAATGGGCAGAAGACATGAACAGACATTTCTCCAAAGAAGACATCCACATGGCCAACAGGCACATGAAAAAGTGCTCAACATCGCTCGGCATCAGGGAAATCCAAATCAAAACCTCAATGAGATACCACCTCACACCAGTCCGATTGGCTAAAATGAACAAGTCAGGGAACGGCAGATGTTGGCGGGGATGTGGAGAAAGGGGAACCCTCCTACACTGTTGGTGGGAATGCAAGCTGGTGCAACCCCTCTGGAAAACAGTATGGAGGTTCCTCAAACAGTTGAAATTAGAGCTACCGTTCGATCCAGCAATTGCACTACTGGGTATTTACCACAAAGATACAAATGTAGGGACCCGAAGGGGTACGTGTACCGAATGTTTATAGCAGCAATGTCCACCATAGCCAAACTGTGGAAAGAGCCAAGATGCCCATCGACAGATGAATGGATAAAGAAGAGGTGGTATAGATACACAATGGAATATTATGCAGCCATCAAAAGGAATGAGATCTTGCCATTTGCAACGACGTGGATGGAACTGGAGGGTGTTATGCTGAGTGAAATAAGTCAATCAGAGAAAGACATGTATCACATGACCTCACTGATATGAGGAATTCTTAATCTCAGGAGAGAAACTGAGTGTTACTGCAGTGGTTGGGGGTGGGAGGGATGGGGTGGCTGGGTGCTAGACATTGGGGAGGGTATGTGCTACGGTGAGCGCTGTGAATTGTGCAAGACTGTTGAATCACAGTTCTGTCCTTCTGAAACAAATAACGCACCATATTTTAAGAAAAAAGAAAAAGAAGAAGATAACAGGAGAGGAAGAAAAGGGGAGTATGTCAGAGGGGGAGACGAACCATGAGAGATGAAGGACTCTGAAAGACAAACTGAGGGTTCTAGAGGGGAGGGGGGTAGGGGGATGGGTGAGCCTGGTGATGGGTATGGAGGAGGGCACGTTCTGCATGGAGCACTGGGTGTTATGAACAAACAATGAATCATGGAACACTGCACCAAAAACTAATGATGTAATATATGGTGATTAACATAACTATAAAAAAATTAAAAAAATAATCATGAATGAAAGAGGAGAGATGACAACCAACACCAAAGAAATACAAACAATTATAAGAACATATTATGAGCCACTCTAGGCCAGCAAATTAGATAATCTTGAAGAAATGGATGCATTCCCAGAAATGTATCAACTACCTAAGCTGAACCAGGAAGAAATAGAAAACCTGAAGAGACCTATAACCGCTAATGAGGAAATTGAAGCAGTCATCAAAAATCTCCCAACAAACAGGAGCCCAAGGCCAGATGGCTTCCCAGGGGAATTCTACCAACCATTTAAAGAAGTAGTAATACCTATTCTTCTGAAACTGTTCCAAAAAATAGAAATGGAAGGAAAGCATCCAAACTCGTCTTATGAGGCCATTACCTTGATCCCCAAACCGAACAAAGACCCCATCAAAAAGGAAAATTACAGGTCCATATCCCTGAGGAACATGGATGCAAAACTTCTCACCAAAACGCCAGCCAATAGGATCCAACAGTGCATTAAAAGGATTATTCACCACGACCAAGTGGGATTTACTCCTAGGCTGCAAGGTTGGTTCAACATCTGCAAATCAATCAATGTGATACAATACATTAATAAAAAAAAAAGAAAAAGAACCATATGATCCTGTAACTAGATGCAGAAAAAGCATTTGACAAAGTACAGCATCCTTTCTTGAACAAAACTCTTCAGAGTATAGGGAGAGAGGGTACATACCTCAATATCATAAAAGCCATCTATGAATAACCTACAGCCAATATCATTCTCAAGGGGGAAAGGCTGAGAGCTCTTCCCCTAAGGTCAGGAACGCGGCAGGGATGTCCACTCTCACCACTGCTATTCAACATAGTATTAGAAGTCCTAGCCACAGCAATTAGACAACCAAAAGAAACGAAAGGCATCCAAATCGGCAAAGAGGAAGTCAAACTCTCACTCTTTGCAGATGATATGATACTGTATGTGGAAAACCCAAAAGACTCCACCCCAAAACTGCTAGAACTCATACAGGAATTCAGTCAAGTGGCAGGATATAAAATCAATGCACAGAAATCCGTGGCATTCCTATACACCAACAACAAGACAGAAGAGAGACAAATCAAGGAGTCGATCCCATTTACAATTGCACCCAAAACCATTAGATACCTAGGAATAAATCTAACCAAAGAGGCAAAGGATCTGTACTCAGAAAACTATAAAATACCCATGAAAGCAATTGAAGAAGACACAAAGAAATGGAAAAACGTTCCATGCTCATGGATTGGGAGAATCAACATTGTGAAGATGTCAATGCTACCTAGAGCAATCTACACATTCAATGCAATCCCCATCAAAATACCATCCACTTTTTTCACAGACATGGAACAAATAATCCTAAAATTTGTATGGAACCAGAAGAGACCCAGAATAGCCAGAGGAATACTGAAAAAGAAAAGCAAAGCTGGCGGCATCGCAATTCCGGACTTCCAGCTCTATTACAAAGCTGTCATCATCAAGACAGTATGGTACTGGCACAAAAACAGACACATTGATCAATGGAACAGAATCGAGAGCCCAGAAATGGACCCTCAACTCTATGGTCAACTCATCTTTGACAAAGCAGGAAAGAATGTCCAGTGGAAAAGAGACAGTCTCTTCAACAAATGGTGTTGGGAAAATTGGACAGCCACATGCAGAAGAATGAAACTGGACCATTTCCTTACACCACACACAAAAATCGACTCCAAATGGTTGAAAGACCTAAACGTGAGACAGGAGACCATCCAAATCCTAAAGGAGAACACAGGTAGCAACCTTTTCGACCTTAGCCGCAGCAACTTCTTCCTAGAAACATCGCCAAAGGCACGGGAAGCCAGGGCAAAAATGAACTACTGGGATTTCATCCAGATAAAAAGCTTTTGCACAGCAAAAGAAACGGTCCACAAAACCAAAAGACAACCGACAGAATGGGAGAAAATATGTGCAAATGACATATCAGAATAAGGGCTAGTATCCAAAATCTATAAAGAACTTATCAAACTCAACACCCAAAGAACAAGTAATCCAATCAAGAAATGGGCAGAAGACATGAACAGACATTTCTCCAAAGAAGACATCCACATGGCCAACAGGCACATGAAAAAGTGCTCAACATCGCTCGGCATCAGGGAAATCCAAATCAAAACCTCAATGAGATACCACCTCACACCAGTCCGATTGGCTAAAATGAACAAGTCAGGGAACGGCAGATGTTGGCGGGGATGTGGAGAAAGGGGAACCCTCCTACACTGTTGGTGGGAATGCAAGCTGGTGCAACCCCTCTGGAAAACAGTATGGAGGTTCCTCAAACAGTTGAAATTAGAGCTACCGTTCGATCCAGCAATTGCACTACTGGGTATTTACCACAAAGATGCAAAGGTAGGGACCCGAAGGCGTACGTGTACCCCAGTGTTTATAGCAGCAATGTCCACCATAGCCAAACTGTGGAAAGAGCCAAGATGCCCATCGACAGATGAATGGATAAAGAAGAGGTGGTATAGATACACAATGGAATATTATGCAGCCATCAAAAGGAATGAGATCTTGCCATTTGCAACGACGTGGATGGAACTGGAGGGTGTTATGCTGAGTGAAATAAGTCAATCAGAGAAAGACATGTATCACATGACCTCACTGATATGAGGAATTTTTAATCTCAGGAGAGAAACTGAGTGTTACTGCAGTGGTTGGGGGTGGGAGGGACGGGGTGGCTGGGTGCTAGACATTGGGGAGGGTATGTGCTACGGTGAGCGCTGTGAATTGTGCAAGACTGTTGAATCACAGTTCTGTACTTCTGAAACAAATAACGCACCATATTTTAAGAAAAAAGAAAAAGAAGAAGATAACAGGAGAGGAAGAAAAGGGGAGTATGTCAGAGGGGGAGACGAACCATGAGAGATGAAGGACTCTGAAAGACTAACTGAGGGTTCTAGAGGGGAGGGGGGTAGGGGGATGGGTGAGCCTGGTGATGGGTATGGAGGAGGGCACGTTCTGCATGGAGCACTGGGTGTTATGAACAAACAATGAATCATGGAACACTGCACCAAAAACTAATGATGTAATATATGGTGATTAACATAACTATAAAAAAATTAAAAAAATAATCATGAATGAAAGAGGAGAGATGACAACCAACACCAAAGAAATACAAACAATTATAAGAACATATTATGAGCCACTCTAGGCCAGCAAATTAGATAATCTTGAAGAAATGGATGCATTCCCAGAAATGTATCAACTACCTAAGCTGAACCAGGAAGAAATAGAAAACCTGAAGAGACCTATAACCGCTAATGAGGAAATTGAAGCAGTCATCAAAAATCTCCCAACAAACAGGAGCCCAAGGCCAGATGGCTTCCCAGGGGAATTCTACCAACCATTTAAAGAAGTAGTAATACCTATTCTTCTGAAACTGTTCCAAAAAATAGAAATGGAAGGAAAGCATCCAAACTCGTCTTATGAGGCCATTACCTTGATCCCCAAACCGAACAAAGACCCCATCAAAAAGGAAAATTACAGGTCCATATCCCTGAGGAACATGGATGCAAAACTTCTCACCAAAACGCCAGCCAATAGGATCCAACAGTGCATTAAAAGGATTATTCACCACGACCAAGTGGGATTTACTCCTAGGCTGCAAGGTTGGTTCAACATCTGCAAATCAATCAATGTGATACAATACATTAATAAAAAAAAAGAAAAAGAACCATATGATCCTGTAACTAGATGCAGAAAAAGCATTTGACAAAGTACAGCATCCTTTCTTGAACAAGACTCTTCAGAGTATAGGGAGAGAGGGTACATACCTCAATATCATAAAAGCCATCTATGAATAACCTACAGCCAATATCATTCTCAAGACGGAAAGGCTGAGAGCTTTTCCCCTAAGGTCAGGAACGCGGCAGGGATGTCCACTCTCACCACTGCTATTCAACATAGTATTAGAAGTCCTAGCCACAGCAGTTAGACAACCAAAAGAAACGAAAGGCATCCAAATCGGCAAAGAGGAAGTCAAACTCTCACTCTTTGCAGATGATATGATACTGTATGTGGAAAACCCAAAAGACTCCACCCCAAAACTGCTAGAACTCATACAGGAATTCAGTCAAGTGGCAGGATATAAAATCAATGCACAGAAATCCGTGGCATTCCTATACACCAACAACAAGACAGAAGAGAGACAAATCAAGGAGTCGATCCCATTTACAATTGCACCCAAAACCATTAGATACCTAGGAATAAATCTAACCAAAGAGGCAAAGGATCTGTACTCAGAAAACTATAAAATACCCATGAAAGCAATTGAAGAAGACACAAAGAAATGGAAAAACGTTCCATGCTCATGGATTGGGAGAATCAACATTGTGAAGATGTCAATGCTACCTAGAGCAATCTACACATTCAATGCAATCCCCATCAAAATACCATCCACTTTTTTCACAGACATGGAACAAATAATCCTAAAATTTGTATGGAACCAGAAGAGACCCAGAATAGCCAGAGGAATACTGAAAAAGAAAAGCAAAGCTGGCGGCATCGCAATTCCGGACTTCCAGCTCTATTACAAAGCTGTCATCATCAAGACAGTATGGTACTGGCACAAAAACAGACACATTGATCAATGGAACAGAATCGAGAGCCCAGAAATGGACCCTCAACTCTATGGTCAACTCATCTTTGACAAAGCAGGAAAGAATGTCCAGTGGAAAAGAGACAGTCTCTTCAACAAATGGTGTTGGGAAAATTGGACAGCCACATGCAGAAGAATGAAACTGGACCATTTCCTTACACCACACACAAAAATCGACTCCAAATGGTTGAAAGACCTAAACGTGAGACAGGAGACCATCCAAATCCTAAAGGAGAACACAGGTAGCAACCTTTTCGACCTTAGCCGCAGCAACTTCTTCCTAGAAACATCGCCAAAGGCACGGGAAGCCAGGGCAAAAATGAACTACTGGGATTTCATCCAGATAAAAAGCTTTTGCACAGCAAAAGAAACGGTCCACAAAACCAAAAGACAACCGACAGAATGGGAGAAAATATTTGCAAATGACATATCAGAATAAGGGCTAGTATCCAAAATCTATAAAGAACTTATCAAACTCAACACCCAAAGAACAAGTAATCCAATCAAGAAATGGGCAGAAGACATGAACAGACATTTCTCCAAAGAAGACATCCACATGGCCAACAGGCACATGAAAAAGTGCTCAACATCGCTCGGCATCAGGGAAATCCAAATCAAAACCTCAATGAGATACCACCTCACACCAGTCCGATTGGCTAAAATGAACAAGTCAGGGAACGGCAGATGTTGGCGGGGATGTGGAGAAAGGGGAACCCTCCTACACTGTTGGTGGGAATGCAAGCTGGTGCAACCCCTCTGGAAAACAGTATGGAGGTTCCTCAAACAGTTGAAATTAGAGCTACCGTTCGATCCAGCAATTGCACTACTGGGTATTTACCACAAAGATACAAATGTAGGGACCCGAAGGGGTACGTGTACCCCAATGTTTATAGCAGCAATGTCCACCATAGCCAAACTGTGGAAAGAGCCAAGATGCCCATCGACAGATGAATGGATAAAGAAGAGGTGGTATAGATACACAATGGAATATTATGCAGCCATCAAAAGGAATGAGATCTTGCCATTTGCAACGACGTGGATGGAACTGGAGGGTGTTATGCTGAGTGAAATAAGTCAATCAGAGAAAGACATGTATCACATGACCTCACTGATATGAGGAATTCTTAATCTCAGGAGAGAAACTGAGTGTTACTGCAGTGGTTGGGGGTGGGAGGGATGGGGTGGCTGGGTGCTAGACTTTGGGGAGGGTATGTGCTACGGTGAGCGCTGTGAATTGTGCAAGACTGTTGAATCACAGTTCTGTACTTCTGAAACAAATAACGCACCATATTTTAAGAAAAAAGAAAAAGAAGAAGATAACAGGAGAGGAAGAAAAGGGGAGTATGTCAGAGGGGGAGACGAACCATGAGAGATGAAGGACTCTGAAAGACAAACTGAGGGTTCTAGAGGGGAGGGGGTTAGGGGGATGGGTGAGCCTGGTGATGGGTATGGAGGAGGGCACGTTCTGCATGGAGCACTGGGTGTTATGAACAAACAATGAATCATGGAACACTGCACCAAAAACTAATGATGTAATATATGGTGATTAACATAACTATAAAAAAATTAAAAAAATAATCATGAATGAAAGAGGAGAGATGACAACCAACACCAAAGAAATACAAACAATTATAAGAACATATTATGAGCCACTCTAGGCCAGCAAATTAGATAATCTTGAAGAAATGGATGCATTCCCAGAAATGTATCAACTACCTAAGCTGAACCAGGAAGAAATAGAAAACCTGAAGAGACCTATAACCGCTAATGAGGAAATTGAAGCAGTCATCAAAAATCTCCCAACAAACAGGAGCCCAAGGCCAGATGGCTTCCCAGGGGAATTCTACCAACCATTTAAAGAAGTAGTAATACCTATTCTTCTGAAACTGTTCCAAAAAATAGAAATGGAAGGAAAGCATCCAAACTCGTCTTATGAGGCCATTACCTTGATCCCCAAACCGAACAAAGACCCCATCAAAAAGGAAAATTACAGGTCCATATCCCTGAGGAACATGGATGCAAAACTTCTCACCAAAACGCCAGCCAATAGGATCCAACAGTGCATTAAAAGGATTATTCACCACGACCAAGTGGGATTTACTCCTAGGCTGCAAGGTTGGTTCAACATCTGCAAATCAATCAATGTGATACAATACATTAATAAAAAAAAAAGAAAAAGAACCATATGATCCTGTAACTAGATGCAGAAAAAGCATTTGACAAAGTACAGCATCCTTTCTTGAACAAAACTCTTCAGAGTATAGGGAGAGAGGGTACATACCTCAATATCATAAAAGCCATCTATGAATAACCTACAGCCAATATCATTCTCAAGGGGGAAAGGCTGAGAGCTCTTCCCCTAAGGTCAGGAACGCGGCAGGGATGTCCACTCTCACCACTGCTATTCAACATAGTATTAGAAGTCCTAGCCACAGCAATTAGACAACCAAAAGAAACGAAAGGCATCCAAATCGGCAAAGAGGAAGTCAAACTCTCACTCTTTGCAGATGATATGATACTGTATGTGGAAAACCCAAAAGACTCCACCCCAAAACTGCTAGAACTCATACAGGAATTCAGTCAAGTGGCAGGATATAAAATCAATGCACAGAAATCCGTGGCATTCCTATACACCAACAACAAGACAGAAGAGAGACAAATCAAGGAGTCGATCCCATTTACAATTGCACCCAAAACCATTAGATACCTAGGAATAAATCTAACCAAAGAGGCAAAGGATCTGTACTCAGAAAACTATAAAATACCCATGAAAGCAATTGAAGAAGACACAAAGAAATGGAAAAACTTTCCATGCTCATGGATTGGGAGAATCAACATTGTGAAGATGTCAATGCTACCTAGAGCAATCTACACATTCAATGCAATCCCCATCAAAATACCATCCACTTTTTTCACAGACATGGAACAAATAATCCTAAAATTTGTATGGAACCAGAAGAGACCCAGAATAGCCAGAGGAATACTGAAAAAGAAAAGCAAAGCTGGCGGCATCGCAATTCCGGACTTCCAGCTCTATTACAAAGCTGTCATCATCAAGACAGTATGGTACTGGCACAAAAACAGACACATTGATCAATGGAACAGAATCGAGAGCCCAGAAATGGACCCTCAACTCTATGGTCAACTCATCTTTGACAAAGCAGGAAAGAATGTCCAGTGGAAAAGAGACAGTCTCTTCAACAAATGGTGTTGGGAAAATTGGACAGCCACATGCAGAAGAATGAAACTGGACCATTTCCTTACACCACACACAAAAATCGACTCCAAATGGTTGAAAGACCTAAACGTGAGACAGGAGACCATCCAAATCCTAAAGGAGAACACAGGTAGCAACCTTTTCGACCTTAGCCGCAGCAACTTCTTCCTAGAAACATCGCCAAAGGCACGGGAAGCCAGGGCAAAAATGAACTACTGGGATTTCATCCAGATAAAAAGCTTTTGCACAGCAAAAGAAACGGTCCACAAAACCAAAAGACAACCGACAGAATGGGAGAAAATATTTGCAAATGACATATCAGAATAAGGGCTAGTATCCAAAATCTATAAAGAACTTTTCAAACTCAACACCCAAAGAACAAGTAATCCAATCAAGAAATGGGCAGAAGACATGAACAGACATTTCTCCAAAGAAGACATCCACATGGCCAACAGGCACATGAAAAAGTGCTCAACATCGCTCGGCATCAGGGAAATCCAAATCAAAACCTCAATGAGATACCACCTCACACCAGTCCGATTGGCTAAAATGAACAAGTCAGGGAACGGCAGATGTTGGCGGGGATGTGGAGAAAGGGGAACCCTCCTACACTGTTGGTGGGAATGCAAGCTGGTGCAACCCCTCTGGAAAACAGTATGGAGGTTCCTCAAACAGTTGAAATTAGAGCTACCGTTCGATCCAGCAATTGCACTACTGGGTATTTACCACAAAGATACAAATGTAGGGACCCGAAGGGGTACGTGTACCCCAATGTTTATAGCAGCAATGTCCACCATAGCCAAACTGTGGAAAGAGCCAAGATGCCCATCGACAGATGAATGGATAAAGAAGAGGTGGTATAGATACACAATGGAATATTATGCAGCCATCAAAAGGAATGAGATCTTGCCATTTGCAACGACGTGGATGGAACTGGAGGGTGTTATGCTGAGTGAAATAAGTCAATCAGAGAAAGACATGTATCACATGACCTCACTGATATGAGGAATTCTTAATCTCAGGAGAGAAACTGAGTGTTACTGCAGTGGTTGGGGGTGGGAGGGATGGGGTGGCTGGGTGCTAGACATTGGGGAGGGTATGTGCTACGGTGAGCGCTGTGAATTGTGCAAGACTGTTGAATCACAGTTCTGTACTTCTGAAACAAATAACGCACCATATTTTAAGAAAAAAGAAAAAGAAGAAGATAACAGGAGAGGAAGAAAAGGGGAGTATGTCAGA
This sequence comes from Eumetopias jubatus, assembly GCF_037043125.1. Lineage (NCBI taxonomy): Eukaryota > Metazoa > Chordata > Mammalia > Carnivora > Otariidae > Eumetopias > Eumetopias jubatus. The sequence goes on along the minus strand of NW_028274807.1, from coordinate 156,586,212 downwards.
GGGGGAGACGAACCATGAGAGATGAAGGACTCTGAAAGACAAACTGAGGGTTCTAGAGGGGAGGGGTGTAGGGGGATGGGTGAGCCTGGTGATGGGTATGGAGGAGGGCACGTTCTGCATGGAGCACTGGGTGTTATGAACAAACAATGAATCATGGAACACTGCACCAAAAACTAATGATGTAATATATGGTGATTAACATAACTATAAAAAAATTAAAAAAATAATCATGAATGAAAGAGGAGAGATGACAACCAACACCAAAGAAATACAAACAATTATAAGAACATATTATGAGCCACTCTAGGCCAGCAAATTAGATAATCTTGAAGAAATGGATGCATTCCCAGAAATGTATCAACTACCTAAGCTGAACCAGGAAGAAAGAGAAAACCTGAAGAGACCTATAACCGCTAATGAGGAAATTGAAGCAGTCATCAAAAATCTCCCAACAAACAGGAGCCCAAGGCCAGATGGCTTCCCAGGGGAATTCTACCAACCATTTAAAGAAGTAGTAATACCTATTCTTCTGAAACTGTTCCAAAAAATAGAAATGGAAGGAAAGCATCCAAACTCGTCTTATGAGGCCATTACCTTGATCCCCAAACCGAACAAAGACCCCATCAAAAAGGAAAATTACAGGTCCATATCCCTGAGGAACATGGATGCAAAACTTCTCACCAAAACGCCAGCCAATAGGATCCAACAGTGCATTAAAAGGATTATTCACCACGACCAAGTGGGATTTACTCCTAGGCTGCAAGGTTGGTTCAACATCTGCAAATCAATCAATGAGATACAATACATTAATAAAAAAAAAGAAAAAGAACCATATGATCCTGTAACTAGATGCAGAAAAAGCATTTGACAAAGTACAGCATCCTTTCTTGAACAAGACTCTTCAGAGTATAGGGAGAGAGGGTACATACCTCAATATCATAAAAGCCATCTATGAATAACCTACAGCCAATATCATTCTCAAGGGGGAAAGGCTGAGAGCTTTTCCCCTAAGGTCAGGAACGCGGCAGGGATGTCCACTCTCACCACTGCTATTCAACATAGTATTAGAAGTCCTAGCCACAGCAGTTAGACAACCAAAAGAAACGAAAGGCATCCAAATCGGCAAAGAGGAAGTCAAACTCTCACTCTTTGCAGATGATATGATACTGTATGTGGAAAACCCAAAAGACTCCACCCCAAAACTGCTAGAACTCATACAGGAATTCAGTCAAGTGGCAGGATATAAAATCAATGCACAGAAATCCGTGGCATTCCTATACACCAACAACAAGACAGAAGAGAGACAAATCAAGGAGTCGATCCCATTTACAATTGCACCCAAAACCATTAGATACCTAGGAATAAATCTAACCAAAGAGGCAAAGGATCTGTACTCAGAAAACTATAAAATACCCATGAAAGCAATTGAAGAAGACACAAAGAAATGGAAAAACGTTCCATGCTCATGGATTGGGAGAATCAACATTGTGAAGATGTCAATGCTACCTAGAGCAATCTACACATTCAATGCAATCCCCATCAAAATACCATCCACTTTTTTCACAGACATGGAACAAATAATCCTAAAATTTGTATGGAACCAGAAGAGACCCAGAATAGCCAGAGGAATACTGAAAAAGAAAAGCAAAGCTGGCGGCATCGCAATTCCGGACTTCCAGCTCTATTACAAAGCTGTCATCATCAAGACAGTATGGTACTGGCACAAAAACAGACACATTGATCAATGGAACAGAATCGAGAGCCCAGAAATGGACCCTCAACTCTATGGTCAACTCATCTTTGACAAAGCAGGAAAGAATGTCCAGTGGAAAAGAGACAGTCTCTTCAACAAATGGTGCTGGGAAAATTGGACAGCCACATGCAGAAGAATGAAACTGGACCATTTCCTTACACCACACACAAAAATCGACTCCAAATGGTTGAAAGACCTAAACGTGAGACAGGAGACCATCCAAATCCTAAAGGAGAACACAGGTAGCAACCTTTTCGACCTTAGCCGCAGCAACTTCTTCCTAGAAACATCGCCAAAGGCACGGCAAGCCAGGGCAAAAATGAACTAATGGGATTTCATCCAGATAAAAAGCTTTTGCACAGCAAAAGAAACGGTCCACAAAACCAAAAGACAACCGACAGAATGGGAGAAAATATTTGCAAATGACATATCAGAATAAGGGCTAGTATCCAAAATCTATAAAGAACTTTTCAAACTCAACACCCAAAGAACAAGTAATCCAATCAAGAAATGGGCAGAAGACATGAACAGACATTTCTCCAAAGAAGACATCCACATGGCCAACAGGCACATGAAAAAGTGCTCAACATCGCTCGGCATCAGGGAAATCCAAATCAAAACCTCAATGAGATACCACCTCACACCAGTCAGATTGGCTAAAATGAACAAGTCAGGGAACGGCAGATGTTGGCGGGGATGTGGAGAAAGGGGAACCCTCCTACACTGTTGGTGGGAATGCAAGCTGGTGCAACCCCTCTGGAAAACAGTATGGAGGTTCCTCAAACAGTTGAAATTAGAGCTACCGTTCGATCCAGCAATTGCACTACTGGGTATTTACCACAAAGATACAAATGTAGGGACCCGAAGGGGTACGTGTACCCCAATGTTTATAGCAGCAATGTCCACCATAGCCAAACTGTGGAAAGAGCCAAGATGCCCATCGACAGATGAATGGATAAAGAAGAGGTGGTATAGATACACAATGGAATATTATGAAGCCATCAAAAGGAATGAGATCTTGCCATTTGCAACGACGTGGATGGAACTGGAGGGTGTTATGCTGAGTGAAATAAGTCAATCAGAGAAAGACATGTATCACATGACCTCACTGATATGAGGAATTCTTAATCTCAGGAGAGAAACTGAGTGTTACTGCAGTGGTTGGGGGTGGGAGGGACGGGGTGGCTGGGTGCTAGACATTGGGGAGGGTATGTGCTACGGTGAGCGCTGTGAATTGTGCAAGACTGTTGAATCACAGTTCTGTCCTTCTGAAACAAATAACGCACCATATTTTAAGAAAAAAGAAAAAGAAGAAGATAACAGGAGAGGAAGAAAAGGGGAGTATGTCAGAGGGGGAGACGAACCATGAGAGATGAAGGACTCTGAAAGACAAACTGAGGGTTCTAGAGGGGAGGGGGGTAGGGGGATGGGTGAGCCTGGTGATGGGTATGGAGGAGGGCACGTTCTGCATGGAGCACTGGGTGTTATGAACAAACAATGAATCATGGAACACTGCACCAAAAACTAATGATGTAATATATGGTGATTAACATAACTATAAAAAAATTAAAAAAATAATCATGAATGAAAGAGGAGAGATGACAACCAACACCAAAGAAATACAAACAATTATAAGAACATATTATGAGCCACTCTAGGCCAGCAAATTAGATAATCTTGAAGAAATGGATGCATTCCCAGAAATGTATCAACTACCTAAGCTGAACCAGGAAGAAAGAGAAAACCTGAAGAGACCTATAACCGCTAATGAGGAAATTGAAGCAGTCATCAAAAATCTCCCAACAAACAGGAGCCCAAGGCCAGATGGCTTCCCAGGGGAATTCTACCAACCATTTAAAGAAGTAGTAATACCTATTCTTCTGAAACTGTTCCAAAAAATAGAAATGGAAGGAAAGCATCCAAACTCGTCTTATGAGGCCATTACCTTGATCCCCAAACCGAACAAAGACCCCATCAAAAAGGAAAATTACAGGTCCATATCCCTGAGGAACATGGATGCAAAACTTCTCACCAAAACGCCAGCCAATAGGATCCAACAGTGCATTAAAAGGATTATTCACCACGACCAAGTGGGATTTACTCCTAGGCTGCAAGGTTGGTTCAACATCTGCAAATCAATCAATGTGATACAATACATTAATAAAAAAAAAGAAAAAGAACCATATGATCCTGTAACTAGATGCAGAAAAAGCATTTGACAAAGTACAGCATCCTTTCTTGAACAAGACTCTTCAGAGTATAGGGAGAGAGGGTACATACCTCAATATCATAAAAGCCATCTATGAATAACCTACAGCCAATATCATTCTCAAGAGGGAAAGGCTGAGAGCTTTTCCCCTAAGGTCAGGAACGCGGCAGGGATGTCCACTCTCACCACTGCTATTCAACATAGTATTAGAAGTCCTAGCCACAGCAGTTAGACAACCAAAAGAAACGAAAGGCATCCAAATCGGCAAAGAGGAAGTCAAACTCTCACTCTTTGCAGATGATATGATACTGTATCTGGAAAACCCAAAAGACTCCACCCCAAAACTGCTAGAACTCATACAGGAATTCAGTCAAGTGGCCGGATATAAAATCAATGCACAGAAATCCGTGGCATTCCTATACACCAACAACAAGACAGAAGAGAGACAAATCAAGGAGTCGATCCCATTTACAATTGCACCCAAAACCATTAGATACCTAGGAATAAATCTAACCAAAGAGGCAAAGGATCTGTACTCAGAAAACTATAAAATACCCATGAAAGCAATTGAAGAAGACACAAAGAAATGGAAAAACGTTCCATGCTCATGGATTGGGAGAATCAACATTGTGAAGATGTCAATGCTACCTAGAGCAATCTACACATTCAATGCAATCCCCATCAAAATACCATCCACTTTTTTCACAGACATGGAACAAATAATCCTAAAATTTGTATGGAACCAGAAGAGACCCAGAATAGCCAGAGGAATACTGAAAAAGAAAAGCAAAGCTGGCGGCATCGCAATTCCGGACTTCCAGCTCTATTACAAAGCTGTCATCATCAAGACAGTATGGTACTGGCACAAAAACAGACACATTGATCAATGGAACAGAATCGAGAGCCCAGAAATGGACCCTCAACTCTATGGTCAACTCATCTTTGACAAAGCAGGAAAGAATGTCCAGTGGAAAAGAGACAGTCTCTTCAACAAATGGTGTTGGGAAAATTGGACAGCCACATGCAGAAGAATGAAACTGGACCATTTCCTTACACCACACACAAAAATCGACTCCAAATGGTTGAAAGACCTAAACGTGAGACAGGAGACCATCCAAATCCTAAAGGAGAACACAGGTAGCAACCTTTTCGACCTTAGCCGCAGCAACTTCTTCCTAGAAACATCGCCAAAGGCACGGGAAGCCAGGGCAAAAATGAACTACTGGGATTTCATCCAGATAAAAAGCTTTTGCACAGCAAAAGAAACGGTCCACAAAACCAAAAGACAACTGACAGAATGGGAGAAAATATGTGCAAATGACATATCAGAATAAGGGCTAGTATCCAAAATCTATAAAGAACTTATCAAACTCAACACCCAAAGAACAAGTAATCCAATCAAGAAATGGGCAGAAGACATGAACAGACATTTCTCCAAAGAAGACATCCACATGGCCAACAGGCACATGAAAAAGTGCTCAACATCGCTCGGCATCAGGGAAATCCAAATCAAAACCTCAATGAGATACCACCTCACACCAGTCCGATTGGCTAAAATGAACAAGTCAGGGAACGGCAGATGTTGGCGGGGATGTGGAGAAAGGGGAACCCTCCTACACTGTTGGTGGGAATGCAAGCTGGTGCAACCCCTCTGGAAAACAGTATGGAGGTTCCTCAAACAGTTGAAATTAGAGCTACCGTTCGATCCAGCAATTGCACTACTGGGTATTTACCACAAAGATACAAATGTAGGGACCCGAAGGGGTACGTGTACCCCAATGTTTATAGCAGCAATGTCCACCATAGCCAAACTGTGGAAAGAGCCAAGATGCCCATCGACAGATGAATGGATAAAGAAGAGGTGGTATAGATACACAATGGAATATTATGCAGCCATCAAAAGGAATGAGATCTTGCCATTTGCAACGACGTGGATGGAACTGGAGGGTGTTATGCTGAGTGAAATAAGTCAATCAGAGAAAGACATGTATCACATGACCTCACTGATATGAGGAATTCTTAATCTCAGGAGAGAAACTGAGTGTTACTGCAGTGGTTGGGGGTGGGAGGGATGGGGTGGCTGGGTGCTAGACATTGGGGAGGGTATGTGCTACGGTGAGCGCTGTGAATTGTGCAAGACTGTTGAATCACAGTTCTGTCCTTCTGAAACAAATAACGCACCATATTTTAAGAAAAAAGAAAAGAAGAAGCTAACAGGAGAGGAAGAAAAGGGGAGTATGTCAGAGGGGGAGACGAACCATGAGAGATGATGGACTCTGAAAAACAAACTGAGGGTTCTAGAGGGGAGGGGGGGAGGGGGAAGGGTTAGCCTGGTGATGGGTATTGAGGAGGGCACGTTCTGCATGGAGCACTGGGTGTTATGAACAAACAATGAATCATGGAACACTGCACCAAAAACTAATGATGTAATATATGGTGATTAACATAACAATAAAAAAATTAAAAAAAAGAAAAAATCTCCCAACAAACAGGAGCCCAAGGCCAGATGGCTTCCCAGGGGAATTCTACCAACCATTTAAAGGAGTAGTAATACCTATTCTTCTGAAACTGTTCCAAAAAATAGAAATGGAAGGAAAGCCTCCAAACTCGTCTTATGAGGCCATTACCTTGATCCCCAAACCTAACAAAGACCCCATCAAAATGGAAAATTACAGGTCAATATCCCTGATGAACATGGATGCAAAAATTCTCACTAAAACGCCAGCCAATAGGATCCAACAGTACATTAAAAGGATTATTCACCACGACCAAGTGGGATTTACTCCTAGGCTGCAAGGTTGGTTCAACATCCGCAAATCAATCAATGTGATACAATACATTAATAAAAAAAAAGAAAAAGAACCATATGATCTTGTAAATAGATGCAGAAAAAGCATTTGACAAATTACAGCATCCTTTCTTGAACAAAACTCTTCAGAGTATAGGGAGAGAGGGTACACACCTCAATATCATAAAAGCCATCTATGAAAAACCTACAGCGAATATCATTCTCAAGGGGGAAAGGCTGAGAGCTTTTCCCCTAAGGTCAGGAACGCGGCAGGGATGTCCACTCTCACCGCTGCTATTCAACATAGGATTAGAAGTCCTAGCCACAGCAATTAGACAACCAAAAGAAATGAAAGGCATCCAAATCGGCAAAGAGGAAGTCAAACTCTCACTCTTTGCAGATGATATAATACTGTATGTGGAAAACCCAAAAGACTCCACCCCCAAATTGCTAGAACTCATACAGGAATTCAGTAAAGTAGCAGGATATAAAATCAATGCACACAAATCAGTCGCATTCCTATACACCAACAACAAGACAGAAGAGAGACAAATCAAGGAGTCGATCCCATTTACAACTGCACCCAAAACCATTACATACCTAGGAATAAATCCAACCAAAGAGGCAAAGGATCTGTACTTAGAAAACTATAAAATACTCATGAAAGAAATTGAAGAAGACACAAAGAAATTGAAAAACGTTCCATGCTTATGGATTGGGAGAACCAACATTGTGAAGATGTCAATGCTACCTAGAGCAATCTACACATTCAATGCAATCCCCATCAAAATACCATCCACTTTTTTCAAAGAAATGGAACAAATAATCCTAAAATTTGTATGGAACACGAAGAGACCCAGAATAGCCAGAGGAATACTGAAAAAGAAAAGCAAAGCTGGCGGCATCAAAATTCCGGACTCCCAGCTCTATTACAAAGCTGTCATCACCAAGAAAGTATGGTACTGGCACAAAAATAGACACGTTGATCCATGGAACAGAATCGAGAGGCCAGAAATGGACCCTCCAGTCTATGGTCAACTCATCTTTGAAAAAGCAGGAAAGAATGTGCAGTGGAAAAGAGACAGTCTCTTCAACAAATGGTGTTGGGAAAATTGGACAGCCACATGCAGAAGAATGAAACTGGACCATTTCCTTACACCACACACAAAAAATCGACCCCAAATGGTTGAAAGACCTAAACGTGAGACAGGAGTCCATCCAAATCCTAAAGGAGAACACAGGTAGCAACCTTTTCGACCTTAGCCGCAGCAACTTCTTCCTAGAAACATCGCCAAAGGCACGGGAAGCCAGGGCAAAAATGAACTACTGGGATTTCATCGAGATAAAAAGCTTTTGCACAGCAAAAGAAACGGTCCACAAAACCAAAAGACAACCGACAGAATGGGAGAAAATATTTGCAAATGACATATCAGATAAAGGGCTAGTATCCAAAATCTATAAAGAACTTATCAAACTCAACACCCAAAGAACAAATAATCCAATCAAGAAATGGGCAGAAGACATGAACAGACATTTCTCCAAAGAAGACATCCACATGGCCAACAGGCACATGGAAAAGTGCTCAACATCGCTCGGCATCAGGGAAATCCAAATCAAAACCTCAATGAGATACCACCTCACACCAGTCCGATTGGCTAAAATGAACAAGTCAGGGAACGACAGATGTTGGCGGGGATGTGGAGAAAGGGGAACCCTCCTACACTCTTGGTGGGAATGCAATCTGGTGCAACCCCTCTGGAAAACAGTATGGAGGTTCCTCAAAGAGTTGAAAGTAGAGCTACCGTTCGATCCAGCAATTGCACTACTGGGTATTTACCACAAAGATGCAAAGGTAGGGACCCGAAGGCGTACGTGTACCCCAGTGTTTATAGCAGCAATGTCCACCATAGCCAAACTGTGGAAAGAGCCAAGATGCCCATCGACAGATGAATGGATAAAGAAGAGGTGGTATAGATACACAATGGAATATTATGCAGCCATCAAAAGGAATGAGATCTTGCCATTAGCAACGACGTGGATGGAACTGGAGGGTGTTATGCTGAATGAAATAAGTCCATCAGAGAAAGACATGTATCACGTGACCTCACTGATATGAGGAATTCTTAATCTCAGGAAAGAAACTGAGTGTTACTGCAGTGGTTGGGGGTGGGAGGGATGGGCTGGCTGGGTGATAGACATTGGGGAGGGTATGTGCTACGGTGAGCGCTGTGAATTGTGCAAGACTCTTGAATCACAGTTCTGTACTTCTGAAACAAATAACGCACCAAATTTTGAGAAAGAAGAAAAAGAAGAAGCTAACAGGAGAGGAAGAAAAGGGGAGTATGTCAGAGGGGGAGACGAACCATGAGAGATGATGGACTCTGAAAAACAAACTGAGGGTTCTAGAGGGGAGGGGGGGAGGGGGAAGGGTTAGCCTGGTGATGGGTATTGAGGAGGGCACGTTCTGCATGGAGCACTGGGTGTTATGAACAAACAATGAATCATGGAACACTGCACCAAAAACTAATGATGTAATATATGGTGATTAACATAACAATAAAAAAATTAAAAAAAAGAAAAAAATCTCCCAACAAACAGGAGCCCAAGGCCAGATGGCTTCCCAGGGGAATTCTACCAACCATTTAAAGGAGTAGTAATACCTATTCTTCTGAAACTGTTCCAAAAAATAGAAATGGAAGGAAAGCCTCCAAACTCGTCTTATGAGGCCATTACCTTGATCCCCAAACCTAACAAAGACCCCATCAAAAAGGAAAATTACAGGTCAATATCCCTGATGAACATGGATGCAAAAATTCTCACTAAAACGCCAGCCAATAGGATCCAACAGTACCTTAAAAGGATTATTCACCACGACCAAGTGGGATTTACTCCTAGGCTGCAAGGTTGGTTCAACATCTGCAAATCAATCAATGTGATACAATACATTAATAAAAAAAAAGAAAAAGAACCATATGATCTTGTAAATAGATGCAGAAAAAGCATTTGACAAAGTACAGCATCCTTTCTTGAACAAAACTCTTCAGAGTGTAGGGAGAGAGGGTACACACCTCAATATCATAAAAGCCATCTATGAAAAACCTACAGCGAATATCATTCTCAAGGGGGAAAGGCTGAGAGCTTTTCCCCTAAGGTCAGGAACGCGGCAGGGATGTCCACTCTCACCGCTGCTATTCAACATAGGATTAGAAGTCCTAGCCACAGCAATTAGACAACCAAAAGAAATGAAAGGCATCCAAATCGGCAAAGAGGAAGTCAAACTCTCACTCTTTGCAGATGATATTATACTGTATGTGGAAATCCCAAAAGACTCCACCCCCAAACTGCTAGAACTCGTACAGGAATTCAGTAAAGTAGCAGGATATAAAATCAATGCACACAAATCAGTCGCATTCCTATACACCAACAACAAGACAGAAGAGAGACAAATCAAGGAGTCGATCCCATTTACAACTGCACCCAAAACCATTACATACCTAGGAATAAATCCAACCAAAGAGGCAAAGGATCTGTACTCAGAAAACTATAAAATACTCATGAAAGAAATTGAAGAAGACACAAAGAAATGGAAAAACGTTCCATGCTCATGGATTGGGAGAACCAACATTGTGAAGATGTCAATGCTACCTAGAGCAATCTACACATTCAATGCAATCCCCATCAAAATACCATCCACTTTTTTCAAAGAAATGGAACAAATAATCCTAAAATTTGTATGGAACCCGAAGAGACCCAGAATAGCCAGAGGAATACTGAAAAAGAAAAGCAAAGCTGGCGGCATCAAAATTCCGGACTCCCAGCTCTATTACAAAGCTGTCATCACCAAGAAAGTATGGTACTGGCACAAAAATAGACACGTTGATCCATGGAACAGAATCGAGAGCCCAGAAATGGACCCTCAAGTCTATGGTCAACTCATCTTTGAAAAAGCAGGAAAGAATGTGCAGTGGAAAAGAGACAGTCTCTTCAACAAATGGTGTTGGGAAAATTGGACAGCCACATGCAGAAGAATGAAACTGGACCATTTCCTTACACCACACACAAAAAATCGACCCCAAATGGTTGAAAGACCTAAACGTGAGACAGGAGTCCATCCAAATCCTAAAGGAGAACACAGGTAGCAACCTTTTCGACCTTAGCCGCAGCAACTTCTTCCTAGAAACATCGCCAAAGGCACGGGAAGCCAGGGCAAAAATGAACTACTGGGATTTCATCGAGATAAAAAGCTTTTGCACAGCAAAAGAAACGGTCCACAAAACCAAAAGACAACCGACAGAATGGGAGAAAATATTTGCAAATGACATATCAGATAAAGGGCTAGTATCCAAAATCTATAAAGAACTTATCAAACTCAACACCCAAAGAACAAATAATCCAATCAAGAAATGGGCAGAAGACATGAACAGACATTTCTCCAAAGAAGACATCCACATGGCCAACAGGCACATGGAAAAGTGCTCAACATCGCTCGGCATCAGGGAAATCCAAATCAAAACCTCAATGAGATACCACCTCACACCAGTCCGATTGGCTAAAATGAACAAGTCAGGGAACGACAGATGTTGGCGGGGATGTGGAGAAAGGGGAACCCTCCTACACTCTTGGTGGGAATGCAATCTGGTGCAACCCCTCTGGAAAACAGTATGGAGGTTCCTCAAAGAGTTGAAAGTAGAGCTACCGTTCGATCCAGCAATTGCACTACTGGGTATTTACCACAAAGATGCAAAGGTAGGGACCCGAAGGCGTACGTGTACCCCAGTGTTTATAGCAGCAATGTCCACCATAGCCAAACTGTGGAAAGAGCCAAGATGCCCATCGACAGATGAATGGATAAAGAAGAGGTGGTATAGATACACAATGGAATATTATGCAGCCATCAAAAGGAATGAGATCTTGCCATTAGCAACGACGTGGATGGAACTGGAGGGTGTTATGCTGAGTGAAATAAGTCCATCAGAGAAAGACATGTATCACGTGACCTCACTGATATGAGGAATTCTTAATCTCAGGAAAGAAACTGAGTGTTACTGCAGTGGTTGGGGGTGGGAGGGATGGGCTGGCTGGGTGATAGACATTGGGGAGGGTATGTGCTACGGTGAGCGCTGTGAATTGTGCAAGACTCTTGAATCACAGTTCTGTACTTCTGAAACAAATAACGCACCAAATTTTGAGAAAGAAGAAAAAGAAGAAGCTAACAGGAGAGGAAGAAAAGGGGAGTATGTCAGAGGGGGAGACGAACCATGAGAGATGATGGACTCTGAAAAACAAACTGAGGGTTCTAGAGGGGAGGGGGGGAGGGGGAAGGGTTAGCCTGGTGATGGGTATTGAGGAGGGCACGTTCTGCATGGAGCACTGGGTGTTATGAACAAACAATGAATCATGGAACACTGCACCAAAAACTAATGATGTAATATATGGTGATTAACATAACAATAAAAAAATTAAAAAAAAGAAAAAAATCTCCCAACAAACAGGAGCCCAAGGCCAGATGGCTTCCCAGGGGAATTCTACCAACCATTTAAAGGAGTAGTAATACCTATTCTTCTGAAACTGTTCCAAAAAATAGAAATGGAAGGAAAGCCTCCAAACTCGTCTTATGAGGCCATTACCTTGATCCCCAAACCTAACAAAGACCCCATCAAAAAGGAAAATTACAGGTCAATATCCCTGATGAACATGGATGCAAAAATTCTCACTAAAACGCCAGCCAATAGGATCCAACAGTACCTTAAAAGGATTATTCACCACGACCAAGTGGGATTTACTCCTAGGCTGCAAGGTTGGTTCAACATCTGCAAATCAATCAATGTGATACAATACATTAATAAAAAAAAAGAAAAAGAACCATATGATCTTGTAAATAGATGCAGAAAAAGCATTTGACAAAGTACAGCATCCTTTCTTGAACAAAACTCTTCAGAGTGTAGGGAGAGAGGGTACACACCTCAATATCATAAAAGCCATCTATGAAAAACCTACAGCGAATATCATTCTCAAGGGGGAAAGGCTGAGAGCTTTTCCCCTAAGGTCAGGAACGCGGCAGGGATGTCCACTCTCACCGCTGCTATTCAACATAGGATTAGAAGTCCTAGCCACAGCAATTAGACAACCAAAAGAAATGAAAGGCATCCAAATCGGCAAAGAGGAAGTCAAACTCTCACTCTTTGCAGATGATATAATACTGTATGTGGAAAACCCAAAAGACTCCACCCCCAAACTGCTAGAACTCATACAGGAATTCAGTAAAGTACCAGGATATAAAATCAATGCACACAAATCAGTCGCATTCCTATACACCAACAACAAGACAGAAGAGAGACAAATCAAGGAGTCGATCCCATTTACAACTGCACCCAAAACCATTACATACCTAGGAATAAATCCAACCAAAGAGGCAAAGGATCTGTACTCAGAAAAATATAAAATACTCATGAAAGAAATTGAAGAAGACACAAAGAAATGGAAAAACGTTCCATGCTCATGGATTGGGAGAACCAACATTGTGAAGATGTCAATGCTACCTAGAGCAATCTACACATTCAATGCAATCCCCATCAAAATACCATCCACTTTTTTCAAAGAAATGGAACAAATAATCCTAAAATTTGTATGGAACCCGAAGAGACCCAGAATAGCCAGAGGAATACTGAAAAAGAAAAGCAAAGCTGGCGGCATCAAAATTCCGGACTCCCAGCTCTATTACAAAGCTGTCATCACCAAGAAAGTATGGTACTGGCACAAAAATAGACACGTTGATCCATGGAACAGAATCGAGAGCCCAGAAATGGACCCTCAAGTCTATGGTCAACTCATCTTTGAAAAAGCAGGAAAGAATGTGCAGTGGAAAAGAGACAGTCTCTTCAACAAATGGTGTTGGGAAAATTGGACAGCCACATGCAGAAGAATGAAACTGGACCATTTCCTTACACCACACACAAAAAATCGACCCCAAATGGTTGAAAGACCTAAACGTGAGACAGGAGTCCATCCAAATCCTAAAGGAGAACACAGGTAGCAACCTTTTCGACCTTAGCCGCAGCAACTTCTTCCTAGAAACATCGCCAAAGGCACGGGAAGCCAGGGCAAAAATGAACTACTGGGATTTCATCGAGATAAAAAGCTTTTGCACAGCAAAAGAAACGGTCCACAAAACCAAAAGACAACCGACAGAATGGGAGAAAATATTTGCAAAAGACATATCAGACAAAGGGCTAGTATCCAAAATCTATAAAGAACTTATCAAACTCAACACCCAAAGAACAAATAATCCAATCAAGAAATGGGCAGAAGACATGAACAGACATTTCTCCAAAGAAGACATACACATCGCCAACAGGCACATGGAAAAGTGCTCAACATCGCTCGGCATCAGGGAAATCCAAATCAAAACCTCAATGAGATACCACCTCACACCAGTCCGATTGGCTAAAATGAACAAGTCAGGGAACGACAGATGTTGGCGGGGATGTGGAGAAAGGGGAACCCTCCTACACTCTTGGTGGGAATGCAATCTGGTGCAACCCCTCTGGAAAACAGTATGGAGGTTCCTCAAAGAGTTGAAAGTAGAGCTACCGTTCGATCCAGCAATTGCACTACTGGGTATTTACCACAAAGATGCAAAGGTAGGGACCCGAAGGCGTACGTGTACCCCAGTGTTTATAGCAGCAATGTCCACCATAGCCAAACTGTGGAAAGAGCCAAGATGCCCATCGACAGATGAATGGATAAAGAAGAGGTGGTATAGATACACAATGGAATATTATGCAGCCATCAAAAGGAATGAGATCTTGCCATTAGCAACGACGTGGATGGAACTGGAGGGTGTTATGCTGAGTGAAATAAGTCCATCAGAGAAAGACATGTATCACGTGACCTCACTGATATGAGGAATTCTTAATCTCAGGAAAGAAACTGAGTGTTACTGCAGTGGTTGGGGGTGGGAGGGATGGGCTGGCTGGGTGATAGACATTGGGGAGGGTATGTGCTACGGTGAGCGCTGTGAATTGTGCAAGACTCTTGAATCACAGTTCTGTACTTCTGAAACAAATAACGCACCAAATTTTGAGAAAGAAGAAAAAGAAGAAGCTAACAGGAGAGGAAGAAAAGGGGAGTATGTCAGAGGGGGAGACGAACCATGAGAGATGATGGACTCTGAAAAACAAACTGAGGGTTCTAGAGGGGAGGGGGGGAGGGGGAAGGGTTAGCCTGGTGATGGGTATTGAGGAGGGCACGTTCTGCATGGAGCACTGGGTGTTATGAACAAACAATGAATCATGGAACACTGCACCAAAAACTAATGATGTAATATATGGTGATTAACATAACAATAAAAAAATTAAAAAAAAGAAAAAATCTCCCAACAAACAGGAGCCCAAGGCCAGATGGCTTCCCAGGGGAATTCTACCAACCATTTAAAGGAGTAGTAATACCTATTCTTCTGAAACTGTTCCAAAAAATAGAAATGGAAGGAAAGCCTCCAAACTCGTCTTATGAGGCCATTACCTTGATCCCCAAACCTAACAAAGACCCCATCAAAAAGGAAAATTACAGGTCAATATCCCTGATGAACATGGATGCAAAAATTCTCACTAAAACGCCAGCCAATAGGATCCAACAGTACCTTAAAAGGATTATTCACCACGACCAAGTGGGATTTACTCCTAGGCTGCAAGGTTGGTTCAACATCTGCAAATCAATCAATGTGATACAATACATTAATAAAAAAAAAGAAAAAGAACCATATGATCTTGTAAATAGATGCAGAAAAAGCATTTGACAAAGTACAGCATCCTTTCTTGAACAAAACTCTTCAGAGTGTAGGGAGAGAGGGTACACACCTCAATATCATAAAAGCCATCTATGAAAAACCTACAGCGAATATCATTCTCAAGGGGGAAAGGCTGAGAGCTTTTCCCCTAAGGTCAGGAACGCGGCAGGGATGTCCACTCTCACTGCTGCTATTCAACATAGGATTAGAAGTCCTAGCCACAGCAATTAGACAACCAAAAGAAATGAAAGGCATCCAAATCGGCAAAGAGGAAGTCAAACTCTCACTCTTTGCAGATGATATTATACTGTATGTGGAAAACCCAAAAGACTCCACCCCCAAACTGCTAGAACTCATACAGGAATTCAGTAAAGTAGCAGGATATAAAATCAATGCACACAAATCAGTCGCATTCCTATACACCAACAACAAGACAGAAGAGAGACAAATCAAGGAGTCGATCCCATTTACAACTGCACCCAAAACCATTACATACCTAGGAATAAATCCAACCAAAGAGGCAAAGGATCTGTACTCAGAAAAATATAAAATACTCATGAAAGAAATTGAAGAAGACACAAAGAAATGGAAAAACGTTCCATGCTCATGGATTGGGAGAACCAACATTGTGAAGATGTCAATGCTACCTAGAGCAATCTACACATTCAATGCAATCCCCATCAAAATACCATCCACTTTTTTCAAAGAAATGGAACAAATAATCCTAAAATTTGTATGGAACCCGAAGAGACCCAGAATAGCCAGAGGAATACTGAAAAAGAAAAGCAAAGCTGGCGGCATCAAAATTCCGGACTCCCAGCTCTATTACAAAGCTGTCATCACCAAGAAAGTATGGTACTGGCACAAAAATAGACACGTTGATCCATGGAACAGAATCGAGAGCCCAGAAATGGACCCTCAAGTCTATGGTCAACTCATCTTTGAAAAAGCAGGAAAGAATGTGCAGTGGAAAAGAGACAGTCTCTTCAACAAATGGTGTTGGGAAAATTGGACAGCCACATGCAGAAGAATGAAACTGGACCATTTCCTTACACCACACACAAAAAATCGACCCCAAATGGTTGAAAGACCTAAACGTGAGACAGGAGTCCATCCAAATCCTAAAGGAGAACACAGGTAGCAACCTTTTCGACCTTAGCCGCAGCAACTTCTTCCTAGAAACATCGCCAAAGGCACGGGAAGCCAGGGCAAAAATGAACTACTGGGATTTCATCGAGATAAAAAGCTTTTGCACAGCAAAAGAAACGGTCCACAAAACCAAAAGACAACCGACAGAATGGGAGAAAATATTTGCAAATGACATATCAGATAAAGGGCTAGTATCCAAAATCTATAAAGAACTTATCAAACTCAACACCCAAAGAACAAATAATCCAATCAAGAAATGGGCAGAAGACATGAACAGACATTTCTCCAAAGAAGACATCCACATGGCCAACAGGCACATGGAAAAGTGCTCAACATCGCTCGGCATCAGGGAAATCCAAATCAAAACCTCAATGAGATACCACCTCACACCAGTCCGATTGGCTAAAATGAACAAGTCAGGGAACGACAGATGTTGGCGGGGATGTGGAGAAAGGGGAACCCTCCTACACTCTTGGTGGGAATGCAATCTGGTGCAACCCCTCTGGAAAACAGTATGGAGGTTCCTCAAAGAGTTGAAAGTAGAGCTACCGTTCGATCCAGCAATTGCACTACTGGGTATTTACCACAAAGATGCAAAGGTAGGGACCCGAAGGCGTACGTGTACCCCAGTGTTTATAGCAGCAATGTCCACCATAGCCAAACTGTGGAAAGAGCCAAGATGCCCATCGACAGATGAATGGATAAAGAAGAGGTGGTATAGATACACAATGGAATATTATGCAGCCATCAAAAGGAATGAGATCTTGCCATTAGCAACGACGTGGATGGAACTGGAGGGTGTTATGCTGAGTGAAATAAGTCCATCAGAGAAAGACATGTATCACGTGACCTCACTGATATGAGGAATTCTTAATCTCAGGAAAGAAACTGAGTGTTACTGCAGTGGTTGGGGGTGGGAGGGATGGGCTGGCTGGGTGATAGACATTGGGGAGGGTATGTGCTACGGTGAGCGCTGTGAATTGTGCAAGACTGTTGAATCACAGTTCTGTACTTCTGAAACAAATAATGCACCAAATTTTAAGAAGGAAGAAAAAGATGAAGCTAAGAGGAGAGGAAGAAAAGGGGAGTATGACAGAGGGGGAGACGAACCATGAGAGATGATAGACTCTGAAAAACAAACTGCGGGTTCTAGAGGGGAGGGGGGTAGGGGGATGGGTTAGCCTGGTGATGGGTATTGAGGAGGGCACGTTCTGCATGGAGCACTGGGTGTTTTGAACAAACAATGATTCATGGAACCCTGCACCAAATAATAATGATGTAATATATGGTGATTAACATAACAATAAAAAAATTAAAAAAAAATCATGAATGAAAGAGGAGAGATGACAACCAACACCAAAGAAATACAAACAATTCTACGAACATATTATGAGCAACTCTATGCCAGGAAATTAGATAATCTTGAAGAAATGGATGCATTCCCAGGAATGTGTCAACTACCTAAGCTGAACCAGGAAGAAATAGAAAAGCTGGAGAGACCTATAACCGCTAATAAGGAAATTGAAGCAGTCATCAAAAATCTCCCAACAAACAGGAGCCCAAGGCCAGATGGCTTCCCAGGGGAATTCTACCAACCATTTAAAGGAGTAGTAATACCTATTCTTCTGAAACTGTTCCAAAAAATAGAAATGGAAGGAAAGCCTCCAAACTCGTCTTATGAGGCCATTACCTTGATCCCCAAACCTAACAAAGACCCCATCAAAAAGGAAAATTACAGGTCAATATCCCTGATGAACATGGATGCAAAAATTCTCACTAAAACGCCAGCCAATAGGATCCAACAGTACATTAAAAGGATTATTCACTACGACCAAGTGGGATTTATTCCTGGGCTTCAAGGTTGGTTCAACATCTGCAAATCAATTAATGTGATACAATACATTAATAAAAAAAAGAAAAAGAACCATATGATCCTGTGAATAGATTCAGAAAAAGCATTTGACAAAGTACAGCATCCTTTCTTGAACAAAACTCTTCAGAGTGTAGGGATAGAGGGTACATACCACAGTATCATAAAAGCCATCTATGAAAAACCCACAGCTAATAACATTCTCAATGGGGAAAAACTGAAAGCTTTCCCCCTAATGTCCGGAACACAGCAGAGATGTCCACCCTCACCACTGCTACTCAACATAGTATTAGAAGTCTTAGCCACAGCAATCAGACAACAAAAAGGAATAAAAGGCGTCTAAATTGGCAAAGAAGTCAAACTCTCACTCTTTGCAGATGATATGATACTTTATGTGGAAAACCCAAAAGACTCCACCCCAAAACTGCTAGAACTCATACAGGAATTCAGTCAAGTGGCAGGATATAAAATCAATGCACCGAAATCAGTGGCATTCCTATACACCAACAACAAGACAGAAGAAAGAGAAATTAAGGAGTCGATCCCATTTACAATTTCACCCAAAACCATAAGATACCTACGAATAAATCTAACCAATGAGGCAAAGAATCTGTACTCAGAACATTATAGAATACTCATGAAAAAATTGAGGAAGACACAAAGAAATGGAAAAACGTTCCATGCTCATGGATTGGAAGAACAAATATTGTGAAGATGTCAAAGCTACCTAGAGCAATCTACACATTCAATGCAATCCCTATTAAAATACCATCCACTTTTTTCAAAGAAATGGAACAAAAAATTCTAAAATTTGTATGAAACCAGAAAAGACCCTGAATAGCCAGAGGAATGTTGAAAAAGAAAAGCAAAGCTGGTGTCATCACAATTCTGGACCTCAAGCTCTATTACAAAGCTGTCATCATGAAGACAGTATGGTCTGGCATAAAAACAGACAGAGATCAATGGAACAGAATAGAGAGCCCAGAAATGGACCCTCAACTCTATGGTCGACTAATCTTCGACAAAGCAGGAAAGAATGTCCCATGGAAGAAAGACAGTTTCTTCAACAAATGGTGTTGGGAAAATTTGACAGCCACATGCAGAAGAATGAAACTGGACCATTTCCTTACACCACACACAAAAATAGACTCAAAATGGTTGAAAGGCCTCAATGTAAGACAGGAGTCCATCAAAATCCTAAAGAACAAGGCAGCAACCTTTTCGACCTCAGCCACATCAAATTCTTCCTAGAAACATCTCCAAAGGCAAAGGAAGCAAGGGCAAAAATAAACTATTGGAACTTCATCAAGATAAAAAACTTTTGGTGCACTGATCCATGATTCATTGTTTGTTCATAACACCCAGTGCTCCATGCAGAACGTGCCCTTCTCAATACCCATCACCAGGCTAACCCATCCCCCTACCCCCTCCCCTCTAGAACCCTCAGTTTGTTTTTCAGAGTCCATCATCTCTCATGGTTCGTCTCCCCCTCTGACATACTCCCCTTTTCTTCCTCTCCTGTTATCTTCTTCTTTTTCTTTTTTCTTAAAATATGTTGTGTTATTTGTTTCAGAAGTACAGATCTGTGATTCAACAGTCTTGCACAATTCACAGCGCTCACCATAGCACATACCCTCCCCAATGTCTATCACCCAGCCACCCCATCCCTCCCACCCCCAACCACTCCAGTAACACTCAGTTTGTTTCCTGAGATTAAGAATTCCTCATATCAGTGAGGTCATGTGATACATGTCCTTCTCTGATTGACTTATTTCGCTCAGCATAACACCCTCCAGTTCCATCCACGT
Source organism: Eumetopias jubatus (assembly GCF_037043125.1). Classification (NCBI taxonomy): domain Eukaryota; kingdom Metazoa; phylum Chordata; class Mammalia; order Carnivora; family Otariidae; genus Eumetopias; species Eumetopias jubatus. Next base: position 156,565,850 of record NW_028274807.1, on the reverse strand, counting down.
CGTTGCAAATGGCAAGATCTCATTCCTTTTGATGGCTGCATAATATTCCATTGTGTATATATACCACACCTTCTTTATCCATTCATCTGTCGATGGGCATCTTGGCTCTTTCCACAGTTTGGCTATCTAATGATGTAATATATGGTGATTAACATAACAATAAAAAAATTTAAAAAAAAGATAAAAAGCTTTTGCACAGCAAAAGAAACAGTCCACAAAACCAAAAGACAACCAACAGAATGGGAGAGGATATTTGCAAATGACATATCATAGAAATGGCTAGTATCCAAAATCTATAAAGAACTTATCAAACTCAACACCCAAAAAACAAATGATCCAATCCAGAAATGGGCAGAAGACATGAACAGACATTTTTCCAAAGAAGACATCCAAATGGTCAAAGACACATGAAAAAGTGCTCAACATCGCTCAGCATCAGGGAAATCCAAATCAAAACCTCAATGAGATACCACCTCACACCCGTCAGAATGGCTAAAATTAACAAGTCAGGAAACGACAGATGTTGGCGGGGATGTGGAGAAAGGGGAACCCTCCTACTCTGTTGGTGCGCTGCAAGCTTGTGCAGCCACTCTGGAAAACAGTATGGAGGTTCCTCAAACAGTTGAAAATAGAGCTACCATACGATCCAGCAATTGCAGTACTGGGTATTTACCCCAAAGATACAAATGTAGGGATCCGAAGGGGTACGTGCACCCCGATGTGTATAGCAGCAATGTCCACAATAGCCAAACTGCGGAAAGAGCCAAGATGTCCATCGACAGATGAATGGATAAAGAAGCAGTGGTATATATACACAATGGAATATTATGCAGCTATCAATAGGAATGAAATCTTGCCATTTGCAGTGATGTGGATGGACCTGGAGGGTATTATGCTGAGCGAAATAAGTCAATCAGAGAAAGACATGTATCATATGACCTTATTGTTATGAGGAATTCTTAATCTCAGGAAACAAACTGAGGGTTGCTGGAGTGGTGGGGGGGTGGGAGGGATGGGGTGGCTGAGTGATAGACATTGGGAAGGGTATGCGCTATGGTGAGCGCTATGAACTGTGTAATACTGATGAATCACAGACCTGTACCTCTGAAACAAATAATACATTATGTGTTAAAAAGAAGAAGAAGAAGGAGAAGGAGGAGAAGGAGAAGAAGTTAGTAGGAAGGGTAAAATGAAGGGGGGGAAATCGGAGGGGGAGACAAACCATGAGAGACTATGGACTCTGAGAAACAAACTGAGGGTTCTAGAGGGGAGGGGTTGAGGGGAGGGGTTAGCCTGGTGATGGGTATTAAAGAGGGCCATACCTCATGGAGCACTGAGTGTTATATGCAAACAATGAATCACGGAACACTACACCAAAAACTAATGATGTCCTGTATGGTGATTAACATAACATAATAAAAAAATTTTTTTTAAAAGCAAAAAAAAAGAGAAAGAAACCAGGTAGGAAATGGCTAACATACTGGGAATATTTGTACATACCAAAATACCACTACTTCGTTGTCTTGGTATCTGAGTGGTCCTGGGAAGGTTCTTTTGCTCCTCAGCAAGTGTGGGATGTGCACCAGAGACTGGCTCTGGTGATCTGGCCATTGTACTCTGTCATCTCCCCCTTGAGCATGCAGGGAATTATGCTATCAAAACATTGACAATGAGACCAGTAAATAAATGAATAAATAAAACGAAAAAAAAAAACACAAAAAAAGAGAAATTGGTCATTAGTGTCTAATTTTATTCAGATCCAAGGAATTCAAGGACTTAAAAATGCTTTTTGGATTTAGAGACAAGATGGTCCTGGTGCAAACTGTTGTGGAAGTCTTAGGGGGATAAGGGGCATATTGGTAAACGGATGGGGAGTGAGCAAGACTTTAATGGAAATACTAGGCATTTCAGAAAGTTTGATTCTCAAAGGAGAGACGTGGGTGGTATGGGATTGGGCCAGATCCAAATCTAGAAAGTCCAGCCTGTCTGCCAGACCAGAGATCTGTCCACTTCTATGAGGGTTCATTTTGATCAGGCCATTAAGTTTCATTCAATGGCCTCCTTGCCAAAGGTTTTGAGACAGGGAAACTAAAGGGACCCAATGAAAGAAAACGCTCTTTTGCTGATTTTCCTACTTCTTGCTAGAACTTGTACCCCCACCTTACACATGCCTTAATGAATGTCCACCTTATAAATGTCAAGGAGTTAACGATTTCTTTGGAGTCTTCCAGCACGATAGGTAACATCTAAGGAGTGGCCAGGTGAGGTCACCATGAATGTTTCTCAAGACCAAACACTTTGACACCAAGATCCCTGGCTCCAGGGTATAAATGAATTATGGAGGACACCTGAGTCCTCATCCTTGTTTGACTAGGATCCTGATCCAGTTCCTGGATACCCAAGAGAACATGTACACAAAACCGCTGTCCTCATTAAAAACTCCAGACCCTAAGCAAAGAGAGGCTTACGCTCCTCTTCCTTTCTGAGTCTCCCAGACATTCTGTCTGTATGTGCTCTAGGTCTTCAATAAACTCTGTTCTTACTTCCTCTCAGCTCATTTGATTTTCTTCCTGCATGAAGCCAAGGACCCTCTTGGCTGGTCCTCTGGGATGTCTCTGGGTCCTTGGACCCGGTATGCCCATATCAGTTTCATTAGAAAAATTTTCTTGATTTTCTTTTTTAGTCTGCATCTTACATTCCTGATGTTTGGAATCTCTGTTGCTCCTGTCCCATAGGAACCAACAAAGTTGCTGCCAACAAAATCCCTCCTCTGAAACCAAAGGCATATTGCACCAGGAAAAGCCTGTTGAAACAAATTTACCAGAAATAGAACTCTAATATAAAAAGAAAATAGTTGGGTGCCTGGGTGGCTCAGATGGTTGGGCGTCTGCCTTCGGCTCAGGTCATGATCCCAGGGTCCTGGGATCGAGTCCTGCATCGGGCTCCCTGCTCCTTGGGAGCCTGCTTCTCCCTCTGCTTCTCTCTCTCTCTCTTGCTGTCTCTCATGAATAAATAAAATCTTTTTAAAAATTTTAAAAAAGAAAATAGTTTTGGGGCATCTGGGTAGCTCAGTCAGTTGTTTATAACTTCTTCTTAGGTCATGATCTCAGGGTCCAGGGATCAAGCCCCATGGTGGACTCCCTGCTCAGTGGAGAGTCTTGCTTCTCCCTCTCCCTCTGGCCCTCCTCCCCACTCGTGTACTCTCTCTCTCTCAAATAAATAAAATGTTTTTAAAAAAAGAAAATAGGGGGAAGCAAGATGGTGGAGGAGTAGAGGACTCTATTTCAACTGGTCCCCTGAACTTAGCTGGATATCAACCAAACCAGTCTGAACACCCATAAAATCAGCCTGAGATGTAAGAATGTATATCTGGACCTCTACAAGCAGAAAGTCACAGCTTTTTGCAAGGTAGGAAGTGCAGAGTCGTGAGTTTGGAAGATAAACAGAAGGGGGAGGGAGCCTCCATAAGCTGGCTCCTGGAAAGTGATATAACACCAGAAGGTAAATGGAACCCTTAGAAATCGGCTCTAGGGAGAAACATCCCTCTCTGAAAGGGGCTCTGGAAATAAAAAGGCAGAATTCTAGGTAAAGCATTGTGGTCTCAGGATATGAGAAGCCTCAGAAACTATGGACTCCAGGAAACAGAGAGAGGGTTTCAGAGGGGAGGGTGTGGGGGGATGAGTTAGCCCAGTGATGGGTATTAAGGAGGGCATGTATTGCAATGAGCATTGGGTGTTATATGCAAACAATGAATCATGGAACACTACAACAAAAACTAATGAAGTACTGTGTGGTGACTAACATAACATAATTTTTAAAAGAAAAATAAATAAATAAATATGAACTGTCTCATTTAAAGGAGTTAAATACCTATTCTTCAAAAACTGTTCCAATATATAGAAATAGAAGGAAAACTTCCAAACTCATTCTACAAAGGCAGCGTTACCTTGATTCTGAAGCCAGACAAAATCTCCACTAAAAAGGAGAATTACAGACCAATTTCCCTGATGAACATGTATGCAAGAATTCTCAATAAGGTAATAGCAAATTGAATGGGACAGTACATTAAAAGAATTATTCATCATGATCAAGTGGCATTTATTCCAGAGCTGCAAGCATAGTTCAATATTTGCAAATCAATAAATATGATACACCACATTAATAAAAGAAAGGATAAGAACCGTAGGATCCTCTCAATAGATGCAGAAAAGACATTTGACAAAATATAGCATCCATTCTTGATAAAAACCCTCAAGATAGTAGGGTAGGTGGAACATACCTCAGCATCAGAAAAGCCATATACAAAAGACCCACAGCTAGGGGAAAAATTGAAAGCCTTTCCCCTACAGTCAGGAACAAGACAAGAATGTCCACTCTCACCATTAGTATTTAACATAGTACTAGAAGTCTTAGCCTCAGCAATCAGACAACAAAAAGAAATAAAATCTGGAAGGAAGAAGTCAAAGTTTCATGATTCTTTATGTAGAAAACCTGAAAGATTCCACCAAAAAAATTGCTAGAACGAATACATGAGTTCAGCAAAGTTGCAGGATATAAAATCATCGTGCAGAAATCTGTTGCATTTCTATACACCAATAATGAAGCAGCAGAAAAACAAATCAAAGAATTGATCCCATTTACAATTGTACCAAAAACAATAAGACACCTAAGAATAAACCTAACTAAAGAGGTAAAATATCTGTACTCTGAAAACTACAAAACAGCTATGAAAGGAAATGAAGAGGACACAAAGAAATGGAAAAACATTCCCATGCTCATGGGCTGGAAGAACAAACATTGTTAAAATATCTGTGCTACCCAAAGAAAAATCTACACATTTAATGCAATCCCTATCAAAATACCACCAGCATTTTTCACAGAGTTGGAACAAACAATCCGAAATTTGTATGAAACCACAAAAGACCCCCAATAACCAAAGCAATCCTAAAAAAGAAAAACAAAACTGGAGACATCATGATTCCAGATTTCAAGCTATATTACACGCAAATGATGAATCATTGAACTCTACTTCTGAAACTAATGATGTACTAAAAGTTTGCTAATTGAATTTAAATATTTTAAAAAGAAACAAACCTCTAAGGATCAAGGCAGCATGGTACTGGCAAAAAACAGACATATAGATCAATGGGACAGAATAGAGAACCAAGAAATGGACCCTCAATTCTATGGCCAACTAATCTTTGACAAAGCAGGAAAGAATATCCAATGGAAAAAAGGCAGTGTCTTCAACAAATGGTGTTGGTTAAACTGGACAGACACATGCAGAAAAATGAAACTGGATCACTTTCTTACACCATACATAAAAATAAATTCAAAATGGATGAAGGACCTAAATGTGAGACAGGAAACCATCAAAATCCTAGAGGAGAAGGCAGGCAGCAAACCCATAGCAATTTCTTAACAGACACGTTGGCAAGGGAAGACCCAGAGGCAAGGGAAATAAAAGCAAAAACAAACTAGTGGGACTTCATCAAGATAAGAAGCTTCTGCACAGGGAACAGTCAACAAAACTAAAAGGCTGCCTATGGAATGGGAGGACATATTTGCAAATGACATACCTGTTAGTATCCAAATTCTATAAAGAACATATCAAACTCAATACCCCAAAACAAACAATCCAGTAAAGAAATGGGCAGAAGACGTGAATAAACACTTCTCTGAAGAAGACATCCAGATAGCTAATAGAAACATGAAAAGATGCTCAATGTCACTCATCAAGGAAGTACAAATCAAAACCACAATGAAATACCACCTCACAGCTGTCAGAATGGCTAAAATTAACACAAGAAAAAACAGGAGTTGGCAAGGATGCAGAAGAAAAGGGATACCTCTTGCACTGTTGGTGGGAATATAAACTGTGCAGCCATTCTGGAGAACATATGGAGGTTCCTTAAAAACCAAAAATACATTGGGTGTTTTACACAACTAATGAATCACTGAACATTATTTCAAAACTAATGATGTACTATATGTTGGCTAATTGAATTTAAATTTTAAAAAATTTAAAATGGAAATACCCGAAAATCCAGCAATTGCAGTACTAGGTATTTACCCAAAGGATACAAAAATACTGATTCAAAGAGGCACATGCATGGAGCACTGGGTGTTATACACAAAAAATGAATCATGGAACACAACATCAAAAACTAGTGATGTACTGTATGGTGACTAACATAACATAACATAACATAATAAAATAAAATTAAAATTATTAAATTAAATTAAAACAGTAAAAAAAAAATAAAAAACAAAGAGGCACATACACCCGCATGTTTATAGCAACATTATCAACAATAGCCAGACTCTGGAGAGAGCCCAAACGTCCATTGACTGATGAATGGATAAAGAAGTGGTGTATATATATATATACAATGGAAAACTACTTAGCCATCAAAAAGAATGAAATCGTGCTATTTACAAGGATGTGGATGGAGCTAGAGTCTATCACACTAAGTGAAATAAGTCAGAGAAAGACAAATACCATATGTTCTCATTCATATGTGGAGTATTTTTCATTGCTACAAACTTTTTATTTATTTATTTTTTTGTTTTTAAAGATTTTATTTACTTATTCATGAAAGACAGAGAGAGAGAGAGAGGCAGAGGGAGAAGCAGGCTCCCAAGGAGCAGGCAGCCCAATGCAGGACTCGATCCCAGGACCCTGGGATCATGACCTGAGCCGAAGGCAGACGCCTAACCATCTGAGCCACCCAGGTGCCCCGCTACAAACTTTTTTTAATTTAAATTCAATTAGCCAACATAGAATACATCCTTAGTTTGTCATGCAGTGTTAAATGATACATTAGTTACATATATACATATATATGTATCTATATTTCATATATAACACCCAGTGCTCATCACATCACGTGCCCTCTTTAATGCCCATCACTCAGTTACCCCATACCCCCACCCACCTCCCTTTCTGCAACCTTGTTTGTTTCCCAGAGTCAAGAGTCAGTCATGGTGGGAGGCGGAGCAAGATGACAGAGGAGTAGGAGACCTGGATTTCGTCTGGTCTCAGGAATTCAGCTGAATAGGGATCAAACCATTCTGAACACCTACGAACTCAACAGGAGATCGAAGATAAGAAGAGTAACAACACTCTGAACAGAAAAGCGACCACTTTCTGGAAGGTAGGACGTGCGGAGAAGTGAATCCCAGGCGATATTCAGGAGGATAGACAGCGGGGGAGGGGGCCTCCATAGGCCGCTTCTGGCAAGTGATAGAGCTGTGGAGCACAAAATCGGACCTTTCAGAAGTTGGCTCCACTGAGGGACATCGCTGCAGTGGCTAAGTGGGGGGTGGAATCCTCCTGGGACAATGTGGTCTCAGGACCCTCGGGGTCACAGAAAGACTGGCGGTGCCTGAGTGCGGCAGAGCTCCCAGGTATCGGAGCAGGCAAGCCGGCTGCGGAGACGGAGCCGAGGCGCGGGCTCTCAGCTCGGGGAGGCCATAAACTATGATCCACGGCCCAGTCGGGCTACTGCTCCTCCAGCAGGGACCCAACAAGCGGCAGATCTGGGGAGACTCCCCTCCCTCCCCTGGGAGGAGTGGTGCGGAAGGGCACCACAGGGATCTGCTGGGTTTGGAGACTCCACACGGGGTCGGGTGCCAGACATAGAAATGCTCGATCACAGGCCGGGTGAGCACGGAGTGCGGCTGGAGACCAGGGAGACGGGAGTGACTGCTTTTCTCTGGGGGCGCACTGAGGAGCGGGGCCCCGGGTTCTCAGCTCCTCCGGGTGGAGATTGGGAGGCCACCATTTTCGCCCTGGTCCTACAAAGCTGTACCAAGAGCTTGCAGGGAACAAAAGCTCCTGAGAGCAAACCGGAGCAGCTTGCTTATCCCGCACTCACAAGAGTGGGGCAATTTCGCCTCCCGCAAAGACATTTGGGAACCACGGCAACAGGCCCCTCGCCCAGAAGATCAACACGAACAGACAGCAAGCCAAGACCAAGTTTACCGATCAAGGAGAACGGGAGAACTCCAGCGCGAGGGGAATACTGCACATAGAATTCATGGCTTTTTTTTTACCATAATTCATTAGTTTTTCAAAGTTTTTTTTTTAAATGTTTTTTTTTAATTTTTCTTTTTCCCTTTTTCAAACAACATCTTATCAATCCCTTTATTTATTTATTTATTTTTTAAAAGGAATTCTATTGTTTTTGTTTGTTTATTTTTTGTTTTTTGAAGATTTTATTTATTTTTGACAGACAGAGAGAGCACAAGCAGGGGGAAAGCAGAGAGAGAGGGAGAAGCAGACTCCCTGCTGAGCAGGGAGCCCGATGCGGGGCTCGATCTCAGGACCCCGAGATCATGACCTGAGCCGAAGGCAGACGCTTAACAACTGAGCCACCCAGGCGCCCCTCAATCCCTTTTTTTTAAAAAAAATATTTTTTATTTTTCATTTTTAGAGTCATATTTTTATCCCTTCATAGTAGTTATCCTTATTTTTGGTATATATATATAAGTTGTTCTCTCTTTAAAATGTTGAGATACAATTTCTTCTAACAGATCAAAATATACCCTAAATCACCAGTGTATGGCTTTGTTCTATTCTTCTGCCTGATCACATTCTCTCCCTTTTTTTCTTTTTTCTTTTTCTTTTTAAATCTTCTTCTTTCTTTTTAAAAACAACTTCTTACCTTATCAATTACTTTTATAAGACCTTTTATAATTTTCATCTTTACAGTCATCTTCCATCCCTTCATTGTACCAACCCTTATTTTGTACATATATAAGTCTTTCTTCCTTTAAAATTTTAGCAGGCACTTTCTTCTAACAGACCAAAATATGCCCAAAAGCTAGTGTGTGGCACTGATCTATGCACTAGCCTGATCATATTTGATCATATTCTGTTTTTTTTTGTTTTGTTCTGTTTTTGTTTATCTTTTTCTTTTTCCTTTTCTTTTTCTCTTCTTTCTTTCCCTTTCTTGTCCCCTGGTTTCAGGTCTTTTCTGATTTGTATAGAGTATATTTGCTGGAGACGTTGTTAACCTGTTAGCATTCTGTTCTCTCATTCATCTGTTCTCCTCTGGACAAAATGACAAGATGAAAATAATCACCTCAGCAAAAAGAACAAGAGGTAGTACCGTCTGCCAGGGACCTAGTCATTATGGACATTAGTACGATGTCAGACCTAGAGTTCAGAATCATGACTTTAAAAATATTAGGTGGGCTTGAAAAAAGCATGGAAGTTATTAGAGAAAGGCTTTCTGGAGAAATAAAAGAACTAAAATCTAACCAAGTCGAAATCAAAACGGCTATTAATGCGGTGCAATCAAAAATGGGGGCACTAACTGCTAGGATAAATGAGGCAGAAGAGAGAATCAGGGATATTGAAGACCAAATGATGGAAAATAAAGAGGCTGAGAAAAAGAGAGAGAAACAACTACAGGATCACGAGGGCAGAATTCGAGAGAGAAGCGATACGATAAGACAAAACAACATTAGAATAATCGGGACACCAGAAGAAGAAGAAAGAGAGAGAGGGGCAGAAGGTATATTGGAGCAAATTATAGCAGAGAACTTCCCTAATGTGGGGAAGGAAACAAGCATCAAAATCCAGGAGGCACAGAGAACCCCTCTCAAAATCAATAAAAATAGGTCAACACCCCGATATCTAATAGTAAAACTTATGAGTCTCAGAGACAAAGAGAAAATCCTGAAAGCAGCTCGGGAGAAGAGATATGTAACCTACAATGGTAGAAACATTAGATTGGCAACAGACCTATCCACAGAGACCTGGCAGGCCAGAAAGAACTGGCAAGATATCTTCAGAGCACTAAACGAGAAAAATATGCAGCCAAGAATACTATATCCAGCTAGGCTATCATTGAAAATAGAAGGAGAGATAAAAAGCTTCCAGGACAAACAAAAACTAAAGGAATGTGCAAACACGAAACCAGCCCTACAAGAAATATTGAAAGAGGTCCTCAAAGCAAAAAGATAGCCTAAAAGCAGCATAGATCAGAAAGGAACACAGACAATATACAGTCACAGTCACCTTACAGGCAATACAATGGCACTAAATTCATACCTTTCAATAGCTACCCTGAAAGTAAATGGGCTTAATGCCCCAATCAAAAGACACAGGCTATCAGATTGGATTAAAAAACAAGAACCATCCATATGCTGTCTGCAAGAGACTCATTTTAGACCCAAAGACACCCCCACATTGAAAGTGACGGGATGGAAAACCATTTACCATTCTAATGGACACCAAAAGAAAGCTGGGGTGGCAATCCTTATATCAGACAAATTAGATTTTAAAACAAAGACTGTAATAAGAGATGAAGAAGGATATTATACCCTACTTAAAGGGTCTACCCAACAAGAAGATCTAACAATTGTAAATATCTATGCCCCTAACGTGGGAGCAGCCAATTATATAAGGAAATTAAGAACAAAAGCAAAGAAACACATTGACAACAATACAATAATAGTGGGGGACTTTAACACACCCCTAACTGAAATGGACAGATCATCTAAGCAAAAGGTCAACAAAGAAATAAAGACTTTAAATGAAACACTGGACCAAATGGACTTTATAGACATATTCAGAACATTCCATCCCAAAGCAATGGAATACACATTCTTCTCTAGTGCCCATGGAACATTCTCCAGAATTGATCACATCCTAGGTCACAAATGGGGTTTCAACTGGTACCAAAAGATTGGGATTATTCTCTGCATATTTTCAGACCACAATGCTTTGAAACTAGAACTCAATCACAAGAGGAAAGTCAGAAAGAACTCAAATCCATGGAGGCTAAAGAGCATCCTACTAAAAAATGAATGGGTCAACCAGGAAATTAAAAGAAGAATTAAAAAAATTCATGGAAACCAATGAAAATGAAAACACAACTGTCCAAAATCTTTGGGATACTGCAAAGGCAGTCCTGAGAGGAAAGTATATAGCAATACAAGCCCTTCTCAAGAAACAAGAAAGGTCTCAAATACACAACCTAACCCTACACCTAAAGGAGCTGGAGAAAGAACAGCAAATAAAGCCTAAACCCAGCAGGAGAAGAGAAATAATAAAGATCAGAGCAGAAATCAATGAACTAGAAACCAAAAGAACAGTAGAACAGATCAACGAAACTAGGAGCAGGTTCTTTCAAAGAATTAACAAGATTGAGAAACCCCTGGCCAGACTGATCAAAAAGAAAAGAGAAATGACCCAAATCAACAAAATGAAAGAGGAGAGATGACAACCAACACCAAAGAAATACAAACAATTATAAGAACATATTATGAGCAACTCTACGCCAGCAAATTAGATAACCTGGAAGAAGTGGGTGCATTCCTAGAAATGTATCAACTACCAAAACTGAACCAGGAAGAAATAGAAAACCTGAACAGACCTATAACCACTAAGGAAATTGAAGCAGTCATCAAAAATCTCCCAAGAAACAAAAGCCCAGGGCCAGATGGCTTCCCAGGGGAATTCTATCAGACATTTAAAGAATTAATACCTATTCTCCTGAAACTGTTCCAAAAAATAGAAATGGAAGGAAAACTTCCAAACTCATTTTATGAGGCCACCATTACCTTGATCCCAAAACCAAAGACCCCATCAAAAAGGAGAACTACAGACCAATATCCCTGATGAACATGGATGCAAAAATTCTCACCAAAATACTAGCCAATAGGATCCAACAGTACATTTAAAGGATTATTCACCACGACCAAGTGGGATTTATCCCTGGGCTGCAAGGCTGGTTCAACATCTGCAAATCAATCAACGTGATACAATACATTAACAAAAGAAAAATAAGAATCGTATGATCCTCTCAATAGATGCAGAAAAAGCATTTGACAAAGTACAGCATCCTTTCTTGATCAAAACTCTTCAGAGTATAGGGATAAAGGGTACATACCTCAATATCATAAAAACCATCTATGAAAAACCTACAGCGAATATCATTCTCAATGGGGAAAAGCTGAGAGCTTTTCCCCTAAGGTCAGGAACGTGGCAGGGTTGTCCACTCTCACCACTGCTATTCAACATAGTATTAGAAGTCCTAGCCACAGCAATCAGACAACAAAAAGAAATCAAAAGCATCCAAATCAGCAAAGAGGAAGTCAAACTCTCACTCTTTGCAGATGATATGATACTGTATGTGGAAAACCCAAAAGACTCCACCCCAAAACTGCTAGAGCTCATACAGGAATTCAGTAAAGTAGCAGGATGTAAAATCAATGCACAGAAATAAGTGGCATTCCTATGCCAACAACAAGACAGAAGAGAGACAAATCAAGGAGTTGATCCCATTTACAATTGCACCCAAAACCATAAGATACCTAGGAATAAATTTAACCAAAGAGGCAAAGGATCTGTACTCAGAAAACTATAAAATACTCATGAAAGAAATTGAAGACACAAAGAAATGGAAAAACATTCCATGCTCATAAATTGGAAGAACAAATATTGTGAAGATGTCAGTGCTACCTAGAGCAATCTACAGATTCAATGCAATCCCCATCAAAATACCATCCACCTTTTTCAAAGAAATGGAACAAATAATCCTAAAATTTGTATGGAACCCGAAGAGACCCCGAATAGCCAGAGGAATATTGAAAAAGAAAAGAAAAGCTGGCGGCATCACAATTCTGGACTCCCAGCTCTATTACAAAGATGTAATCATCAAGACAGTATGGTACTGGCACAAAAACAGACACATAGATCAATGGAACAAAATCGAGAGCCCAGAAATGGACCCTGAACTCTATGGTCAACTCATCTTTGACAAAGCAGGAAAGAATGTCCAATGGAAAAAAGACAGTGTCTTCAACAAATGGTGTTGGGGAAATTGGACAGCCACATGCAGAAGAATGAAACTGGACCATTTCCTTACACTACACACAAAAACAGACTCCAAATGGTTGAAAGACCTCAACGTGAGACAGGAGTCCATCAAAATCCTAAAGGAGGACACAGGCAGCAACCTCTTCGACCTCAGCCACAGCAACTTTTTCCTAGAAATATCGCCAAAGGCAAGGGAAGCCAGGGCAAAAATGAACTACTGGGATTTCTTCAAGATAAAAAGCTTTTGCACAGCAAAAGAAACAGTCCACAAAACCAAAAGACAACCGACAGAATGGGAGAAAATATTTGCCAATGACATATCAGATAAAGGGCTAGTATCCAAAATCTATAAAGAACTTATCAAACTCAACACCCAAAGAACAAATAATCCAATCAAGAAATGGGCAGAAGACATGAACAGACATTTTTCCAAAGAAGACATCCAAATGGCCAACAGACACATGAAAAAGTGCTCAACATCGCTCGTCATCAGGGAAATCCAAATCAAAACCTCAATGAGATACCACCTCACACCCGTCAGAATGGCTAAAATTAAGAAGTCAGGAAACGACAGATGTTGGCGGGGATGTGGAGAAAGGGGAACCCTCCTACACTGTTGGTGGGAATGCAAGCTGGTGCAACCACTCTGGTAAGCAGTATGGAGGTTCCTCAAACAGTTGAAAATATGGCTACCATACAATCCAGCAATTGCACTACTGGGTATTTACCGCAAAGATACAAATGTAGGGATCCGAAGGGGTACATGCACCCCAATGTTTATAGCAGCAATGTCCACAGTAGCCAAACTGTGGAAAGAGCCACGATGTCCATCGACAGATGAATGGATAAAGAAGCAGTGGTATATATACACAATGGAATATTATGCAGCCATCAAAAGGAATGAGATCTTACCATTTGCAACGACGTGGATGGAACTGGAGGGTGTTATTTTGAGTGAAATAAGTCAATCAGAGAAAGACATGTATCATATGACCTCACTGATATGAGGAATTCTTAATCTCAGGAAACAAACTGAGGGTTGCTGGAGTGGTGGGGGGGTCGGAGGGATTGGGTGGCTGGGTGACAGACATTGGGGAGCGTATGTTCTATGGTGAGCACTGTGAATTTTACAAGACTGTTGAATCACAGATCTGTACCTCTGAAACAAATAATGCAATATATGTTAAGAAAAAAAAAGAAGAAGAAGATAACAGGAGGGGAAGAATGAAGGGGAGTAAGTCGGAGGGGGAGACGAACCATTAGAGACGATGCACTCTGAAAAACAAACTGAGGGTTCTAGAGGGGAGGGGGGTGGGGGGATGGGTTAGCCTGGTGATGGGTGTTAAGGAGGGCACATTCTGCATGGAGCACTGGGTGTTATGAACAAACAATGAATCATGGAACACTACATCAAAAACTAATGATGTAATGTATGGTGATTAACATAACAATAAAAAATTATTTAAAAAAAGAAATTAAGGAAGTGGAAAAAAAAAAGAGTCAGTCATGGTTTTTCTTCCTCTCTGATTTCTTCCCATTCAATTTTCCCTCCCTTCCCCTATGATCCTCTGTGTTATTTCTTATGTTCCACATGAGTGAAACCATCATATGTGGAATTTAAAAAGGAAAACAGATGAACATGTGGGAAGGGTTTAAAAAGGAAGAGAGGGAAACAAACCATATGAGACTTTTAATGCTAGAGAAAAAACTGAGGGTTGATGGAGGGAGGTGGGTAGTTGATGGGCTAGATGGGTGATAGACATTAATGAGAACTCTTTTTTTATCATTTTTAGTTAGTTACAGTGCAATAGTGGTTTCTGGAGTAGAATTCAGTGAATTCATCACTTACATAAAACACCCAGTGCTCATCACAAGTGTCCTTGTGGGGGTGACTTCATGGTGTCCCACATTGGTTGTCCCTCCAACACCTGCTCCTAGTGGGGCAGCCGCATGGGGCCACTCAGGGGAGACCCAGGACAGGCACACCCTGACCATCCTGGGGAAGCCACAAGGGGGCGCTCACACCCAGGGAGTGAGAGCACCTCAAATGCGTTGAGTTCACTTACCCTGTCCTCGGCCTCCTTTCTGGCAAAAGCCCTGCCCACCTGACGCATGCTTTCCCACCAGATGCTGCCCTGCCCAACGTACTTACCCTCCTGTTCTGTTGCCTGGCACCAAAATGTTCCATGGGGCCACACAGAGAATGCACAGGACAGGAATGCCTGCTGTATTGCAGGGCAGAGTGGTGGGGAGGTGCTTGCACCAAAAGGATTGTAAGGACCCCTGCAGTGCTGAACCAGCCTGCAAACCCCTTCCCCCATCTCCTCCTTTCTGCCACTTCCTGCCCACCTGCCCCCCTCACCTGTTCAGTGGCCAGACACCAAAAGTTTCCATAGGCCAGTCAGGTAAAGGCATGGGAAAGGCATGAAGGGCAGTCCCAGTGAAGTGGGGAGGGGGGCACTGGGACCTTCCCTGCCTTACCCACTTCCCTGCTGCCCATCCCACCCCTCCCACGTGACCTCACCAAAGCTAGGTGGCCAGACTCCAGAAGGTTCCACAGGGCCTCTCACTGAGGTGAAGCCCAAGGGTTGTCCCAGGAAAGCCTGGAGAGGGTTGATTGCACCAGCAGCGCATGGGGGACCTGGCCAGCACTAGGCCTGCCAGCCCGGAGTGCCTCAGCATTTGCCCAGGCGCCCTGGGGCTGGGAGTCCTTCTGTCTCCCTTCCCCACCCCTGGCTCCCTTTCTTGGGCTCTCATGAATCTCTGGTGACCCATCCAGTTACTCTGGGCACCATCACTCAGGAGCCACAGGGTGGGAGCACAGCTGCAGCCTGTTGGGGCCTGCCTGTGCCAGGGCAGTAGGGAAGATCAGATAGAGTCATCTCTTCCCCAGGTGACCGTGCTGTGTTGGTGCCCCACCTTTGACCAGCAGTCTACACTTTGGGTTGGAGACCTCACTTTTGACTCCAGTAATGTTTGCTGATCTGGGAGACTCCATCAAAATGGAGCCCAAAATGGTTCTTAAGTCCTCAAGAAGTTGGTTGTAAGGATGCTTACCTTTTGGATCAATATACCATAATTGAAACCTGGTCAGGATTTAAACTCCTTTGAATCTCCTTGGTAAATTTACATTTGCATTTTGCAGTGTTTAGTTCTTGACAGCAGCCCATTGTGAGTAGGCAATTTTTAGCAAGGAAGGACAAGAGCCACATTTCAGCCACATACAGATTTTTGAGATGGCAAAGGCCAAGGGCTTACTTTCAAGATGTGTTAGTGTGATTTCACTGGTGAATGTAACAGAAACCCATTTAAGAATTAAATAAAGCTGGGGAAGTACTCGGGGAGGGCCAAGCAGTTGGACCGGCTGCTGAGACGAACGCTTCACTGGGGCAGTCTCTGCATATCATGGGGAGATAGACGCTGCTGCCTTTGATTGGCCTTGGTCCTCACAGCTCCAAAAAGAAACAGGATCTCGATAAGCTCTATGAACTGAAGTCCAAAGCTCGGCAGATTATGAACCACTTTGGCCCCTCAGCCCTAATCAACCTCTCCAATTTCTCATCCATAAAACCGGAACCAGCCAGCACCCCTCCACAAGGCTCCATGGCCAATAGCACTACAGTGGTAAAGATACCGGGTACTCCTGGGACAGGAGGGTGTCTCAGCCCTGAAAACAATCAGGTATTGACCAAGAAAAAATTACAAGACTTAATAAGAGAAGTGGATCCTAATGAGCAATTGGATGAAGATGTGGAGGAGATGCTGCTGCAGATTGCTGATGATTTTATTGAGAGTGTGGTGACAGCGGCCTGTCAGTTTGGTCAGCATCACAAGTCCAGCACCCTGGAGGTGAAAGATGTCCAGCTGCATCTAGAACGCCAGTGGAACATGTGGATCCCAGGATTTGGCTCTGAAGAAATCCGACACTACGAAAAGGCGTGCACCACAGAGGCCCACAAACAGAGAATGGCACTGATCCGGAAAACAACCAAGAAATAACACATGGGAAGGTCAGGGAATGGACAACAATATATTTGGAGATACTTGAGCTGAGACCTCAGCCATCTCATCCTTGGATTTTTTTTTTTAATGCTTTACAGAGAAGCATATATTTTTTATTAACAGTGCAGCAATATCTACAATGACTGAGAGGATCTGCCAAAAGAATAAAGCCTCCTACTCCAACTTCCAGTCCCTTTTCCCTGCCATCTCAAAGAGGAACGATGTATCTTCCAGAGAAGATTTTATTTGTGGTTTATTATATAAGTGATTGAATATGGGACAGAGCATTATGGGCTTGTTTGGTGAGACAGTATTAGCAGGATTTGTAGAGGTTTGTGTTTCTTCTCCCTTCTCCTTTTCCCTGTACTTTGTAATGTCAGTGTTTATATGAATGTGACTTTCATTTGCTTTTCCAGAATAAAGAAGTTATTAATCGAAAAAAAAGAATTAAATAAAGCTGGAGTGGGAGGGGCAAAAATGGTGGAAGAGTAGGGGACTCTATTCCAACCAGTCCCCTGAATTGAGATGGATATCTACCAGACCACTCTGAACACCAGCGAAATCAGTCTGAGATGTAAGAAGATATATCTGGATCTCTACAAACAGAATATCACTGGCAGTTAATTTCAAGATAGGAAGCAGGGAGCCATGATTCTGCAGGCAGATATCGGAAGATAAACAGAAGGCAGAGGAAGCCTCTTGGATCCTGCACCACTGGATGGTTAAAGCCTCCCATGCTGGGAACCAGGCACAGACTCGCAGACTGGTAGCTGTGGGGAAAGGACTTTAGGGCAGCCCCTGGGCTGAAACTGGAGTTGTGGGGCTGCGTGTGCAAACTGGGGGCAGCTGGCGGTTTTAGAAGCACAAAGGGCAGAGACATGCCTGGACCTGGAAGCGAGGGCTGGGAGGCGCACAACCCAGGACTCTGTGGTTTTAGCAGCACAGACAGAAACTGAGACAGTGGGCTGGAGAGCTCACTGAAAAACAGACAAGCATAGGGTTGGAAATGGTCATTTCTGCTCTCTCAGAAGAGATGCAAAAAGCCACCAGGGAAAGCCACCAGGGAAAAAAAGCCCAAATAAAACAGTTTTCACTGAGCCCAACCCCCGCCACAGGGGGCAAGGCAACTCTGCCCAAACAGGGTTGTCTGAGTAATGGTGGGGCAGGCCCCTCCCCCAGAAGATAGGCTGGAAGAACAAGAGGCTGAAAACCCTAAGGTCCCTATAAAACAGGTGCACCTTGCTTGGGTTTTGGTCAATAATTTGGACTCTGTACATTCCCTCAACCACCCCTCAACAGAATGACTAAAAGGAGAAACCCCCCAAATAGGAAAA
Source organism: Eumetopias jubatus (assembly GCF_037043125.1). Classification (NCBI taxonomy): domain Eukaryota; kingdom Metazoa; phylum Chordata; class Mammalia; order Carnivora; family Otariidae; genus Eumetopias; species Eumetopias jubatus. The sequence goes on along the minus strand of NW_028274807.1, from coordinate 156,547,679 downwards.
ACTCAGACACTGTGACTTCTGTCACAGATTTACAAATGGATACAGATATAACCAAGATGTCATAAATGGGACTTCAGGGTAACAGTTATGAAGATGCTAGAGAAATGGAGAAATCGATTAATGGCAACATGGGGTCTCTAAGGAAGAAATGAGAGCAGAACTGGCAGAACTTAAAAATGCTATCAATGAGATCCAATCTAATCTAGATACTCTAACGGCTAGGGTAAATGAGGCAGAAGAACAAAGAGTGATCTAGAAGACCAATTGATCGAAAAGAAGGAGAAAGAGGAGGCTTGGAAGAATCAGCTCAAAATCCATGAAAACAGAATTAAAAAAATAAGTGATGTCATGGAACACTCCAAAGTCAGAATTATCGGGATCCCTGAGGGGTGGAGAGAGAGAGAGGACTAGAAGTTATATTTGAGAGAATAACTGAGAAATTCCCTAATCTGGGGAATGAAACAAACATTCATGGCCTACAGGCAGAGAGGACCCCTCCCAAGATCAAGGAAAACAGACCAACGTCCCAGCATGTGATAGTAAAACTCGCAAATCATAGAACCAAGGAAACCCTCTTAAGGGCAGTTAGGGGGAAGAGATTCCTTACGTACAGAGGGAGGAACATCAAAATAATGTCAGACCTGTCCACAAAGACCTGGCAAGACAGAAAGTCCTGGCAAGACATATTCAGGGTACTAAACGAGAAGAACATGCAGCCAAGGCTGTCATTTAGAATGATAAACCACAAGGCTGTCATTTAGAATGGATGGAGAGATGCAGAGGTTCCAGGAACAGAAGAAACTGAAAGAATATGTGACCACTAAGTGGGTCCTGCAAGAAATATTAGGGGGGGTTCTATAAAAGGAGGAAGAACCCAAGAGTGATATAGAACAGAAATTTACAGAGACAACCTATAGAAACAAGGACTTCACAGGCATGATGACAATAAATTCATATCTTTCAATAATCACTCTCAATGTGAATGGCCTAAATGCTCCCATAAAATGGCACAGGGTTGCAGATTGGATAAAAAGACAGGACCCATCCATAAGCTGTCTACAAGAGCTTCATTTACCTAAAGATACATCAAGACTCAAAGTGAAGGGATGGAGATCCATCTTCCATGCTAACGGACCTCCAAAGAAAGCTGGGGTAGGAATTCTTATATCAGAAAATTTAGATTTTGAGCTAAAGACTGTAGTTAGAGGCACAGAAGGACACTATATCATTCTTAAGGGGTCTATCCAACAAGAAGATCTAACAATTGGGAGCAGCCAACTACATAAGCCAACTTTTAACCAAAATATACAGTCATGTAGATAACAATGTGTTAATTATAGGAGACCTCAATACTCCACTCTCAGCAGTAGACAGATCATCTAAGCAGAAAATCAACAAAGAAACAAGACCTTTGAATGACACACTGAACCAGATGGACCTCATAGATATATACAGAACATTCCACCCTAAAACAACAGAATACTCATTCTTCTCAAGCGCACACAGAACTTTCTCCAGAATATGCCACATACTGGGACACAAATCAGGTCTCAACCAATAGCAAAAGATTGAGATTATTTCCTGCATGTGATCAGACCACTATGCTTTAAAACTGGAACTCAAACACAAGAAAAAATTTGGAAGAAATTCAAAATCTTTGGAGCTAAAGACCACTCTGCTTAAGAATGTTCGGATCAACCAGGAAATCAAAAAAAAACCTTAAACAATTCATGGAAACCAATGAGAATGAAAACACACCGGTCTAATGGGCCATAACTAAAATGTAAACATTTGGTGATTCAAGGGACAGTGTTGGAAAATGAAAAGAGAAGTCATAAAATGGAGGAAAATATTGAAACTCATATAACAAATAAGAAACATATCTAGAACATCAAAAGAAGTATTACAACTTAGGAAAAGACAACTCATTAAAAATTAAGCCAATGACCTCAACCGACATGTCTCCAAGGAAGTCATCCAAAGAGCCATGAAGCACATGAACAGAAGTCAAAAATAGTCCGTCATGAAGGAAATCCAAAGCCAAATCAGGGTGACCTAACATTTCATACCCACAGAATATTTATCATCCAAAAGACAGATAAATGTTGGCGAGGATGTGGAGAAATTACAACCCTCACGCACTGTTGGCAGGAATGGAAAAGGGTAAAGTCATTTGGGAAAGAGTCTTGCAAGAATTCAAATAGTATAACACAGATACCATGTGACCCAACAACTCCCCTCCTAAGTATATACCTATAAAAACTGAAAGCATATGGCCCCACAAAAATCTTATCCATGAAGGTCCCTAGCAGCATTATTCTTAATCATCCAAAAGGGAAACCAACACAAATGTTCTTCCACCGAGGAACAAAAAAAACTGTGCAGTATTTATAACAACGGAATATTGTTCAGCCAAAGAAAGACACAAAGAACCCATTCATGCTGCAACATCGATGGACCTTGAAAACATTATGCTAAGTGAAGAAGCCAGGGACAAAGGATCACACCTTGCATTATTCCATTTATACCAAAGGGTCAAAATAAGCAAATCCACTGAAAGACAACGTACATTCCTGTTTTCCTGGGCCTTAGAGGTTAGGGGAAATGGGGATTCTCTGCGGATGAGTAGGGGATTTCTTGTGCAGGGATAATGTAAAACATCTGGAACACATTGTACAATTCTGTGAATATACTAAAAACAAAAACAAAACCATGAAACTGCACACCTTAAAGGGTGACTTGCATTGTCTGTGATTAAATGTACATCATGATAACAGAAAGTGAACCCCAGAAGGGAGTATGGAATGTTGTCCCCTCACATTGAGGTCTCTGAACTAAGGAAATGAACACCCAGATTAATTCTATTAGTGAACATTCTAAATACAAGATCTATGGAAATAATCATGAGGATTTCTTTGTTTCAATTTCAAAGAAAACAAAATATCTAAATTTTTTAAAAATTCACAATTTCAGGACAAAATCATTATAACTCAGGCAAAGGGTAACCCAGGGAAACCCAAAAACAGCTGTTACTATGAGAGGTTTTGACTGGAGGGATTGAAGCTCTGAATATGAGATCAGACCCACATTTATTATTGTCCCACCCACAAAGATGACATGAAAAGTAAGGCAGCCCAGGTAATGTTGTCTTTTGAAAGCATCAGTTTGTGAGAAGGACAATATTAAGACATAGATCCTGTGCCATCATGAAGAATTGAATTTTCCAGAATCCCAGAGAGAAAACTCAAAACTCAGATTCCATTGCATAAACATTGGACTGAGTCCTCCTTGTGGCAGGAGTGGATTCCAGAAGATGACATGTGGTGAATAGGTCAAAGAAGGCAGTGTTTCACAAGAAACACTGTCATAGAGAACAAACTGGTGGTTACCCAAGGAGAGTTGGGTGGAGGGGTGGGGAAAGTGTGTGAAGGCAATTAAGAGTACACTGATCCTGAGGAGCAAGGAGAAATGAATCGAATTATACTGGAATTAAGAGACTAAAATGAAATTATACTGGAATTAAGAGAATATACTAGAATTAAGAGAAGAAAACGAAATGAAATGAAGTGATATCAAACCAGAGAACATTAAAAAAAAATCTTAAAGGCGATTTGTGGACCCTGGATCCATTCTAAAGTTTCCAGGAGGTAGCAGACATCAGTGCGGATGAGGGCAACCAACAGGCAAAGTCACAAAGAATCGTGAAAACTTCAGTACTGTGTGCAGTCCTAGTTCACAGGCATGAGTCTATGAAAATTCAACAGGCGAAAATGTACCTTCCACAAATAATCAAAAACACATACAGAGACTTTGGCCTTTGTCAGAAAGGTGTGTGGCTCTTCTTTACACCAAGTTCTGTACAGTTCCCATGCCTATCACCTCGCCCAATACACTCCCCTTCTCAGGTGGCACTCACCAGGCTGTGGCTGGAACTAGGTGGCCTGTGAGAGGCAGTCAGGTCTTCATTCACCCCCAGTGCGAGGCTCCCGCCCTCCTGCCTTCCCAGGCACTGCCCCTGCTGGCCTTTCCTGCTTCTCACCCAAGTGGCCCCATGGCACTATGTGGTGCCAGCCAAGGAGCAGAGACAGGTGGGCACAGGGCAGGCTGCGTCTGGTGGGAGGACTGTGGCAGGCTGGGAGTTGCTGCTGCGGGTAGGGTGGCGGAGGTGGAGGCAGAGGCTGAGGCAGAGGCTGAGGCAGAGTAGGGTGTGCAGACTCAAAGGCTCATCCTCCCCGGGGTGCGGCTGCGAATGCCCTCTAGCGGCTTTCTGGGAACACGGGGGCGGGCCTGTCCTGCATCTCCCTTGAGTGGCTTTGTGGCCCATTCTGGTGCCCCAAACGGAGTAGTTGTGGGAGGGAGGGTGGCCTGGGGCGGAGAGCCAGGCGCGCGACGCCCCCACGTGCACTCCTCAACCTGCTGGATGCCCTGGCATCAGAAGGCGCTGGGGGTAGTCAGGGGAGGTGCGGCTCAGGCGTGCAGGGTGTTGCACGGCTGTGCTGCGAGGCGGCGCCTGTACCAGTTGGGGCGCGAGCTAGTGAGGACCTGAGGGATGGAGAGTGTGCACGGGGCAGGGGCTGCGGGAGGAAAGGAGGTGGAGGTAGGAAGGAGGCTGAGGGGCAGGCTCAGGGCCCCCAGGGTCCTCATGCTCCTCCTTGTGCTGGCTGCCTTCGTGAATCCGCCCCGCAAAAACCTGTGCTCCCTTGTATGGCCCTCCCCTGAGTGGCCCCGGGGACCCCTCAAGTTGAGGGCGCGCGCGCGCAGGAGCCCCCCGTACCGCTCCTCACCCGCGCCCTCAGGCACCTGCTCAGTGCAGGGCTGCAGAATGTGCTGCAGGGCCACTCAGTGGAGACAGGACAGCAGCGTGCGGAGTCGTTCACACCCTGCGAGGGGGGTGTGGGCACCTCACGCGCGCGCCCTGAGTCCGCCTGCTTGCCCTCTTCCTCCTGCTCCTCCTCTTTCCTGGCACCACCGCACCCACCCTGCCTCCCTCTGTCTGCCCATCAGACCAGAGTGTTCCGTGGGCCGCCAAGAGAAGGTGCAGGCCAGGTACTCCCAGGGCGTCACAGGGCTGAGCCATGAGGGTGCCTTGGCACTGGGGGAGACTGAGGACCCTAACCACACTGAGGCAGCCCACAGAGTCTTTCCCCTGCTTTCTTTTCTTTCTGCCTCTGCCCCGCCCACGTGCCTCTCTGCATGCATTCTGTGGCCAGGGCACAAAATGTTTCCACTGGGGCGATCAAGTAAGACGTGGGAAGGGCCTTGGGAAGGTCCTGGTGAAGCAGGGAGGGGGGCACTCGTACCAGAGGAGCTTGGGGATTCGGCCTGTGCTGAGCCCACCCACCCCGCAGAGACCCCCCCTCCCCGAACCTACCTTGGTGGCAAGGCGCTCCAAGGTTCTACAGGGCCACTCAGGTGAAGCGCAGAACTGGCGCTCCCAGGCGTTGGAAGGCGGAGCCGCAAGTGGCGGTTAGCTCCTTAGGGAATAGGATGAGAACCCAGATACCACTGAGGCCGCCTGCCCTGGCCCGCTCCTCTATCCAGTGTCCCCCACCTTGCGCCCTCCAGTACTTCCTCAGTGGGCACTAGAGAATTCCACCGAGCCGCTGTGGCGAGGCTCAGGAAGGTGTGGTCCCAGCGAAACTGCCACAGGGCTGCTCGCATAGAGCGGGAGTTTGGGCATGCCACCCCATGCGCCCCCTTCTTCCCAAGTGCCACTGGTCTCCTCCTTTCTCATGCCATCCATCTCCCATTGCTAGGTAGCCAGACTCCAGAAGGTACCAAAGCACCACTCAGTGAGGCACAGAAAGGGCATGCTTGCACAGAGTGAGGCAGAGCTCCAGGGGGTGCTGGCTCTTTAGGGAGAAGGATCATGAGAACCCCTGTAATAGTGAGACTGCACACCCAACCCTCCTCATCCTCCTTCCAGCCAGCCCCCATTTGGTGCCTTCCGGTACCTGCTCAGCAACCAGACACTATAGAATTCAACCAGGCAGGCAACTTTTATGAGGCCTTGGAGGGCGCAAGTTACAGTCCCAGTGGAGCATGATAGGGGCTCTGAGGCCTGAGGGAGCTTGGCATGCTCTGTCCCCATCTTTCCCTCCACCTTCCACAGCTAGGGAGCCAGGCATCATAAGATTCCATGAAGCCACTCAGGGGAAGCTCCAGGAGGGAACACAGGGCAGTCCTGGTGAAGTCGTGGGGGATGGCGGTTGGGGGCTGCCCCTGGTTCAAGGGGGGTTGGATGGGAGCATGCTGCCCCACCCACCCCATTCTTTCCAGCTTTCTCATCCTTCCCTCCTTAATTCTTTCAAAACAACTTATAAACCTGGGCTTCTGACCTCTACTAAAGCCTGCAATCCAGAGCAAACTTTGAATTTGGGTTGAGTCTGTGTCCCCAGCTTTCCATTCCTAAGTCCTCAAGTAAATGCTGTGCTTGTTTTAGAGCCTCTTCTTCATGGTCAACGTAACTTGGCCTAGTTGGCAGAATTCATAGCCCCTGACCTTTGTCCTGGGCACCACTGCAGGTTCCAGCAAGGGACCTACCATGATCTAGCATGCACTGTCATCTCCCTCGTGGTAAGTCCTCTTGGTTCCAAACTTCCTGCCATGGTGCAGATTCAGGCCCTTCTTGGGGTATTCTCTTCTGCTGGGTTTTGTACTTGTTTGTTTCACTTCAATTTAACATATAGTGTAGTATTCGTTTCAGAGCTAGTTTAGTGATTCATGAGTTGCATAGAACACACAGTGCTCATTGAATCATTGTCCTCCTTAAAACCCATCACCCAGTTACCCCATGCCCCCACCAACCTCCTCTCCAGCAACCCTCAGTTTGTTTCCTACACTTAAAATCCTCTTAGGATTACTCTTCCACTCGGGTTTCATTTCTATGTCTTGCCCCACCCTGATATTCATATGGTTTACTCCTTATTTTCCGCCTAGGAGTGGAATATTTCTCTGAGTGACTTATTTCTCTCAGCACACAAAATACTTTCTACTGCCATCCACGTTGTTGCAAATTACAAGATTTCACTCCTTTCATTGGCTGAAAAAATTCCAGTGTTGTGTCTTGGGATTAAGTACAGTCCACTTTCCTGATGCCTCCAACGGATACATTGGAAAACTCTTCTGACTTCCTGGAACAAGATGTGAGGTGGCTGATCCAGTCCGCAGAGCCTTGTTTCTCAGAGTAAAGTGGACGGCACTTTCATTATGCTTCCACACCCACTTTTGGAAATGATTCTCGTTCCAGGATACTTGAAGATGTTAGTGGAAAGTTGCCGGATACGCAGACTTGCTTTTCCAAGGTAAGTACATGGCACTTTCCTTCTTCATGCACACACACACTAACACACACACACACACACACACACACACACACACGTTGGAACGTGCTCCTCTCTCGTCGGGAAAGATGTTGTTTGTTGAAAGACGGTTTCTCGCCGGTGCTTTTGGTTTTTTGCTTCCCCCCCCCCCCCAGAGTTCAGTGTATGCACTTTTCCCCTAGGCTCCCATACACTCCCTTGAGAACCATTCCGGAGGCCAGAAACAAGCCACGAGTTGAAAGATGCGTTCCACGCGGACCTCTTTCAGAGAGCGAAGCGTATCCGACTCTTCCTTGGGCCTCCACACACACTTTAGAGAAATGTCAGGAAAGCCGTGATTTGAAGGATGGGTTTTCTACAGCGGTGTTTCGTAGGGTAAGTATATGTGGCATTTTCCTTAGGCTTCCACACACACATTTGAAACGGCTTCTCTCTTCGTGAAAAAAGATGTGAGCTCAAAGTTGCGTTCTGCACAGGCTTGCTTTTCACGCTTAAGCATCTGGTACTTTCCCTAGGCTTCCACACGTGCATAAGGTGTCCCTTCCCTAATCATGAAACAAGACGCGAGGGGAAAGGTGCATTCTACACAACCTTGTTTTCAGAGTTCCGTAGAGAACCCTTCCGTTAGGCTTCCACACCCAGCTGCTTTTGCCACTGCTTCCATCCTTGGGAAAGGTGTTCGCTTGAAAGACGTTTTCCCAACGTCATGCTGTTTCTCAGATTTAAGGAATATGGCACTTTCCTGATGACTCCGCGCAGGCATTCGGAAACTCTTCTGACTTCATGACCCCGTAGCTAGCTGAAAGATCCATTGCACACGGACTTGTTTCTCGGAGATGAGTACAGGGCCCGGCAGGTTCCTTGTGCTTCCACAAGCACCATTCAAAATGCTCCCGTCGTCAAGGCAAAGGATGTCAGGTGCAAGACGGTTTCGTCAAAGTGAGGTTCTTCTTCGAGGGAGGTATGTGGCGCTTTCCTGACGCATCCACGCATACATATGCAAACGGCTTCTGGGTTCACGAAAGAAGACATCAGTTGAACGCTGCCTTGTACCCCGACACGTTCCTCGGAGTTAGGGCCAGGGAACTCCACCTGTGCGTTCACACGCACAATTGAGGTGGCCCCGCTCTTTTCTATCGTCAGGAAGGAAGTGGCACGCTTTCCCTCTGTGTTCCTGCCTGATCATAGGCTGGCCTCCCCCAGGAGAGTGAAGTGTATGCACTTTTACCTTAGGTTTCCATACACACCCTTGAGAACCCTTCCAAAAGCCACAAACAATTCGTGAGTTGAAACTTGCATTCCACGCAGACCTCCTTCTAAGTGCGAAGCCTGTCAAACTTTTCCTTGGGCCTCCACACACACTTTAGAAAAACTTCGTCACGAAAGCTGTGAGTTGAAGGACGGGTTTTATACAGCGCTTTTTCGTGGGGTAAGTATGTATGGCACTTGGCCTTAGGCTTCCACACACACATTGGAAACGGCCTCTCTCTTCGTGAAACGAGATGTGCGCTGAACGTTGCGTTCTGCACAGCCTTGCTTTCCACACTTCAGCCCATGGTACTATCCCTAGGCTTCCACACGCGCATTAGCTATCCCTTCCATAATCGTGAACCAAGACGCGGGGGGAAAGCGCATTCTACACAACCTTGTTTTCCGAGTTCCGTATGGAACCCTTGCGTTGTGTTCCACACCCACTTTGCAACTGCTTCTAACCTCAGGAGAGGGGTTCGCTTGAAAGACGGTCTCCCTCCGTCAACCTCTTTCTCAGAGTTAAGGATATGGCTCTCTACTTATGCCTGCACAGTTACACTTGGAATCGCTACTGACTTCATGACCCCGGCATATGTTAGGCTGAAAGACCTCTTGCACACGGACTTGTTTCTCAGAAATGAGTACAGGGCACGGCATGTTCCTAGTGCTTCCACCACGACAATTCAAAATGCTCCTTTCACCAAGGCAAAGGATGTCAGGTGCAAGACGGTTTCGCAAAAGCGAGGTTGCCTCTCAGAGGGCGGTCTACGGCGCTCTCCTGTCGCTTCCACACCTACATATGCAAACGCTTCTGTGCTCAGAAAAGAAGACGTCAGTTGAAAGCGGCCTTGTACCCTGACGCGTTTCTCGGAGTTATGTCCAGGGAAAGTGCCCTGTGCGATCCCACGAAGCCTGAGATGGCTGAGCTACTTTCAATCGTTAGGGAGGAAGCGGCACGGATTGCCTCTGGGTTGCTGACTGGTCATAGTCTGGACTCGGTCAGGGGAGCCGAATCCACTGTGCCCTCCGGACAAGGGTCCGGGCACAGTAAGTCCCACAGCCCGGGCTAGGGTTTAAGTTTAGGGGTCCGGGAGATGGTAGGAGCTTAACGGATGGCAGCGTAGACGGCTGTCCTGAGGCCTGCGTTGAGGTCGAGCGATAGTGTGAGAGCCAGTGTTGCGGGCTGCATTCTGGGTCTAGGTAGACACACCGTGCTTTCGAGGGCCAGGTTTTCGCTAGAGTCTTGCCATCGTGTTTATCGCGGTGCCTGCTCTGGCACAGCTTGCATCCTTACCCCTGGAGGACGTGTCCCACTTACCGTCGAGCCGCAGACTTAGGCGGCAGGCCCAAATAGGGCCAGAACCGTGCCTCTCGCAAGAGTGAGACTCCGCGATAGGGTAGGCCCCGTAGCCGTTGGTGGTGTGGAGGCACGCCCTGAGGGTTGCGGGGAGGTCAAGTCGTAGGGAGAACGTCTGGTTTCCGCGTAGGGCTCGCCGAGATTCTCCTCGTGGTCTTGGGGTGTGGTGGGTTGTTCACGAGGATCGTGGTCTCCCGCTTCATCCCATGGACTGCAAGTCGCAGGGTTTCCTTCTCCGTTCTTGCGTAGCCCCAGTGTCCCAAAACCATCGTCTACCTTCGTGAACCAAGTTGTTAGGGGAGGTTGCCTTCTAGCCGGGCTTGTTTCTCGGAGTTCGGTACAGGGCATCTTCCTGAAGCTCTCACACGCAGGTTTGAAATTGCCTATAGCTTCCGGAGAGAGGTGAGTTGTGAGGATTTTTCTCTAAAGTTTGTGTCTTGGGGTTAAGACCAGGCCACTTTCCTTATGCCTCCAAACGGATACATTGGAAAACTCTTCGGACTTCCTGGAACAAGATGTGAGTTGGCTGATCCAGTCTACAGAGCCTTGTTGCTCCGAGGAAAGCGTACGGCACTGTCCTGATGCTTCCACACCCACTTTTGGAAACGATTCTCTTTCCGGGATACCTGAAGATGTTAGTGGAGAGTTGCCGAATACGAAGACTTGCTTTTCCGGGTGAGTACATGGCACTTTCCTTATTCATGCACGCACACAGACACACACACGGTTGCACATGCTTCTGTCTGGTCAGGAAAGAAGCTGTTCGTTGAGAGACCATTTTTCACCAATGCTTTTGGTTTTTTGGTTTTTTGCTCCCGGAGAGTGAAGTGTATGCACTTTTTCCTTAGGCTTCCGTATACACCCTTGAGAACCCTTCCGTAAGCCAGAAACAAGCCGTGAGTTGAAAGATGCGTTCCACGCCGACCTCCTTCTAAGAGCGAAGCCTGTCACACATTTCCTTGGGCCTCCACACACACTTTAGAAACATTTCCTCAGAAAAGCTGTGAGTTGAAGGACGGGTTTTCTACAGCGGTTTTGTTGGGGATAATTATGTATGACACTTGGCCTTAGACTTCCGCACACACATTGGAAACGGCTTCTCTCTTCGTGAAACGCGATGCCGCTGAACGTTGCGTTCTACACAGTCTTGCTTTCCACACTTAAGCCCAAGGTACTTTCCCTAGACCTCCACAAGCGCATTAGGTATCCCTTCCGTAATCATGAACCGAGACGCGGGGGGAAAGCTGCATTCTACATAACCTTGTTTTCCGAGTTCCGTATTGAACCCTTGTGTTGTGCTTCCAAACCCACTTGTGCAACTGCTTCTATCCTCAGGAGAGGGGTTCGCTTAAAAGACGATCTCTCTTCGTCATGCTCTTTCTCAGAGTTAAGGATATGACACTCCCCTTATCCCTGCACACGTACACTTGGAATCTGTACTGACTTCATGACCCCGTCCATATGCTAGGCTGAAAGACTCCTTGCACACGGACTTGTTTCTCAGAGATGAGTACAGGGCACGGCACGTTCCTTGTGCTTCCACCACGACTATTCAAAATGGTCCCGTCTCCAAGGCAAAGGATGTCAGGTGCAAGACGGTTTCACAAAAGCGAGTTTGCCTCTCAGACTCCGGTCTACGGCGCTCTCCTGTCGCTTCCACGCCTACACAGGCAAAAGCTTCTGGGCTCACGAAAGAAGGCGTCAGTTGAAAGCGGCCTTGTACCCCGACGCGTTTCTCGGAGTTAGGTCCAGGGCACGTTCCCTGTGAGATCACACGCAGCCTTGAGATGGTTCAGCTCTTTTCTATCATCAGGGAGGAAGCGTCACGGTTTCCGTCTTTGTTGCTGACTGATCATAGTCTGGCCTCGGTCGGCGGACCTGGACCCACAGCGCCCTCCGGACGAGGGTCCGGGCAGAGTAAGTCCCCCAACCGGGGCTAGGGTTTAAGGTTACGGGGTCCCGGAAATGGTAGGAGCCTAACGGATGGCAGCGTGGACGGCTGTCCTGAGGCCTGAGTTGAGGTCGAGCGATAGTGTGAGAGCCAGGGTTGCGGGCTGCATTCCGGGACTAGGTGGGCACACCGTGCTTTTCAGGGCCAGGTTTTCGCTAGAATCCTGCCATCGTGTTCATCGCAGTGCCTGGCAGTGGCACAGCTTGCATACCTGCCCCTGCAGGACGTGCCCCACTTATCGTAGAACCGCAGACTTAGGCGGCGGGCCCAAGTAGGGCCAGAATCGTGCCTCTCCCAAGGGTGAGACTACGCGATAGGGTAGGCCCCCAAGCCGCTGGTGGTGCGGAGGCACGCCCTGAGGGTTGCGGTGAGGGGAAGCCGTAGGGGGACGTCTGCCTTCCGCTCTGGCCTCGGGGAGCTGCTCCTCGTTGTGCTGGGGTGTGGTGGGTTGTTCACGAGGATCATGGTCTCCGGCACCATCCCAGGGCCTGCAAGTCGCACGGTTTCCTTCTCCGTTCTTGCCTGATCAGCCTGGCGTAGCCCCGGTGTCCCAAACCCAGCGTCTACACTCGTGAACCAAGTTGTTAGGGGAGGTTGCCTTCTAGCTGGGCTTGTTTCTCGGAGTTCGCTGCAGGGCACCTTCCTGAAGCTGTCACACGCAGTTTTGAAGTTGCCTGTAGCTTCCGGATTCTGGTGAGTTGTGAGGCTGTTTCTCTAACAGGTTGTGTCTTGGGGTTAAAGCCAGGCCACTTTCCTTATGCCTCCAAACGGATACATTGGAAAACTCTTCGGACTTCCTGGAACAAGACGTGAGGTGGCTGATCCAGTCTACAGAGCCTTGTTGCTCCGGGGAAAGTGTACGGCACTTTCATGTTGCTTCCACACCCACTTTGGGAAATGATTCTCTTTCCGAGATACCTGAAGATGTTAGTGGAGAGTTGCCGTATACGCAGACTTGCTTTTTCCGGGTGAGTACATGGAACTTTCTTTATTCACGCACGCAGAAACACACACACACTGTGGAACATGCTTCTGTCTCGTCAGGAAAGTAGTTGTTCCTTGAGAGATGGTTTCTCGCCGATCCTTCTTTTTTTTTTTTTTTTTTTTTTTGCTTTTTTCCCCCCGGAGAGTGAAGTGTATGCATTTTTCCCTTAGGCTTCCGAACACACCCTTGAGAATGCTTCCGAAACCCAGAAACAAGCTGTGAGTTGAAAGATGCGTTCCACGTAGAGCTAGTTCTAGGAGCGAAGACTGTCACACTTTTCCTTGGGCCCCCGCACACACTTTAGAAACACTTCCTCAGGAAAGCTGTGAGTTGAAGGGCGGGTTTTCTACAGCGGTTTTTCGTGGGGGTAAGTATTGATGGCACTAGGCCTTAGGCTTCCACACACACATTGGAAAAGCCTTCTCTCTTCGTGAAACGAGATGTGCGCTGAACGTTGCGTTCTGCACAGGTTTGCTTTCCACACTTCAGCCCATGGTACTTTCCCTAGTCTTCCACACGCGCTTTAGGTATCCCATCCTTAATCATGAACCAAGACGTGGGGGAAAGCTGCATTCTACACAACCTTGTTTTCCGAGTTCCGTATAGAACCCTTGCGTTGTGCTTCCACACGCACTTTTGCAACTGCTTCCATCCTCAGGAGAGGGGTTCGCTTGAAAGACGGTCTCCCTCCGTCATGCTCTTTCTCAGAGTTAAGTATATGGCACTCTCCTTATGTCTGCGCAAGTACACTTGGAATCTCTACTGACTTCATGACCCCGTCCATATGCTAGGCTGGAAGACCCCTTGCACACGGACTTTTTTCTCAGAGATGAGTACAGGGCACGGCACGTTCCTTGTGCTTCCCCCACGACTATTCACAATGCTCCCTTCTCCAAGGCAAAGGATGTCAGGTGTAAGACGGTTTCGCAAAAGCGTGGTTGCCTCTCAGAGGTCGGTCTACGGCACTCTCCTGACGCTTCCACGCCTACATATGGAAACGTTTCTGGGCTCACGGAAGAAGACGTCAGTTGAAAGTGGCCTTGTACCCCCACGCGTTTCTCGGAGTTAGGTCCAGTGAACGTTCCCTGTGCGATCACACGCAGCCTTGAGATGGCTCAGCTCTTTTCTACCGTCAGGGAGGAAGCGACACGGTTTACCTCTGGGTTGCTGACTGATCATAGTCTGGCCTCGGTCAGGGGACCAGGATTCACTGCGCCCTCCGGACGAGTGTCCGGGCAGAATAAGTCCTGTAGCCGGGGTTATGGTTTAAGGTTACGGGGTCCGGGAGATGGTAGGAGCCTAACGGATGGCAGCGTGGACGGCTGTCCTGAGGCCTGAGTTGAGGTCGAGCGATAGTGTGAAAGCCAGGGTTGCGGGCTGCATCCCAGGGTTAAGTAGGCACACCGTGCTTCCGAGGGCCAGGTTTTCATTAGAATCGTGCCATCGTGTTCATCGCGTGGACTGCCGGTGGCACAGCTTGCGTCCCTGCCCCTGGAGGACGTGCCCCACTTACCGTCGAGGCACAGACCAAGGCGACAGGCCTAAGGAGGGCCAGAACCGTGCCTCTTCAACAGTGAGACTCCGCGATAGTCTAGGCCCCCTAGCCGCTGGTGGTGCAGAGGCGCGCCCTGAGGGTTGCGGGGAGGGCAACCCGTAGGCGGAACGTCTGGCTTCCACGTTGGCCTCGTGGAGATGCTCCTCGTGGTGCTGGGGTGTGGTGGGTTGTTCACGAGGGTCATGGTCTGCGGCACCATCCTAAGGGCTGCAAGTCACAGGGTTTCCTTCTCCCTTCTTGCCTGCTCAGCCTGCCGTAGGCCCTGTGTCCCAAACCCAGCGTCTACCATCGTGAACCAAGTTGTAAGGGGAGGTTGCCTTCTACCCGAGCTTGTTTCTAGGAGTTCGGTACAGGGCACCTTCCTGAAGCTCTCACACGCAGGTTTGAAATTGCCTGTAGCTTCCGGATTCTGGTGAGTTGTGAGGCTGTTTCTCTAACGGGTTGTGTCTTAGGGTTAAGGCCAGGCCACTTTCCTTATGCCTCCAAACGGATACATTGGAAAACTCTTCGGACTTCCTGGAACAAGACGTGAGGTGGCTGATCCAGTCTACAGAGCCTTGTTGCTCCGAGGAAAGCGTACGGCACTTTCATGATGCTTCCACACCCACTTTGGGAAATGATTCTCTTTCCGGGATACCTGAAGATGTTAGTGGAGAGTTGCCCTATACGCAGACTTGCTTTTCCCGGGTGACTACATGGCACTTTCCTTATTCACGGACGGAGACAAACACACACGGTTGAACATGCTTCTGTCTCGTCAGGAAAGAAGTTGTTCGTTGAGAGACAGTTTCTCGCCGATGCTTTTGGTTTTTTGCTTTTTTCCCCCCGGAGAGTGAAGTGTATGCACTTTTTCCTTAGGCTTCCTTACACACCCTTGAGGAACCTTCCATAAGCCAGAATCAACCCTTGAGTTGAAAGATGTGTTCCACGCAGACCTCCTTCTAAGAGTGAAGCCTGTCACACTTTTCCTTGGGCCTCCACCCACACTTTAGAAACACTTCCTCAGGAGGCGGAGGAAGATGGCGGAGGAGTAGGAGACCTAGATTTCGTCTTGTCTCAGGAATTCAGCTGAATAGGGATCAAACCATTCTGAACACCTACGAACTCAACAGGAGATCAAAGAGGCGAGTAGCAGCAACTATCTGAACGGAGAAGTGACCACATTCTGGAAGGTAGGACGTGCGGAGAAGTGAATCCGAGGCGATATTCGGGAGGATAGACGGCGGGGGAGGGGCCTCCGCCGACCGCTTCTGGCAAGTGATAGAGCCGCGGAGCACAAAATCGGAACGGTTAGAAGTCGGCTCCGCTGAGGGACGTTGCCCAGTGGCTAAGCAGGGGGTGGAATCCTCCTGGGACAGTGTGGTCTCAGGACCCTCGGGGTCACAGAAAGACCGGGGGTGCCTGAGTGCGCCAGAGCTCCCAGGTATCGGAGCAGGGAACCCGGCTGCAGAGACGGAGCTGAGGCGCGGGCTCTCAGCTTGGGGTTGCCATGAACTGTGATCCGCGGCCCAGTCGGGCCACTGTTCCTCCAGCAGGGACCCAACAGGCGGCAGATGCAGAGAGACTCCCCTTCCTTCCCGGGGATGTGTGGCACGGGAACGCACCGCAGGGATCTGCTGCGTTTGGAGACTCCACATGGGGTCGGGTGCCAGAGATAGCAACGCTCGGTCACAGGCCGGGTGAGCACGGAGAGCGGCCGGAGACCGGGGACAAGGGAGTGACTGCTTTTCTCTGTGGGCGCACTGAGGAGCGGGGCCCCAAGTTCTCAGCTCCTCCGGGTGGAGATTGGGAGGCCACTATTTTTGCCCTGGTCCTCCAAGGCTGTACGGAGAGTTTGCAGGGAACAAAAGCTCCTGAGATCAAACCCGAGCAGCTTGCTTAGCCCGGACCAACAAGGGCGGGGCATTTCAGCCTCCAGCAAAGACATTTGGAAACCACAGCAACAGGCCCCTCCCCCAGAAGATCAGCACCAACAGCCAGCAAGCCAAGACCAAGTTTACCGATCAAGGAGAATGGGAGAACTCCAGCGCTAGTTGAATACGGCACATAAAATTCATGGCTTTTTTTTTTTTTACCATGATTCATTAGTTCATCAAAGTTAATTTTTGTTAACTGTTTTTTTTTTCTTTTTCCCTTTTTCAACCAACATCTTATCAATCTCCTTTTAAAAAAACATTTTTTATTTTTCATTTTTGGAGTCATATTTTATCCCTTCATAGTAGTTACCCTTATTTTTGGCATATATATATAAGTTGTTCTCTCTTTAAAATTTTGAGATACAGTTTCTTCTAACAGATCAAAATATACCCTAAATCACTAGTGTATGGCTCTGTTCTAGTCTCCTGCCTGATCACATTCTCTCCCTTTTTGCTTTTTTTTTAATCTTCTTTCTTTTTTCAAACAACTTCTTATCTTATCAAGTCCTTTTATAAAATCTTTTATAATTTTCATCTTTACAGTCATCTTCTATCCATTGTATCAACCCTTATTTTGTACATATATGTCTTTCTTCCTTTAAAATTTAAGGAGGCACTTTTTTCTAACAGACCAAAATACGCCCAAAATCTAGTGTGTGGCACTGATCTAGGCACTAGCCTGATCATATTTGATCACATTCTGCTTTTTTTGTATTGTTTGGTTTTGTTTTTATCTTTTTTTTTCTCTTACTTTTTTCTTTCTTTCCCTTTCTCTTCCCCTGGTTTCAGGTCTTTTCTGATTTGTATACAGTATATTTGCTGGGGACGTTGTAAACCTGTTAGCATTTTGTTCTCTCATTCATCTATTCTCCTCTAGACAAAATGACAAGATGAAAAAAATCACCTCAGCAAAATGAACAAGAGGTAGTACCATCAGCCAGGGACCTACTCAATACGGGATATTAGTACGATGTCGGACCTAGAGTTCAGAGTCTTAACTTTAAAGATACTAGCTGGGCTTGAAAAAAACGTGGAAGTTATTAGAGAAACCCTTTCTGGAGAAATAAAAGAACTAAAATCTAACCAAGTCGAAATCAAAAAGGCTATTGATGAGGTGCAATAAAAAATGGGGGCACTAATTGCTAGGATAAATGAGGCAGAAGAGAGAATCAGCGATATAGAAGACTAAATGATGGAAAATAAAGAGGCTGAGAAAAAGAGGGAGAAACAGCTACAGGATCACGAGGGCAGAATTCGAGAGATAAGTGATAGGATAAGACGAAACAACATTAGACTAATTGGGATCCCAGAAGAAGAAAGAGAGAGAGGGGCAGAAGGTATATTGGAGCAAATAATAGCAGAGAACTTCCCTAATGTGAGGAAGGAAACAGGCATCAAAATCCAGGAGGCACAGAGAACCCTTCTCAAAATCAATAATAATAGGTCAACACCCCGACATCTAATAGTAAAACTTACGAGTCTCAGAGACAAAGAGAAAATCCTGAAAGCAGCTCGGGAGAAGAGATATGTAACCTACAATGGTAGAAATATTAGATTGGCAACAGACCTATCCACAGAGACCTGGCAGGCCAGAAAGGACTGGCAAGATATCTTCAGAGCACTAAACGAGAAAAATATGCAGCCAAGAATACTATATCCAGATAGGCTGTCATTGAAAATAGAAGGAGAGATAAAAAGCTTCCAGAATAAACAAAAACTAAAGGAATTTGCAAACACGAAACCAGCCCTCCAAGAAATATTGAAAGGGGTCCTCTAAGCAAAGAGAGAGCCTAAAAGCAGCA
Source organism: Eumetopias jubatus (assembly GCF_037043125.1). NCBI lineage: Eukaryota > Metazoa > Chordata > Mammalia > Carnivora > Otariidae > Eumetopias > Eumetopias jubatus. Next base: position 156,529,540 of record NW_028274807.1, on the reverse strand, counting down.
AAGATCAGAAAGGAACACAGACAACATACAGTAACAGTCACCTTACAGGCAATACAATGGCACTAAATTCATACCTTTCAATAGTTACTCTGAATGTAAATGGGCTCAATGCCCCAATGAAAAGACACAGGTTATCATATTGGATTAAAAAACAAGACCCATCAATATGCTGTCTGCAAGAGACTCATTTTAGACCCAAAGACACCCACAGATTGAAAGTGAGGGGGTGGAAAACTATTTACCATGCTAATGGACACCAAAAGAAAGCTGGGGTGGCAATCCTTATATCAGACAAACTAGATTTTAAAACAAAGACTGTAATGAGAGATGAGGACGGACACTATATCCTACTTAAAGGGTCTATCCAACAAGATCTAACAATTGTAAATATCTATGCCCCGAACATGGGAGCAGCCAATTATATAAGGCAATTAATAACAAAAGCAAAGAAACACATTGACAACAATACAGTAATAGTGGGGGACTTTAACACCACCCCTGACTGAAATGGACAGATCATCTAAGCAAAAGATCAACAAGGAAATAAAGACTTTAAATGACACACTGGACCAAATGGACTTCACAGACATATTCAGAACATTCCATCCCAAAGCAAAGGAATACACATTCTTCTCTAGTGCCCATGGAACATTCTCCAGAATTGATCACATCCTAGGTCACAAATCAGGTCTCAACCGGTACCAAAAGATTGGGATCATTCCCTGCATATTTTCAGACCACAATGCTTTGAAACTAGAACTCAATCACAAGAGGAAAGTCCGAAAGAACTCAAATACATGGAGGCTAAAGAGCATCCTACTAAAGAATGAATGGGTCAACCAGGAAATTAAAGAAGAATTAAAAAAATTCATGGAAACCAATGAAAATGAAAACACAACTGTCCAAAATCTTTGGGATACAGCAAAGGCAGTCCTGAGAGGAAAGTATATAGCAATACAAGCCTTTCTCAAGAAACAAGAAAGGGCTCAAATACACAACCTAACCCTACACCTAAAGGAGCTGGAGAAAGAACAGCAAATAAAGCCTAAACCCAGCAGGAGAAGAGAAATCATAAAGATCAGAGCAGAAATCAATGAACTAGAAACCAAAAGAACAGTAGAACAGATCAACGAAACTAGGAGCTGGTTCTTTGAAAGAATTAACAAGATTGAGAAACCCCTGGCCAGACTGATCAAAAAGAAAAGAGAAATGACCCAAATCAACAAAATCATGAATGAAAGAGGAGAGATCACAACCAACACCAAAGAAATAGAAACAATTACAAGAACATATTATGAGCAATTCTATGCCAGCAAATTAGATAACCTGGAAGAAATGGGTGCATTCCTAGAGATGTATCAACTAACAAAACTGAACCAGGAAGAAAATTGAAGCAGTCATCAAAAATCTCCCAAGAAACAAAAGCCCAGGGCCAGATGGCTTCCCAGGGGAATTCTATCAGACATTTCAAGAAGAATTAATACCTATTCTCCTGAAACTGTTCCAAAAAATAGAAATGGAAAGAAATCTTCCAAATTCATTTTATGAGGCCACCGTTACCTTGATCCCAAAACCAGACAAAGACCCCATCAAAAAGGAGAATTACAGACCAAAAACCTTGATGAACATGGATGCAAAAATTCTCACCAAAATGCTAGCCAATAGGATCCAACAGTACATTAAAAGGATTATTCACCATGACCAAGTGGGATTTATCCTTGGGCTGCAAGGCTGGTTCAATATCCGCAAATCAATCAACGTGATACAATACATTAACAAAAGAAAAAACAAGAATCATATGAACCTCTCAATAGATGCAGAAAAAGCATTTGACAAAGAACAGCATCCTTTCTTGATCAAAACTCTTCAGAGTATAGGGATAGAGGGTACATACCTCAATATCATAAAAGACATCTACGAAAAACCTACATCGAATATCATTCTCAATGAGGAAAAGCTGAGAGCTTTTCCCCTAAGGTCAGGAACGCGGCAGGGATGTCCACTCTCACCACTGCTATTCAACATAGTATTAGAAGTCCTAGCCACAGCAATCAGACAACAAAGAGAAATCAAAGGCATCCAAATCGGCAAAGAGGAAGTCAAAGTCTCACTCTTTGCAGATGATATGATACTGTATGTGGAAAACCCAAAAGACTCCACCCCAAAACTGCTAGAACTCATACAGGAATTCAGTCAAGTGGCAGGATATAAAATCAATGCACAGAAATCCGTGGCATTCCTATACACCAACACCAAGACAGAAGAGAGACAAATCAAGGAGTCGATCTCATTCACAATTGCACCCAAAACGATAAGATACCTAGGAATAAATTTAACCAAACAGGCAAAGGATCTGTACTCAGAAAACTATAAAATACTCATGAACGAAATTGAAGAAGACACAAAGAAATGGAAAAACGTTCCATGCTCATGGGTTGGGAGAACCAACATCGTGAAGATGTCAATGCTACCTAGAGCAATCTACACATTCAATGCAATCCCCATCAAAATACCATCCACTTTTTTCACAGAAATGGAACAAATAATCCTAAAATTTGTATGGAACCAGAAGAGACCCAGAATAGCCAGAGGAATACTGAAAAAGAAAAGCAAAGCTGGCAGCATCACAATTCCGGACTTCCAGCTCTATTACAAAGCTGTCATCATCAAGACAGTATGGTACTGGCAAAAAACAGACTCATAGATCAATGGAACAGAATCGAGAGCCCAGAAATGGACCCTCAACTCTATGGTCAACTTATCTTTGACAAAGCAGGAAAGAATGTCCAATGGAAAAAAGACAGTCTCTTCAACAAATGGTGTTGGGAAAATTGGACAGCCACATGCAGAAGAATGAAACTGGACCATTTCCTTACACCACACACAAAAATAGACTCCAAATGGTTGAAAGACCTAAACGTGAGACAGGAGTCCATCCAAATCCTAAAGGAGAACACAGGTAGCAACCTCTTCGACCTCAGCCGCAGCAACATCTTCCTAGAAACATCACCAAAGGTACGGGAAGCCAGAGCAAAAATGAACTATTGGGATTTCATCAAGATAAAAAGCTTTTGCACAGCAAAAGAAACAGTCCACAAAACCAAAAGACAACCAACAGAATGGGAGAAAATATTTGCAAATGACATATCAGATAAAGGGCTAGTATCCAAAATCTATAAAGAACTTATGAAACTCAACACCCAAAGAACAAATAATCCAATCAAGAAATGGGCAGAAAACATGAACAGACATTTTTCCAAAGAAGACATCCAAATGGCCAATAGACACATGAAAAGGAGCTCAAAATCGCTCGGCATCAGGGAAATCCAAATCAAAACCTCAATGAGATACGACCTCACACCCGTTAGAATGGCTAAAATTAACAAGTCAGGGGACGACAGATGTTGGCGGGGATGTGGAGAAAGGGGAACCCTCCTAAACTGTTGCTGGTAATGCAAGGTGGTGCAACCCCTCTGGAAAACAGTATAGGGCTTCCTCAAATAGTTGAAATTAGAGCTACCATTCGATCCAGCAATTGCACTACTGGGTATTTACCCCAAAGATACAAATGTAGGGACCCGAAGGGTTACGTGCACCCCAATGTTTATAGCAGCAATGCCCACAATAGCCAAACTGTGGAAAGAGCCAAGATGTCCATCGACAGATGAATGGATAAAGAAGCAGTGGTATATATACACAATGGAATATTATGCAGCCATCAAAAGGAATGAGATCTTGCCATTTGCAACGACGTGGATGGAACTGGAGGGTGTTATGCTGAGTGAAATAAGTCAATCAGAGAAAGACATGTATCATATGACCTCACTGATATGAGGAATTCTTAATCTCAGGAACAAACTGAGGTTTGCTGGAGTGGTCGGGGGTGGGAGGGATGGGGTGGCTGGGTGATAGACATTGGGGAGGGTATGTGCTACGGTGAGCGCTGTGAATTGTGCAAGACTGTTGAATCACAGATCTGAACTTCTGAAACAAATAACGCAACATATTTTAAGAAAAAAGAAAAAGAAGAAGATAGCAGGAGAGGAAGAATGAAGGGGAGTAAGTCAGAGGGGGAGACGAACCAGGAGAGAGGATGGACTCTGATAAACAAACTGCGGGTTCCAGAGGGGAGGAGTGTAGGGGGATGGGTTAGCCTGGTGATGGGTATTAAAGAGGGCACATTCTGCATGGAGCACTGGGTGTTATGAACAAACAATGAATCATGGAACACTACATCAAAACAAGTGATGTAATATATGGTGATTAACATAACAATAAAAAATTTTTAAAAAAAGAAAGAAACTCTTCCTCAGGAAAGCTGTGAGTTGCAGGGTGGGTTTTCTACAGCGGTTTTTCGTGGGGGTAAGTATGTATGGCACATGGCCTTAGGCTTCCACACATACATTGGAAACAGCTTCTCTCTTCGTGAAACAAGATGTGCGCTGAACGTTGCGTTCTGCACAGGTTTACTTTCCACACTTCAGCCCATGGTACTTTCCCTAGGCTTCCACATGCGCATTAGGTATCCCTTCCCTAATCATGAACCGAGACGCGGGGGGAAAGCTGCATTCAACACAACCTTGTTTTCCAAGTTCCGTATACAACCTTTGCGTTGGGCATCCACACCCACTTTTGCAACTGTTTCTAACCTGAGGAGAGGGGTTCACATGAAAGACGGTCTCCCTCCGTCATGCTCTTTTCGAAAGAAGTTTTCGCAAAAGCGAGGTTGCCTCTCAGAGGGGGGTCCACGGCGCTCTCCTGACGCTTCCACGCCTACATATGCAAACGGTTCTGGGCTCACTAAAGAAGACGTCAGTTGAAAGCGGCCTTGTAGCCCGATGCGTTTCTCGGAGTTAGGTCCAGGGAAAGTCCCCTGTGCGATCACACGCAGCCTTGAGATGGCTCAGCTCTTTTCTATCATCAGCGAGGAAGCGGCACAGTTTCCCTCTGGGTTCCTGACTGATCATAGTCTGGCCTCGGTCAGGGGACCCGGATCCACTGCGCCCTCTAGACGAGGGTCCGGACAGAGTAAGTCCCGCAGCCGGGGCTAGGGTTTAAGGTTACGGGGTCCGGGAGTTGGTAAGAGCCTAACGGATGGCAGTGTGGACGGCTGTCCTGAGGCCTGAGTTGAGGACAAGCGATAGTGTGAGAGCCAGGGTTGCAGGCTGCCTTCCAGGACTAGGTAGGCACACCGTGCTTTCGAGGGCCAGGTTTTCACTAGAATCCTGCCATCGTGTTCATAGCGGTGCCTGCCGGTGCACAGCCTGCGTCCGTGACCCTGGAGGACGTGCCCCACTTACCGTCGAGCCGCAGACTTAGGCGGCAGGCCCAAGTAGGGCCAGAACCGTGCCTCTCGCAAGGGTGAGACTCTGCGATAGGGTAGGCCCCCTAGCCGCTGGTGGTGCGGAGGCACGCCCTGACGTTTGCGGGGAGGGCAAACCGTAGGGGGAACGTCTGGCTTCCACATTGGCCTCGGGGAGATGCTTCTCGTAGTCTTGGGGTGTGGTCGGTTTTTCACGAGGATCTTGGTCTCTGGCACGATACCAGGGGATGCAAGTCGCAGGGTTTCCTTCTCCCTTCTTGCCTGATCCGCCTGGCGCAGCCCCGGTGTCCCAAACCCAGCGTCTACCTTCGTGAACCAAGTTGTTAGGGGAGGTTGCCTTCGAGCCGGGCTTGTTTCTCGGAGTTCGGTACAGGGCACCTTCCTGAATCTCTCACATGCAGTTTTGAAATTACCTGTAGCTTCCGCAGAGAGGTGAGTTCTGAGGCTGTTTCTCTAAAGGCTTGTTTCTTGGGGTTAAGGCCAGGCCACTTTCCTTATGCCTCCAAACGGATACATTGGAAAACTCTTCGGACTTCCTGGAACAAGACGTGAGGTGGCTGATCCAGTCTACAGAGCCTTGTTGCTCCGAGTAAAGCGTACGGCACTTTCATGATGCTTCCACACCCACTTTTGGAAATGATTCTCTTTCCGAGATACCTGAAGAAGTTAGTGGAGAGTTGCCGTACACGCAGTCTTGCTTTTCCAGGGTGAGTACATGGCACTTTCCTTATTCACGCAGGCACACACACACACACACACACAGTTGAACATGCTTCAGTCTCGTCAGGAAAGAAGTTTTTCGTTGAGAGACTGTTTCACCCGATGCTTTATGTTTTTTGCTTTTCCCCCCGGAGAGTGAAGTGTATGCACTTTATCCTTAGGCTTCCGTACACAAACTTGAGAACACTTCCGTAAGCCTGAAACAAGCCGTGCGGTGAAAGATGCGTTCCACGTAGAGCTAGTTCTAAGAGCGAAGCCTATCACACTTTTCTATGGGCCTCCACACACACTTTAGAAACACTTCCTCAGGAAAGCTGTGAGTTGAAGGACGGGTTTTCTACAGCGGTTTTTCGTGGGGGTAAGTATGTATGGCACTTGGCCTTAGGCTTCCACACACACTTTGGAAACGGCTTCTCTCTTCGTGAAACGAGATGTGCGATGAACGTTGCTTTCTGCACAGGCTTGGTTTCAACACTTCAGCCCATGGTACTTTCCCTAGGCTTCCAGACGCGCATAAGGTATCCCTTCCCTAATCATGGACCAAGACGCGGGGGGAGAGATGCATTCTACACAACCTTGTTTCCCGAGTTCTGTATAGATCCCTTGCGTTGTGTTTCCACACCCACTTTTGCAACTGCTTCTATCCTCAGGAGTGGGGTAGGCTTGAAAGACGGTCTCCCTCCGTCATGCTCTTTCTCAGAGTTCAGGATATGGCACTCTACTTATGCCTGCACACGTACACTTGGAATCTCTACTAACTCAGGACCCCGTCCGTATGCAAGGCTGAAAGGCGCCTTGCACACGGACTTGTTTCTCAGAGAGGAGTACAGGGCACGGCACGTTCCTTGTGCTTCCACCACGACTATTCAAAATGCTCCCGTCTCCAAGGCAAAGGATGTCAGGTGCAAGACGGTTTCGCAAAAGCGAGGTTGCCTCTCAGAGGGCGGTCTACGCCGCTCTCCTGACAATTCCACGCCTACATATGCAAACGCTTCTGGGCTCACGAAAGAAGACGGCCTTGAAAGCGGCCTTGTAGCCCGACGCGTTTCTCGGAGTTAGGTCCAGGGAACGTTCCCTGTGCGATCACTCGCAGCCTTGAGATGGCTCAGCTCTTTTCTATCGTCATGGAGGAAGCGGCAAGTTTTCCCTCTGGGTTGCTGACTGATCATAGTCTGGTCTCGGTCAGGGGACCAGGATTCACTGCGCCCTCCGGACGAGGGTCCGGGCAGAGTAAGTCCCGCAGCCGGGGCTAGGGTTTAAGGTTACGTGGTCCGGGAAATGGTAGGAGCCTAACGGATGGCAGCATGGACGCCTTTCTTGAGGCCTGAGTGGAGGTCGATTGATAGTGTGAAAGCAGGAGTTGCGGACTGCAATCCGGGACTAAGTAGGCACAAAGTGATATGGAGGGCCAGGTTTTTGCTAGAATCCTGCCATCGTGTTCATCGCGGTGGCTGCCCGTGGCACAGCTTGCGTCCCTGGACCTGAGGTAGGTGCCCCAATATTCAGGACAGTCCCTCTCCACTGCTGTTAGCTAGTGTTTGGTCACTCTACAGCCTGGCCTCTCCGTGCTAGTGGTTAAGTACCTAGGTCTCCAGGAAGGCCCACAGGGTAGAGCAGTGGTAACAATCTCACACAAGAGAGGGGTCGAGAGAGCAACCTTCCTTACAGGACTCTTTTCTCAGTCAGAGTAAAGTTTAGTTCCCATTGCTCGTGCTTTCACACAAACATCCAACAGGTGAAGTGTGCGCTCAAGAATGGCGTTCTTGGCGGTGGATTGGGTCCTCTTGCATATGGTTCCTTGGCTTTAGACGGATGGCAGTTCGGACTAAACGCACACAGGGCAGGAAGACCTAGCTTCAGGAAAGAGGTGTTGCGTCGAGAGGCGACTTGGGCCCCGGCATCTTTCTCCCTTTGAATTGTGCTGGGACCCACTCATCAGGTGAGCGCACAAACACAGTTGAACGTGTGGCCGCCCCCTGTTGAGAAGGGATGGGAGCTACACCTGTGCTTGTTTCCAGGCTGCATTCATCCAAGTAAGGGTTGAGCCTCGACAGTGCCAGAGCCACGGGGAGCAGTGTAGAGTTAGCAGCTCCAGGTAGCAAGGGCTGAGCCGAGAGGTGCCTTCCGCAACGGCCTGTTTCTAACCTCGCTTTGGCGTATGGAACCCGTGCCCCAGGCTTTCGCGCCCGGACAACGGACACTGCTTCTTCCCGAAGAGAGGTCGGCTGTACCTATAGCACGCACTCTCCACAGTTTTGGCATCTCATTCGTCCTATAGCAATGAGGCTTGCCTGCCCAAGCGGGGCCGCAGGCCCGGCTTCATGAAACAAGCGGGGAGTCGTGCTCTGCCTTCTGCCGCCGCCTGACTCTCACTCCGAAAACGGTTTTAGAGTCGCTGGCAGCGCACGCCCGCAGGCACACAGCAAGATGCTTCCACCCTCAGCAACGGCTACCCTGGCTGAAGAATGGGTGCTCTCCAGTGTGATTCCCTGGAGTCAGGTGTTGGTGTTGCGGCCTGCACTCACACACGGGGCAATGGGACTAGACCCAGAAACAAGAGCCAAGCCAAGAGGTGTGTCTTCGGCACCGGCCGTTTTCTTGCTCGGGTTGACTTTAGGGAGGCCGTTCCCAGAGCTCTCAGCGACACTATAAAGTATACAACGTCCTCTCACCCAGGGACCGGCGGGAGCTTAAGGCATGGTATCTACCCAGATTTCTGTTTCGAAGGAGGTGCCGGGAACTCAGGGTTCCACGCACCCATGCCGGAGGAGTGCTAGCTTCGTGACCCTGGAGCTGGTGCGAGAGGTGCCTCTGCGCGAAGCCGTTTCTCTCTCCCTGTGATGTAGGGGAATCGTTTCCTAGGCTCTCACGCAGACACCCTGAAAGTGTTGCCACCCTCCATAAGCGTGATGCTGTCTACAACACGGACCCTCTCCACTGCAGTTAGGCAGTGTTTGGTCACTCTACAGCCTGGTTTCTCCGTGCTAGTGTTTGGGTACACATGTCTCCAGTAAGGCCCACAGTGTACAGCAGGGCTATCCTCCTCACACAAGAGAGAGGTCCAGAGAGCAGCCTTCCTCAGAGGCCTGTTTTCTCGGTCAGAGTAACGTTTAGGTTCCATTACTCGTGGTTTCACACAAACACCCCACAGCTGAAGTGTGTGCTCAGGAAGGGCGTTCTTGGCGGAGGCTCAGGGCTTCTGGCGTTTCGTTCCTTGGCTTTAGGCGGACGGCAGTTCGGACTAAACGCACACAGGGCAGACGACCTAGCTTCACGAAAGAGGTGTTTGCGTCGAGAGGCGCCTTGGAGCCCTGCCTCTTTCTCCCTTGGAATTCTGCTGGGACCCACTCCCAGGTGGGCACACAAGCACGGTTGAAAGTTTGGCCGCACCATATGGAGAGGGGACGGAGCTAGAGCTGTGCTTTTTCCCATGCTGCATTCTTCCAAGTCCGTGTTGAGCACCGAGAGTGCCAGAACCATGGGGAGCAGTGTAGAGTTAGCAGCTCCAGGTAGGAAACGCTGAGCCGAGCGGTGCTTTCCGCAACAGCCTGTGTCTAAACTAGCTTTGGCGTATCGATCCCGTGCCCCAGGCTTTCGCGCCCGGACACCGTACACTGCTTCTTCTCGCAGAGAGGTCGGCAGTAGCTACAGCAGGCATTCTCCACACTATTTGTGCTTCACGTTCGTCCCCTAGCAATGAGGCTTGCCTGCCCAAGCGGGGCTGCAGGCCCGACTTCATGAAACAAATGGAGAGTCGCGCTCTGCGTATAAAAAAGGCTGCTCTCTCGACCACTCTCTCGTGTGAGGAGGTAAGCACTGCTCTACCCTGTGGGCTTGCCTGGAGACCTAGGTACCCAACCACTAGCATGGAGAAGCCAGGCTGTAGAGTGATTGAACACTAGCTAACAGCAGTGTAGAGGGACGGTGCTGTAGACATCATGACGGTTCCGGAGGGTGGCAACACTTTCAGGGTCTCTGCGTGAGAGCCTAGGAAACGATTCCCCTACATCACAGGGCGAGAGAAACGGCTTCGCGCAGAGACACCTGTCGCACCAGCTCCAGGGTCACGAACCTAAACTCCTCCGGCAAGGGTGTGTGCAGCCCTGAGTTAGAGGCACATCCTTCGAAGCCAGAAATCTGGGCAGATAACGAGCCTTAAGCTCCCGCCGGTCCCTGGGTTAGAGGACACGGTATACTGAGTACTATGGCTGAGAGCTCTGGGAACAGCCTCCCTAAAGTCAACCCGAGCGAGAAAACGACCGGGGCCGGAGACACACCTCTGGGCTCGGCTCTTGTTTCTGGGCCTAGTCCCGCTGCCCCATGTGTGAGTGCAGGCCGCAACACCACCACCTGACTCCAAGGAACCACACTGGAGAGCACGCTTGCCTCAGCCAGGGCAACCGTTGCTGAGTGTGGAAACATTCTGCTGTGTGCCTGCGGGCCTGCAGTGCCAACGAATCCAAAACCGTTTTCGGAGTGAGACGCAGGCGGCAGCAGAAGGCAAGCACGACTCTCCACTTGTTTCATGAAGCCGGGCCTGCGGTCCCTCTTGGGCAGGCAAGCCTCATTGCGAGCAGAGGAACGCGAAGCAAAAACAAGGGGGACAATGCCTGCTATACCGACCGCCGACCTCTCCGCGGGAGGAAGCAGTACACGGTGTCCAGGCGCGAAAGCCTGGGGAACGGGTCCCGTACACGAAAGCGGGGTAAGATGCAGGACGTTGCGGAAGGTACCTCTCGGCTCAGGGCTTGCTACCTGGAGCTGCTAACTCTACACTGCTCCACGTCGCTCTGGCAGTCTCGGTGCTCAACCCTGACTTGGAAGAAAGCAGCCTGGAAACACGCACAGCTGTAGCTCCCGTCCCCTCACCACAAGGGGCGGAAACACGATCAACCGTGCTGGTGTGCCAACCTGGGGAGTGGGTCCCAGCAGAATTCCAAGGGAGAAAGAGGCAGGGGCCGAAGGCGCCTCTCGACGCAAACACCTCTTTCCTGAAGCTAGGTCCTCTGCCCTCTGTGCGTTTAGTCCGAACTGCCATCTGCCTAAAGCCAAGGAACGAAACGCAAGAGGGCCCGAGCCTCCACCAAGAACGCCCTTCCTGAACGTGCACTTCACCTGTGGGGTGTTTGTGTGAAACCACAAGCAGTGGAAACAATACTTTACCCTTAACGAGAAAACAGGCCTGTAGGGAAGGCCGCTCTCTCGACCCCTCTCTCCTGGGAGGAGCTTAGCACTAGCTCTACCATGTGGGCCTGCGTGGAGACCGAGGAACCCAACCACTAGCACGGAGAAGCCAGGCTGTAGAGTAAGCGAACACTGGCTAAGAGCAGTGGAGAGGGACCGTGCTGGAGACAGCGTCACGGTTCCGGAGGGTGGCAACACTTTCAGGGTGTCTGCGTGAGAGCCTAGGGAACGATTCCCCTACATCACAGGGCGAGGGAAACGGCTTCGCGGTGAGGCACCTCTCGCCCCAGCTCCAGGGTCACGAAGCTAGCACTCCCCCGGCATGGGTGCGTGGAGCCCTGAGTTCCAGGCACCTCCTTCGAAGGCAGAAATCTGGGCAGATACCGTGCCTTAAGCTCCCGCCGGTCCCTGGGTGGGAGGACGCGGTATACTGTGTACAGTGGCTCAGGGCTCTGGGAACGGCCTCCCAAATGTCAACCCGAGGGAGAAAACGGCCCCGCCGAAGGTTTACAAACCTCTGGGCTCGGCTCTTGTTTCTGGGCCCAGTCCCCTTGCCCCGTGTGTGAGTGCAGGCCGCAACACCACCACCTGGCTCCAAGGAACCACACTGGAGAGCACCCTCGCCTCAGCCAGGGAGCCGTTGCTGACGGTGGAAGCATTCTGCTGTGTGCCTGCGGGCCTGCGCTGCCAGCGAGTCCAAAACCATTTTCGGAGTGAGACTCAGGCGGCGGCAGAAGGCAGAGCACGACTCCCCGCTCGTTTCATGAAGCCGGGCCTGCGGCCCCGCTTGGGCAGGCAAGCCTCATTGCCTGCCAGCGGACGAACGTGAAGCGAAAACAGCGTGGAGAATGCGTGCTGTAGCTACCGCCGACCTCTCTGCGGGAGGAAGCAGTGCTCGGTGTCCGTGCGCGAAAGCCAGCGGCACGGGTTCCGAAAGCCAAAGCGAGGTTAGACGCAGGGCTTTGCGGAAGGCACCTCTCGGCTCAGCCCTTGCTACCTGGAGCTGCTCACTCTACACTGCTCCCCGTGGTTCTGGCACTCTCGGTGCTCAAACCTGACTTGGAAGAAAGTAGCCTGGAAACAAGCACAGCTGTAGCTCCGGTCCCCTCTCCACAGGGGGCGGCCCCACCTTCCACCGTGCTTGTGTGCCCACCTGGGGAGTGGGACCCAGCAGAGTTCCAAGAGAGAAAGAGGCAGGGGCCCAAGGCGCCTCTCGGCGCAAACACTTCTTTCCTGAAGCTAGGTCGTCTGGCCTTGTGTGCGTTTATTCGAACTGCCATCCACCTAACGCCAAGAAAGCACACGCCAGAGGCCCCGAGCCTCCGCCAAGAACGCCCTTCCTGAGCGCGCACTTCACCTGTGGGGTGTTTGTGTGAGAGCACGAGCAGTGGAACCTAAACGTTCCTCTGACCGAGAAAACAGGCCTGTAGGGAAGGCCGCTCTCTCGACCCCTCTCTCCTGGGAGGAGCTTAGCACTAGCTCTACCATGTGGGCCTGCCTGGAGACCGAGGAACCCAACCACTAGCACGGAGAAGCCAGGCTGTAGAGTAAGCGAACACTGGCTAAGAGCAGTGGAGAGGGACCGTGCTGGAGACAGCGTCACGGTTCCGGAGGGTGGCAACACTTTCAGGGTGTCTGCGTGAGAGCCTAGGGAACGATTCCCCTACATCACAGGGCGAGGGAAACGGCTTCGCGGTGAGGCACCTCTCGCCCCAGCTCCAGGGTCACGAAGCTAGCACTCCCCCGGCATGGGTGCGTGGAGCCCTGAGTTCCAGGCACCTCCTTCGAAGGCAGAAATCTGGGCAGATACCGTGCCTTAAGCTCCCGCCGGTCCCTGGGTGGGAGGACGCGGTATACTGTGTACAGTGGCTCAGGGCTCTGGGAACGGCCTCCCAAATGTCAACCCGAGGGAGAAAACGGCCCCGCCGAAGGTTTACAAACCTCTGGGCTCGGCTCTTGTTTCTGGGCCCAGTCCCCTTGCCCCGTGTGTGAGTGCAGGCCGCAACACCACCACCTGGCTCCAAGGAACCACACTGGAGAGCACCCTCGCCTCAGCCAGGGAGCCGTTGCTGACGGTGGAAGCATTCTGCTGTGTGCCTGCGGGCCTGCGCTGCCAGCGAGTCCAAAACCATTTTCGGAGTGAGACTCAGGCGGCGGCAGAAGGCAGAGCACGACTCCCCGCTCGGTTCATGAAGCCGGGCCTGCGGCCCCGCTTGGGCAGGCAAGCCTCATTGCCTGCCAGCGGACGAACGTGAAGCGAAAACAGCGTGGAGAATGCGTGCTGTAGCTACCGCCGACCTCTCTGCGGGAGGAAGCAGTGCTCGGTGTCCGTGCGCGAAAGCCAGCGGCACGGGTTCCGAAAGCCAAAGCGAGGTTAGACGCAGGGCTTTGCGGAAGGCACCTCTCGGCTCAGCCCTTGCTACCTGGAGCTGCTCACTCTACACTGCTCCCCGTGGTTCTGGCACTCTCGGTGCTCAAACCTGACTTGGAAGAAAGTAGCCTGGAAACAAGCACAGCTGTAGCTCCGGTCCCCTCTCCACAGGGGGCGGCCCCACCTTCCACCGTGCTTGTGTGCCCACCTGGGGAGTGGGACCCAGCAGCGTTCCAAGAGAGAAAGAGGCAGGGGCCCAAGGCGCCTCTCGGCGCAAACACCTCTTTCCTGAAGCTAGGTCGTCTGGCCTTGTGTGCGTTTATTCGAACTGCCATCCACCTAACGCCAAGAAAGCACACGCCAGAGGCCCCGAGCCTCCGCCAAGAACGCCCTTCCTGAGCGCGCACTTCACCTGTGGGGTGTTTGTGTGAGAGCACGAGCAGTGGAACCTAAACGTTCCTCTGACCGAGAAAACAGGCCTGTAGGGAAGGCCGCTCTCTCGACCCCTCTCTCCTGGGAGGAGCTTAGCACTAGCTCTACCATGTGGGCCTGCCTGGAGACCGAGGAACCCAACCACTAGCACGGAGAAGCCAGGCTGTAGAGTAAGCGAACACTGGCTAAGAGCAGTGGAGAGGGACCGTGCTGGAGACAGCGTCACGGTTCCGGAGGGTGGCAACACTTTCAGGGTGTCTGCGTGAGAGCCTAGGGAACGATTCCCCTACATCACAGGGCGAGGGAAACGGCTTCGCGGTGAGGCACCTCTCGCCCCAGCTCCAGGGTCACGAAGCTAGCACTCCCCCGGCATGGGTGCGTGGAGCCCTGAGTTCCAGGCACCTCCTTCGAAGGCAGAAATCTGGGCAGATACCGTGCCTTAAGCTCCCGCCGGTCCCTGGGTGGGAGGACGCGGTATACTGTGTACAGTGGCTCAGGGCTCTGGGAACGGCCTCCCAAATGTCAACCCGAGGGAGAAAACGGCCCCGCCGAAGGTTTACAAACCTCTGGGCTCGGCTCTTGTTTCTGGGCCCAGTCCCCTTGCCCCGTGTGTGAGTGCAGGCCGCAACACCACCACCTGGCTCCAAGGAACCACACTGGAGAGCACCCTCGCCTCAGCCAGGGAGCCGTTGCTGACGGTGGAAGCATTCTGCTGTGTGCCTGCGGGCCTGCGCTGCCAGCGAGTCCAAAACCATTTTCGGAGTGAGACTCAGGCGGCGGCAGAAGGCAGAGCACGACTCCCCGCTCGGTTCATGAAGCCGGGCCTGCGGCCCCGCTTGGGCAGGCAAGCCTCATTGCCTGCCAGCGGACGAACGTGAAGCGAAAACAGCGTGGAGAATGCGTGCTGTAGCTACCGCCGACCTCTCTGCGGGAGGAAGCAGTGCTCGGTGTCCGTGCGCGAAAGCCAGCGGCACGGGTTCCGAAAGCCAAAGCGAGGTTAGACGCAGGGCTTTGCGGAAGGCACCTCTCGGCTCAGCCCTTGCTACCTGGAGCTGCTCACTCTACACTGCTCCCCGTGGTTCTGGCACTCTCGGTGCTCAAACCTGACTTGGAAGAAAGTAGCCTGGAAACAAGCACAGCTGTAGCTCCGGTCCCCTCTCCACAGGGGGCGGCCCCACCTTCCACCGTGCTTGTGTGCCCACCTGGGGAGTGGGACCCAGCAGAGTTCCAAGAGAGAAAGAGGCAGGGGCCCAAGGCGCCTCTCGGCGCAAACACCTCTTTCCTGAAGCTAGGTCGTCTGGCCTTGTGTGCGTTTATTCGAACTGCCATCCACCTAACGCCAAGAAAGCACACGCCAGAGGCCCCGAGCCTCCGCCAAGAACGCCCTTCCTGAGCGCGCACTTCACCTGTGGGGTGTTTGTGTGAGAGCACGAGCAGTGGAACCTAAACGTTCCTCTGACCGAGAAAACAGGCCTGTAGGGAAGGCCGCTCTCTCGACCCCTCTCTCCTGGGAGGAGCTTAGCACTAGCTCTACCATGTGGGCCTGCCTGGAGACCGAGGAACCCAACCACTAGCACGGAGAAGCCAGGCTGTAGAGTAAGCGAACACTGGCTAAGAGCAGTGGAGAGGGACCGTGCTGGAGACAGCGTCACGGTTCCGGAGGGTGGCAACACTTTCAGGGTGTCTGCGTGAGAGCCTAGGGAACGATCCCCCTACATCACAGGGCGAGGGAAACGGCTTCGCGGTGAGGCACCTCTCGCCCCAGCTCCAGGGTCACGAAGCTAGCACTCCCCCGGCATGGGTGCGTGGAGCCCTGAGTTCCAGGCACCTCCTTCGAAGGCAGAAATCTGGGCAGATACCGTGCCTTAAGCTCCCGCCGGTCCCTGGGTGGGAGGACGCGGTATACTGTGTACAGTGGCTCAGGGCTCTGGGAACGGCCTCCCAAATGTCAACCCGAGGGAGAAAACGGCCCCGCCGAAGGTTTACAAACCTCTGGGCTCGGCTCTTGTTTCTGGGCCCAGTCCCCTTGCCCCGTGTGTGAGTGCAGGCCGCAACACCACCACCTGGCTCCAAGGAACCACACTGGAGAGCACCCTCGCCTCAGCCAGGGAGCCGTTGCTGACGGTGGAAGCATTCTGCTGTGTGCCTGCGGGCCTGCGCTGCCAGCGAGTCCAAAACCATTTTCGGAGTGAGACTCAGGCGGCGGCAGAAGGCAGAGCACGACTCCCCGCTCGGTTCATGAAGCCGGGCCTGCGGCCCCGCTTGGGCAGGCAAGCCTCATTGCCTGCCAGCGGACGAACGTGAAGCGAAAACAGCGTGGAGAATGCGTGCTGTAGCT